>NW_004524724.1:1336577-1376514 GCF_000260255.1 Octodon degus
ATGGGTTTTCCTTTGAATGTGATCTGCTTCTTTTCTCTAGCAGTTTTCAGTATATTATTCTTGTGCTGAATTTCTGGGATCTTGACTATTATATGTCTTGGTGTGTTTTTCATTGGGTTGAGGTTACTTGGTGTTCTGTATGCTTTGGTTACCTGAATTTCAGATTGTTGCCTCCTATTTGGGAAGTTTTCTGCTATTACCTCTGCCCATATTTTTTTGATGTCATTTGTTTTGATTCCTTCTTTCTCATTGATGCCTATTAGTCTCACATTGTTCATCTTTGCATCATCTTGCAAGTGATGGATTATTTTTTCTGCATCCTAGTTGTTTTTAAGAGATCCTTTCTTACCTTTTCACTAGCTGCACCAGCAGCTGCAAGATCTGAAACTCTGTCTTCACTTTCCCTTAAACAGTTTTGCAAGCTTGTGTTTGAGATTTTAAATTCCTCTATATCTCTTTGACTCTGCTTCATGTGATCTTTTTCATTCCTGTATTGCTCATTCAAGGAATCCATCATTTTTCTAATATTGTGTATCTTTTTATCAATGTCTTCTTTAGAAGTAGTTATTAATTCTTTTAGTGCAGTGTTTTTTTCAGATTGAGTTTCTTCCCTATGTTTCTGTAATTGATTCTTTACTTCAGATGCTATAGTTCCAAGAATTCTTTTCTTATTTCAGAAAGTTCCACTCTGAGTTCCTCTATAACTTTCTGCTGTTGCTTATTTACTATCGACACTATTAATTCATTCATTTGAGCTGAGCTAGAAGAAAAGAATTCTGCTCTGAGTTTCTCTATGACTTTCTGCTGTTGCTTATTTACTATCGACACTATTAATTCATTCATTTGAACTGAGCTAGTGTCCTCTGCACTTGTTCTGGGTGGGCACTGGGTTTCCTCCATATGTTTCTGCATTTGATTCTTTACTTCAGATGTTATTAATTCAGGGATTTCTTTTTTCATTTTCAATCTGAGTTGCTCTATACCTTTCTGCAGCTGTTTCCTTATTTCAGAAGCCATTGATTCATTGCTTTCAACTGTGTGATTCCCAATTTGTTCTGTGTTAGTGTCCTCTGCACTTGTTATGGGTGGGCTTGTGTTCTGAGATTGCATTTTGCTCCTTCTCGTTGCCATTTTGTGTAGCACTGTCTTCTGACCTTTTTTTGTGGAGCTTTGGTGCAGTTATAACCTTAGCACCTACTGAAGTTCAGGTGCAGATCTACAAATTTTGTGTTTATCCAGCTGTGCCTGGCTTGGGTCTGGCTGCTGTGCTCAGCTCCATCCTGCTGCTGCCCTTGGGTATGAAGCTGTTGTGCCCCTCTGGCAAGATGTTCTGCTCCTGGACTAGCTGGGTGTTTCTGTCCCTTTCACACTCTGCAGGGATTGCAGCTGCAGGGTTTCACCTCAGGCCTGTATGCCAGGCCTGAGATGAGTCTGGAGGGGACAAGGTGGAATAGGGGGGAGAGGCAGCTCTCCCACACATTCACTGGGCCTGAGCTAGGACTGGATGTGGGGGTTCCCAGAATGTGGCAGAAATTCCTACTCGGTGGGTAAGGTGGGGGGTGCTGGGGAGTGGTGGGGGACATCCCAAGGGGTGGAAGAGGGTCTCACCCACTCTGTGCCTGGGCTGGGACAGCAGGTCCCACTGGTGCAGGGTAGCCAGAAGCTCTCCCACACACTCACCAGGCCTAGGCTAGGACTGGATCTGTGGGTTCCTGGAATGCGGCAGAAATTCCTACTCGGTGGTCGGTGGAGGGGGGGGGTGCTGTGGAGTGGTGAGGGGCGTCCCAAGGGGATGGAAGAGGGTCTCACCCACTCTGTGCCTGGGCTGGGATGGCAGGTCCCTCCGGCGCAGGGTTCCTGTTCCATTCTAAAAACACCAACTATCACAGAGTGTCAGTCAGCTTCCAGACACTGTGACAAAGTTCTGGGTATAAACAAGTCCAAAGTGGAAAGGCTGGCTTGGCCGTGGTCATCAAGGTTTCCTTCCACCATCAGCCGGCTCTATCACATGGCCTCTGTGGGAAGCCCACCGTGGCAGAAGGCTGGCCTGGCCGCGGTCACCAAGGTCTCCTTTTACCGTCAGCCAGCTCCTTCACATGGCCTCAGTGTGAAGCACACTGTGGTAGAAGGTGTGGTGGAGCACAATGGCTCACCTCACAGAACAGGGCAGTGAGGAAGCAGGGAAATCCAGGGGAGGGCCAGCGGCCAGATCAAGGCCCAGGGACACTGCCACCAGGCCCCCCTGAGTCCTTCCTCCTGCAACTGCTCCATCAGCCATGGTCCCACTGGCAGATGACATCATCTGCTGAAGGAGCCAGAACCTCAGGGTCTCATCTCCAGAACCCCACCTCTGAACATGGGAGGCTTCAGGGGCATCTTAGGGCTGAACCATGAGAGGGTGATCTATGTTAGCAACTTGGTTTATTTGTCTGTCTCTCCTTGTTGGGGCACAAGCCATGTGAGGCATTCACTGCTAGATGCCCGTCCCTGAACATTCTTGTGGTAAATGAAGAGTGCATGAATTTGGGTAAAATTGCCAGGAGACAACCTTGCTCCTGAGGGAGACTTTTCAAACCAGAGGAAAATTGTATGCTGACAAATATCCCATGGAATCACTGTAGAATTTGTAAAATTGTGTTTTTTCCTGGTGGATCCAGATCTTACTGTAACTCACAAGTGGACTTTGCTAGATATCCACATGCAGAGCCAAGTAATAGGTCCCTAACACTTGGAATGTGCTGGCTCATAACAGGGAACGCGTTGGACATATGGTACCAATTGTTTATGGAAACAAGACATAAATTAACCATTTTAAAGACTAAAGCCGCTGGCCACTGGCACACTCATGATGTTGTGTGGTCATCACTTTATTAGCTCTAAGACATTTTTGTGGTATCAAAAAGTGGACTAGTAAGTATGCACTAAGTGGTCCCTCCCGGTCCCCACCCGGGGCCCCTGCGAACTCCCGTCTGCCCTCAGCTTTCAAATTCGCAGTCTGGGGACCTCATAAATAAGACCTTCCACTGACCCTCGTGTGTGGCTTCCCTTCCTCGTCACAGTGTCTTCTTGACTTACCGGTTCTGCTACAGCACACGTCAGTGCTTCACCCCTTCTGTGGCTGGCTAATATCCCTCGCACTGATCTGCTGCATGCTGCGTGTCCCTCTACCTGTCGATGAGCGTTTGGGCGGTCCCCCCCTTGAGTACTGTAACTTGCGCTGCCAGGAGGGTGTGGAGCCAGTGTGACACAAGCAAAAGCCTGTTCCAGAACCTCCAGGTTTCCTTGTGGAACTCCACTTTGATTGCATATTTGTAGGGAGTACGCAGTAAGCAATGCCAAGCGCCTGAAGTTCGTCTGGGAGAGCTCTTGGTCAGTGCTGTTTCCTCAGCCACTTTCTCCATTCCAGGTGTAAATCACATACTGGAACATGTGGGGCACAAAGGCAGCCTGATTATCTTGAGAGCTGCAAAATAATTCCACGACTGAGGAGACAGCATGTCACCGTGACAGCGTCAACGCCGCGTTCATGAGTGGCCAAACAGAAATGTTTTACGCTTTAAAGCCTTTAAAAATATAAATCTTGGAGACAAATGAGTTCAACAACAACAAACAGCATAAGCTAAGGAGGTGCTTAGTCTCTGGGGTCTAGTTTATCTAAAATGCGGTAATCTTTGTGTCCTTAGATGCTCCAGAAATTTAATACACAACACTTTAAAGGCACTAAGATCACCGTTTTATAATCCTGCAATCAAAAATCTCTCCAGAAATATGTCAGGAATATCTAAGTTAAGTTTACTTTTTATTTCTTAGTACTGAACAAATTACAAGAGTTCTCACAGCACTTCTTGGTTCTTTCTTCCCACTAAATTTGCAGACTACCCAAGATAGCCACACACGGCACCTGCTGAACACCAGGGTTCAGGCTGCACCAGATGAACTGCATGTGCATCTCCAGGGCCAAGAACACATGTCTCCACAGTGCTGCTAGGTCCCAGAGGCCCCGTCGTGGGCATGACTCAGAGTTACCCACGAGCTGTGGAGACCAGCTGGGCCAGTCTGCACTTCCAGAGCCTGGCTGGGGCAGGGGGTCAGAGCTCCAAACAAGCTCCTGCTGGACCTGATTTGGGTGACCGGGGACATGGGACAATAGATTCACCTAGGCTTTTGTACTCAGTGAAGATGGAGATGCAGCTGAACAACCAGGAGCTGCTGTTTTATGTATTTGAGAGGATTTTCCTAAGCACCCTGTTAGAACAGCTGGGCCTGTACATCAGATGGCTTAGTGAAAGTGCTTGTTCGGTAGTGGCTTGACTAATCTCTTATTTCTAAAACTTCAGTTTCCTCATCTGTAAAATGGATAAGGTATGCTTGTTTTAAGTGTTGAGTGTGAAAATGATGTAGGCTGACTGTGGCGAATGGTGCTGGATGCACTATCACGAATTTTTAGGGGCAGCTTTCATTTCTAACTCTTAAGGCTTTCCTCTTGTCTAACTGCTATCAAGTTCTGTCTTTGCATTGAGTTAATAACTAATGAGAGGCACTGTGAAACCAGGTAGCATATCGATCTGGGGGTCTGAATGAGCAGGTGGCGTAGTTGACTCATTTACACCCTGCCCCAGCCTGTGCAGGCTGCGTCCCTCCTGGCCTAAGGCTCCAGACACAAACAATGCTTAGGTCTGAAACTGAAAGTAATGATTGACCAGAAATTTCTATTGCTCTTCTCTCTCTCTCTCTCTCTCTCTCTCTCTCTCTCTCTCTCTCTCTCTCTCTCTCTCTCGGTGGTACTGGGGATTGAACTCCAGACCTTACGCTTGCCAGGCGGGCGCTTATGCTGCTGAGCTATCTCCTTGGCCATGTTCTTCTCTTAATCCTAGCAGTGGAAAGTACAGTGCAGCCATTTAGTAGGTGAAGAGCAAACCCTTCCCGTCTTGTCTTAGGCAGAGGGAGGGGAACAGTGCACATATCTTCCCAAGAGCTGTGTTCTCTGTGGAGCATTTACGTTTCCTCCTCAAGTCTTGAAAAAGCCATCAAGCTACACAGCTCAGAAGAGGGGGAGAAGAGTCAATATTTAAAAGAGCAGTTAGGCGCCAGTGACGCCCAGCTTAATAGCAGCAGACATTTATTGCGTGCTCGTGATACCGACAGGTAATCGCTGCACTCACGTTATCTCCGCCATCACAACCATGAACACCACCAACACGGGAGCTTGCGTTACCACTATTTTACAGAGGAGAAACCAACTGAGAGGCTTTGAGGCAGTTCTGAGCCCAGATCTACCATGGTGGATTTGAGCACATACTAGGAAAACTAGCTGTGCTTGGTTTGTCGGAGGCCGTTGCTTTGGGTAAACTGAGGTAAGCAAAGGAGCCAAGGAAAGGAGGGACCCAAGAGCACGGGCACTGCGACAGCCGAGGGATGCACAAGCACAGAGCGGCCCTTCACGGTCAGCATGCAGCTTAGTCTTTATCAGTCGCCTCTGCTGCTCCCTTAAGGACGTCTACTAACTCCTGGAGAAAAGTCAAGAAGGAAGAATAAATCCATCAGGATAGAAGGTGCTAACTTTTCACATGTAATGAATTCTGTTTAGGGCTGTCATCAAAGACTGGCCTTTGCCAGATAATACATGAACCAAGAACCGGATTAAAGCAACTATTTTTAAATGCTTTATGTACCACTGGAATTTATTTTTAGCTTAATTGCCAAATTCTTAATCTGACCAGACCCTGCAGAGGAGTAAAGCTGGCTTTGAAAAAATAGATAGAACAAGGTTTCCGTTGCGGATATGTAAGTCGTACCAAAGTGCGTGCTTCGCATGAGGCCAACACTGGTGTCTAAGTCTTTCGGGTTGCACCGAAGAGAACGCGTTATCTCCCAGGAAACAGCCCGTGAGGATGGCACTCCACAAGTTCTTGAGTAGAAGGTCATCTGTCTGCACTGGCTGGGAAGGAGTGGGTGATGAGCCACAGTGACGACGCTAAAATGACATCCGCGTTGCTGCCATGGCTCCCAGGGCCTAAGGCTCTCACCAGCTCGGGCAGGACCGCAAGTCCAGGACGCTGGATATGGCTCCAGCCTCTGCCGAGTGTTCCTACTGCATGGTTTCCAACTCTTCATTCAGTTACCAAATATTTACTCAGTGCCCACTGTGTGCCAGGCACTCACTGCTCCAGGTGTGGGGTGTGGGAGGAACGTCAGAGCTCCCAGAGTGGCCAGCGCGTTTACACAGCCATCTCCGTAGAGGCTGTGCTTCTTCAATGTGTGATTTTTAAAAAAATGTTCAAAAATGATCTCAGACATCAAGAGGACATTGTGCTAGGAAGCAGGATTAGATAAATACGGCCATAAAATTCAATTACACAAGCTACAAAGCAAGCCACACTGGAACACAAGTAGGAACACACAGGCAGACCCAGAACACAGCCCTGGATGTGCCAGGCCAGCTGGGGCTTCCTATCTGTCACCTCCCTTCATTGTCCCTTGGCTCAGGGATGGTGCCCTGTTACTGTGCCCATTCTGCAGATGTGGAGACTGAGCTAAAGATAACTGTCTTGTCTCCCATTGTCTAAGACAAGAAACAACCAAGGAGAGTAGGACACAGCCCTGGTCCTGCGCTGAGGGGACACAGGAGGGAAAGGAGCGCTGGCGAGCGGGGAAAGGGGGTCTGAAGACTGCGGACAAGCAGTGATCTTAATTCCACAGTGTTGGCAGCAAAGGCCCCAATGCCCGCGCAAATCCAGCTGCGCTGGAAACCGTTGTTCTTGAGTTTCTACCATATCCGAAGTGCGTGTTCTTTCCTGAGCCGAGGAAACTGAGGCAGGGAGCCCTTGACCTTCTCTTCTCAGCCTGGATTGAGAAAGGAGGAAGCCTGCACACGCCCCTCCTGGCCCCTACTCCCCCCTCCCCAGTGTGGGGCCAGCAGGGAAGGTCTCACAGAGGTCCCTCTGACACGATCCCACTGGCCACCTGGGTTCACTCTGTGGACTCGCTGACAGCAAGGCCCGGGCAGCCCAGGCTGTCTCCTGGGCCCTGAAGCTCCCAGCTAGCTCGGGCCTGGCCAGTAGCTGGCGCTGTGCAAGGCCAAGCCACTGCCTCTGCGCGGGCCTGGAGCCCCTCCATCCGCAGCAGCGCCCTTCTCAACTGCCAGGGTCCGCACCGCGCTGCTGTGCCCAGGCCTGAGGGCGCTCCAGAGCAGCTTCCGAGGCCTCTGCTGGCCCTCCAGTCCAAGGTGACCCTCCATGTCGCAGCTCCCCTCCCTTTGGAAGCCATCTGAGCTGCTGTTTCCCAGTCCCTCTGCTGTGGCTCAAATCCAGCCTAGCCACCAGGGCCCAGCTGGTGCCCATGGCCACGCCCTTGAGCCACTGAGTGAGACTCCAAGGTCTACCACTCTGCAGCTCCTGCAGTTCCCCTGCATGTGGCTGCCTTGCCGCCCACAGGGTGGGTGAGGGGGGCGGTGAGCAGAGCAGCTGTGCAGCGGGGCCAGGGCCCTGTGACACGCTGCAGCGAGCCCTTCAGAGGCACCACAGCCCTGGGCTCCTGAGCCACCCTGGGTTCAGGTCAGGTCACAGAGGAGGAAGCAGAGGGGAGGTCTGGGGAAGGTGGGGGAGCAAGAGGAGGACAGGGCAGGACGGGAGGGCAGGGAGGGTAGGGGCTCCCCCAGCATTTGTCATCTGGGTGCTTGCTTGCCTTTCAGTGCCGGGAGGGCCTTTGGTCAATACACCCTTCTCTACACATACCGTACCATTGACTTCTGCCTCAGAGCAGGGTTACAGTCTGTGTCAGCACCAGGTATGGTATGGGGTTGACATCTGGGAAGAGTACACATGCTCCAACATCTGTAGGGCCAGTGAGGACACTACACCAGGGCATCCTGCTCCACTTCTGCTCCGCTAGGAGGTGGGAACATGGTTAGGGCGCAGGTTCCCTGCCGCCCCGCTCTCTGTGTTCCCATGTTTCTTCCTCTCCAACACCAGTCCTCCCTGGAGATATGGGTAGAGGGGCGGGAACATTGACTCATCAGGGACCAGAGGCCCAGCCGGCCATCTCGCTCACTCATCCATTCTCCCTGCTGTCACATGAAGCTTGGGGCATCAGTGCTGAAACAGGGTAAGCACCACGGAGGAGCTCACGCCAGATGGGTTGGACAAAGCACAGAAGCAGGAAGAAACCCTGAGGAAGGTTTGCAGTTGCCTGAGGAGGCCTTTGGCATCTGTGGTGCAAGCCTCTCACAGTCTGGACTGCAGGAAAGTGTCACAAGGACACTGGAGACTCGGTGCATTGGTGCCAGCGAGCACCCTCTGAACAGTGTCCGGCCCCGGGGTCTGGACACTGGCAGGAGCCAAGAGCCTTGAGGCCTGAGTCTGCCTTCCAGGGCCCTGCTCATCTGCGTGGGGTGTGGGGTGTAAAGTCTCCAAGACCAGACAGCCCGGGAACTCCACGGAACAGAGTTCTTCACTTCTCTGGGGGTTGTAGAAGTTATAAGCCATGGGCCTGCTGACCGCAGCCTTCCTGCACCCTGCACGCCGGGGCCATGTAGTGCAAGGGCCCGGACCCAGGCTACATCCCTCCCACCACCGAGTTTTCCTGTTGCTCAAAATGAGTCTTTAGCCATCTTCCCAGAGCAACACCAGTACTCCCAGCGTCATGGTTTCTGTTTGTCTGGCAAAGCAACCAGTTTCTGGCTCTGTCTCTCTGCGTCTGCCTCTGTTCTCTTTTTATGGGTCTGGGGATAGGAGTGGAGATTAAGCCCAGGGCCTTAGCACTAGGCTGCATTCTGAGTTCTATCTTGTTTATTTATTTAGCTTTAGTTTTTGGTGCAGGGACTGAACTCAGGACCTTGTGCTTACCAAGGAGGAGCTTAAGCTTTTGAGCAGGTTCTCCCCAAGTACTCGAGTTGCCCAGGCCAGGCTTGAACTTGGGGTCCTCCTGCCTCAGCCTCCCCAAGACTAGGATGACAAGCCTGTCTGTGCCTGGAGTCCACCCTGATTTTGCGTCTTGAGTGTCAGTCTTGCCTTTCTTGGGTGCCCATGCGGCTCAGACTTGCACTCCTTGTCATTCCTGTGGAAGAGATAGCTTTGCACAGCCAAGCAGCAACAGGCTGAGAGCCAGTACAAGCAGGGAGCCTTCTGACTCAGTTTCCCCACATACACGTGTGGGTTTGTGCTGGCCGCTAGAGGAGAGGTCTGAGGAAAGGGCAGGACGCTCCAGCGCAGTTGCGCCGGCATGTGGCTCCGGAGGGTGCAGCGGAGGTGGGAAGTCGGGGACCCCAAGGGGCTCGGGCGGGCAGGAGGCAGGCAAGCAGCAGCCTCCCCCCTCCCTGCCTGCAGGCCTGCCCGGCCTCTCCCTGCAGGCTGGGCTGGGGCTGCTGTCTTGAGGTCGCGCTCCCTCCGGATGCTCAGGGCTCCTCCTGCACAGCGCGGCGTGGCACCCACCACGCGGCACGGGCGCCCCGGGGGTCTGGGCGGTGACCGGCCGCCGGCTCTCCAGGATGCAGGGCAGGGACCCTGCGCCCGCCCAGCTGCTTGCGGCCCCTGGAGAGCCGGGCCTGCGCGGCCCGGGACCGGCGTGGACCGCGGGGGCAGACGGCCGCTGCTTGGTTCTCTCCGCTTGCGCAAGTGGAGTGAATAGAGCGAGGGCAAGCCTGGCTGACAGCAGCTGAGGGCTACTTCCCGGGTGGGGAAGAAGAGCTTGTAGGGAGTAACGATTATGCAAATTTACATCGCCCAGCAAAGGGCATCTCAGCGGAGAGGGACAGCAGGCCACCCTTCCTCCAGCGCCCAGCGACACAGAACGGTAGGCTGCGCCGGACCTGGCCGGGCGCAGGTTGTGCCAGGGTGACCAGGCCAGGTCCCGAGCGCATTAAGGTGGACCGCCCTGGTTACTGAGTGTTAAGGTGGACCGCCCTGGTTACTGAGTGTTAAGGTGGACCGCCCCGTTATTGGTTCCCGAGGCTGTGGAGGGGCGGGGCCTGCAGGACCGAGGTCATGAGCACCAGCCCGGCTGTAAGACGATCCATCCCGGCCGGCCGGCAGCTGCGGGCACACACTCGCATTCCTGTCAAGTCGCTCGGAGCGTTGGCGTGGATGTGCAGCAGGAGCCCCTGAGCAGCTAGAGAGGGCGGGCAGTGGGGCGCGGCACATGGCCCCGCGCTGGGACGGGACGATGGGGGTCCCCCCGGGCCTGGCGTTGCTCGCTCTGGCGCTGGCGCTAGCCCCGACCGGTGCCCGCAGGCTCAGCCGCGTGCAGCACGGGCCCTGCGCCTACACCTTCGTGCTGCCGGAGCTGGACACGGGCTGCGCGGGCGACCCGCTCAGCAACAACGCGCTGCAGCGGGATGCGCCCCACGCAGAGCCAGAGCCGCCCGCTCGCCGGCTGCAGCACCTGGAGCACGCGATGGAGAACTACACGCAGTGGCTGCAGAAGGTAAGTGGGCCCGGCCGCGCGGCCGCCTCCTGCCCCGCGCCCGCGCAGCTCCGGGCGCGTGCAGGCTCCCCAAGACTCCTGCCAGCTCCCGGGGTGCATGCAGACTACCCGAGCGTGCGGAAGCGCACAGTCGTGGGCCCCAGGCTGCCGCTACTTGGGACACTGAAGTTAGTCTAAATCCAGCGTGAGCAAAGAAAGCAAGAGTTTGTCAGAAGAGCAAGTGGTGGGAGGAGGAAATCTCCGGGTGGCAGTAGAAGTGTAGGAACTGCCGTTTTGTCCCGGGAAACGTAGTGCATTGGCGCTGGAAACCGCGCAAAATGTTAACTCTGTGTCAACCGTTAGTGAAATTAACATGAAGTGAGAGTAAGAACATAAACCACCCGTATGGCATCTGGCTGCAGAAGTCGTGCATGCCAGTAAGGAAACTTGATTTTAGCAAGCCCAGACGTTCATATCCTTCTTCAGTCTCTGAGGACATCCGGAAGGTGAGCTTCCGCATGAGCTCACTGGCAAGGCTTGCCTGCCCAGGCACCTGAGCACTGGCTGGGCTCAACACCTAGGCGCTGCCCAGCCGGGGCTCCTCTTTTCTCCGCCTTGGCTAAGGAAACAGGGCGGGTGGGCCATGGCTCTCAGTACCCTGTGAACGCTAGGTTGGCCATGACTTTGACCCCAGAGCATAGTAATCGAATTGAGCAGCTTCTTCCCATGAACTGAACTTTCTGTTGAAATTACTCCTGCTAAGGGGGAAGCCCTTCCTGCAGCTCTCTCTCTCTCTGCTCTCTGTGTGGCCCTGGCAGGTAAGCGGCTGTGCTGAGGGGATCATGCTACCAGGAGGGAGGCCCTACTCTCATTGGTGAAAAACTTCTCCCTGCCTTTGGAGAGATTCACTTGCTGCACCACGTGCACTCTGGGGAGACACAGCCTGGCTTCTCCGAAGCCATCTATTAAGACAGCAAACATTTCAGAGGCTGCAGGATGAGGAAAGGACTCGTGCTCGTTTTTGTGGCTGCCTATTCACAATGACTTAGGTCTAAGTGTGCTGAATCATGCCAAGAAGTGGGTATTCTACTTTTGTCCACTAGGGACTGAACTAAGATCACTGTTACTTTATTTGACAGATTAACTACAACTGGGTAGTTGTAGAGATCCCAAATTTGGCCGTGCAGTTAGTCTTTCTGAGCCTACTGCAGGTGAAAAAACAATAAGAGGACAAGAGAGGAGAATGGGAGTGAATCTTGCAGACTTTTGATAACTGCAGCTTAGTAATGAGGTGTTACAGCAGTAGTTTACATGAGATCCATGTTTGTCTTTGGTCAGTTTATTTTCATAGTAAACAAGTGAATTTGATGGAATATGTTGTTATTCTCAGTATGCCAATCATGTAGTTTTAAGGATAATTTAATCATGATAAATTGGTTTGAGTTTTTGAGGGAAATAGAAGGAAAATTTAGGCCTAAATTGTCCCCCAAATGTAGTGTTTTGTTCACTTAAAACATACAATGAAATGGTGATTCAAACATAGTCATGCATATTCTTTTGTTGCTATGTAATTATTCAGCAGTGACCTGGTAAGCATTCTGCTGGGTCTAAGTCATGCACACATTTCCAGTGTTAACTTACTTTGTGAAGTGAAGCTGATCTTTGTTTGCATCGTTCTTGGCCCGAGATTGTAGTATGGCTCTCAGGTCCTAGCCAAGCATGACTCCTGAATGCTCTTTGGTTATGCAGAGGTTTGGAAGAGTGAATCAAGTTGCAGCCTTACTGAAAATGTCTCCCTTCTGGGTCTGACTCAGAGCAATTTGGCTGGCCATTGTCCCCGTTAATTTGCATATCTTTTGTCATTGCTAATGTGATTGGCTGGAAGATCAAGTAACCAAATAAATGCATTCAGCAAAGAACTGGTAAAGACTCTCCCTTAATGAGAGCTTTTTCGCCCCAGCCCCTGCATTTTATTCCATATATTTAGTTTGATCACTCACACATGCACTTTTTGACCACACCCATTGTCCTGCTTGGCGTTGCAGCCCGGACCCCCCTGCTTTTATGCCTGGTAGCTGCTGTGGGGTCAGAAGCAAGCACCTGGGAAGCACCAGCCTGCGAGGGAAGCTCATCCACTTATTCAGGCAAATAATTAATTGAATCAAAGCATGGTACTTGTCATGCGGCTCGTGTCACCACTGTCAGACACTGCTGACGTGGAATGCGTGTGTGCTGGCAATGCGAGATGAAGCTAGATGATAATTTGTGTTAATCTCGCTTGTTTTAGTTGTATTTTGACTAGGACCTGTTCGGAGCACACATCGAGGTGCATGCACTGGACTCGCTTTAATCCCACTGGGCTCACTTCCCAACAGCCTCCCGCTGGCCCCTCCCATTTGCAAAAGATCTGGCTACTTCTTTGCTATTATCTTATATTTCGCTCTTTACTTTTGTTTTGGGTTTCTTATATAGATAACTTGTGCAATATTCAGGGCATAATTTATGGTACAATATGGGTATTTAGATATATTTTCCTTAAGACATTGGCAGTCACCAGAAGTCACTTTATGAGATGCTCTCAAATTCATCAACTTTTGGCCTTGTAGCCCAGTGGGCTGAGATGCAAATTATCCAAAGGGGCAAATGACTTGCTGGTCACCCGAGAAATGGAAGCGCTGAGGCATGATCTCGACACGGGCTTCACTGAAGGTCAGTGCTCCTTGGGGCCTGCAGGTTAGCCTGCGTCACGGACAGTGCTCCCTGCTTGTCAGATGGGGAGAGGCTGCAGCCAGTCTGCCAGCACCGCAGGTTCTCTTTGTCTCACACTTGGGAAATTCACAAAGACACACATTTAAGATATATAATGTTCTAGTGTGTGATGAGTCTTGGCCTGGCTGGGTCTCTCGTGACTTATTTTCCCGTTGGGGGCTTCCTCAAATGTGTAAGGGACAAGTGATTTTCAGTTTGTCTCCAAACCTGAAGACAGTGCCCGCCGTGACTTATGTGCATATACGCTAGCACAGAGGCGGTTTCCGATGACGGCCAGAAGCAGGCATTTCCTTAAGTCAGGTTGCGGGAAGGGCCCCACCAACTTCACTGGCAGACCAGACCTTGGTCCTGAAGCCGCCGGGAGGAGCCTTGCAGCTCTGTGCGTGCCCATCAGTCCGTGGGGTTTATTGCCTGCTTGCTGTGTCTTAGAATCAAAGAAGCTGCGTAGGAAGAGGCTTTCCTGGGCGCTCCCAGGCTGCGGCACGCTCCTCTCCCAGCTGCACTGGGGCTGGGGCGCTGTTCCTGTGGGCCACAGCAGGCCCTCCTCGCCCTTCATCCCATGTGGGACGACTGGGTTAGTGTGATGTAAAATGGACAGAGAGTGCTACGGTCTTCCTCAGAGCTCTCCTGAGTCTCCAGCTGCAAGGACTGGTTGGGCTCCTCACTGCAGCCAGACGCCGCCCCAGCCCGGCCTGTGGCCTGTGCCCTGAAGGCGCAGGAGGCCTTGCCACCCACGGAGCTCTGGGTTGCCCTGTCCTCTCTCCGAGCTCTCAGGGAAGCTTTCTCCGAGCCCCATGGCTGCCTTCTGGGCCTGGGAGCTGCTCTGCTCTGCCCCGCTGCTGGCTCTTTATAAGGAGAGCTGGTGATGTCACTCTGCTTCCCAACTGTTCCACCACTGTGCGGTCCCCTCCTGAGAACATCACTGAAGCAGGGTTGCGCCTGACAGCCTGCAGCCACTTCTCCCAGGCTGTGTGCTGAGGGCAGAGCCTGTCCTGGTGGCTCTGGACTTGATGTACTTTTTCGTTCATCCTCTTTGGTGACAGATGGGACTTAGGATAATGATCAGAACATAGAAGCAGCGGAAGCCAGTGGCCCTGGAGTCTGTGGGCTCTGCATCCACAGACTCAGCCAGCCTCCCATAAAAAATATTTTAAAAATTGCATCTCTAATAAAGCACATAGACTTCTTTGTCCCTGTTCTCTGAGCAGTACAGCCTGGCAGCTGTTTATATAACATTTGTACCATGCTGGGGTGACAGTCTAGACTTGGACCAGGATGGGGGGCACACGTTGGCTATGCCACACCCTGCTGTTTGTGTGGGAACCTGGAATCCAGGCATCCATCGCTGTGCCTGCACCGGCAGGTGCCCTTTGCCACCTGCCTCCTGCCCCCATGTATGCCTGGTTCTGCCTTTGGGAGGAGGCCTGGCTTCTGCCCGGGCCGCTGGAGGACGCCAGCCTCACGCCTCCGCTCCTGGAGGAGGCCTCCTTCCTCTTGGGCCTGCCCCTTCCGTTCCTCTTTCCTACCACAGCTGCTTGGCGTCACTCTCTGTGTCAGTTACCTTCTGAGTCATCCTCCACTTTCATTCCAGCTCAAGCTTATCTCGTTGAGGGAAGCTGGGAAGCTCCAAAGCCACTTTGGTTTGGGTCCACAGTTGGAGGGAGGCAGGGTGGCCTCTCTGTGTGGGAATCGTTTTGCAACGCACACGTACCTCGCAGGCCTGTCATCAAGGGGGTTAGCGCAGACACAGCTCTCCTGGACACTCATCTCTGCCTGTCAAGGCTGTTCACACACAGGGTCTGTGCCAAATAGGCTTCTCATTCTTGTATAGAAATAGGAGGCCAGGAGGTTCCTGGCAAGGCTCCTTTGGTCCCAGTGGTTGCCCCCAATGCCTCCAGCTCTCCCTCAGTGGCAAAGCCACATGGAGCTACTGTGGCTGACTGTGCCACCAGGAGTGTGGCACTCCTGCAGGACAATGCCCCTCGGGACTTCACAGGTCTTCACTCTGCCAGGGCAGCATGCTCAGCAACATGGAGGTCATGGGCTTTAACCTGCTGCGTGGCTTCAGGCCACTGATGCAGTCTGTGTCACAGCTGTTGAAGGGACAGACACATGGGCTCAGGTACATGATGTGCCCGGAGTAGGCCAGCAGGCACGTCAGTGGCGTGTGTGTGCAGCGTGTCTGCTGAGCCACTCAGAGTGTGAAGCTGAGAGCCTCAGACACGGCGATGTAGAGCAGGGACGCGGAGCAGGAATGTGGTCAGTTTCCATGCAGGGCTGAGGTGGATTCTGGGAGAGCACGGATTTTGTAGCCCAGGGATGTGTGCTGCCCCACACATTGGGAAGGGTGCACTATGGACAGCCGTGGTTTTGTTCCTGGGAGTAGACTGGGCTAAACCACTAGGCTCTAACAATTGTCAGAGGCTTTCCATTTCTCATGAGCCAGTGAGTTCTCTGAAACCCCAAACTCGATTCTCCTATCGACTCTCGAAGGTGGTCACAGAGCTTGGTGGGAGGCTCCACGGTGCCCCTGTGTCCACAGCACGGTGCCCCTGTGTCCATAGCACAGTGCGGCTAGCCTGAGCTGATCGCGGGCCTTCAGCTCGCTGCACAGATGTGAAGAGCGGGGGAGCGTCCTGACCACCAGGGCCACGGGCCTATGTGCCACGTCCTGCCAGACTCAGGCTTCTAATGGTGAGAAGAGAGTGATGCCGTGGTGCTCACCTTAATTGTTACAGAATAATGAGATTCATTAAATAACCAGCTCATTGGAATACTCACAAATGCTAATATTAGAAGTTTTCCACGAATGAACGCACAGATTTTAGATAATTCTCAGTTAGGACTTGCCTTGTAATAATTACTGGGCAAACTGCTATGCAGTCTAGAGGCAGAGGAGGGGCCAGAGCTGAGGCATGGCCTGCTGAAGCCCCCGCTACCTGCACCTACCCCAGGGGGCCCCAGGGGGCCCTGTAGATTCACACAGGGTAGCCACAGTGAGGCTTCTAAATAAGCAAACGTTAGGTAAGGAAAGCTCACTAAAGCAGCCCCCTGTGGGCAGGAAGAAATGTAGCGCTTGGTGTTTGAACGTTGGCCAAGGTCGGAATGGCCACATCCACCTTATGAAAGGTTGTTCCAGCCTCTTAGCATAATGATTTTTTATTAAGTTTAACCTGATTTATTAAACAATGTACATGTAACATGCTTTGAAATTTCATATTATACATTCATGTATATCTTTTCTGTATCAGTTAAAAGGTTGAACTGTTCCGTGACTTCAGTTGAAAAGTCTTTTTAGCTGTTTTTCTCATATGAAAAAATGGCTGGCTTTCTTATTGAGATCTAACCTGTGAACACGCCCCAAATTTATTAAAATAAGAGACAACTCATGGTTAGTAGCAACTGATATAATTTATCTAATTCTTAAATTATTCAGTATTTAGCTGCCGTTACTTCAGTCACTTGCAGCGTTCGATGACCGAGTCACGCTGTAAGCCGCTGAATGCGCTTCAAGCCGGGTTCATGCTAAGACAGCTCACGGGTCTGCACTCTTAAGCAGGCTCAAGCTTCCCTGACAGCTTGCTAGGTCTGCTCAGCCAGGCTCTGGTTTTCCTCCTGGTGTGGGTCTCTAGCTGACATAGGGTCCCTTCCTTGCCAGGATTTGCCGGGACATTAGTGTTTTAGGTGCTGGCACGTGCTTTGAAGAGCAATTTTGTTAAAATGTGATGTGAATAATCTAGAACCTGCTTCCCAGCCACTTGCAGGCATGGTGTGTAGTGGTGGGCAGAGGGGAGCGTGGGCAGCCCTGCCAGTGAGCTCCATGGAGCCTCCTCCTCCTCCTGCTCTTCCTCCTCCTCCTCTTCCTCCTCCTCCTCCTCCTCCTGCTCTTTCTCCGCCTCCTGTTGCTCTTCCTGCTCCTCCTCTTCCTCCTCCTCCTTTTCTTCCTCCTCTTCCTTCTCCTCCTCCTGCTTCTCTTCCTCCTGCTCCTCCTACTCTCTTCCTCCTGCTGCTCCTCCTCCTCCTGCTCCTCCTCCTCATCCTCTCCTCCTCCTGCTCTTCCTCCAGCTCCTCCTCTCCTCTTCTTCCTCCTCCTCCTCCTCCTGCTTCTCTTTCTCCTGTTCCTCCTCTCCTCCTCCTCCTCTTGCTCCTCTTCCTCCTGTTCCTCCTCTCCTCCTCCTCCTGCTCCTCCTCCTCTTTCTCCTGAGCAACTTTGGGCACACCACAGAGTGGAGGCCTCAAGGCATGCCCAGACCTCACAGAATTTGTCAGCATCGTATTTCATGACCCAGACAGAGTTTCGCTGTTGGGCCTTTCTGAATTTGGGTGCCCAGCACCCCACACCCCAGGAGCTCGGGAAGAGGTGGGTGGGACTCAAGTGGGAAGGACTTGGGGCTCAGAGGACTCAGGGGCACGACCAGCCTCCTGTCTTACCCTGCCAGCTGCGAGGGGAGCACCAGAAGATAGGTGGGTGGGAAGGGTCCTGTGTCTGGGGCAGGTGTGAGTTTGGCTGGGGTGTCGTGCACTGAGCACACAGCTGTTAACAGAGACGGCACTGGTGAGCTCAGGGAGGCCCGCGGTCTCAGCCAGTTGGAACTGCCATAGCCGTGTGGTGGAGAAACTAAATGTGCCGGGGTGGATGGACCTGGGGCAACTGCACCCCGCGGGCCCCCTTTCCTGGCCAGTGCAAGGGCTGCACCCCAGGCACGTGGTGCTGTGTCCCAAGTGGGCCACCCTGGCTTAGGCTGTAGTAGTCCTTAGGACTCCGAGTGATCAGTCCTCCCATGCTCCGTGCCTCTCTCAGGGTCATACTGAGGCAGTAACGGTGCCTGTGGCACAAAGCAAATCTCAATTTTCAGAAAAAAAGAATAACTCACAAGGGTTACGTGTGCCATTTCTGTCGCACAGGCATTGAGAAGTGAATGTTAGCCATCGCTAGGGGAGGTTTGGGGACGCTTGGGCCCACCACTGAGACCTGCGCCAGCTAGCAGGCCACGGGAGACACGGCCTGTGTGCCGGCAGCTTCCAGCAAACGCCAGCTTGAGGTAGGTGGCATTATGACTGACGCCTGACACAGGGAGACACTGAGGCCTGGAGGGAGAGGGTCGCAGTGAGCAGGTGCAGGGCCAGTAGTGAGTGGCCCGGCAGGCCTGCTGGCAGCGCTTCTCTCCAGGGTGGGGTTAGCACAGTGGCTTTTTCTCCGCATGGCCTCTGCTCCTCGCCAAAGGAGCTGTCTCTCGTCCAGCAGCCACTCACGCCCAGGTGGCAGCTCGTGGCAGAGTTGGTGGTGGCATGCTGGTTACACCGCCTTGCGCCAGCCCCTCAGGCCGGACCTGGCACGCTCCAGCCTGCTGCTGTGGAGCCATGTCCACAGAGGCACAGAGCTCGCCGCCGAGCTGTTGATCTGGAAGCAGGCACGCCACGAGGACAGGCCCAGCCGCCGCTGGGCCAAGGCAGCCTTGGTCCGTTCAGTGCGAGGCTTCCCCTCAGCTTCCTTGTGGGCAGCCCTGCTTGGACAAGCACATGCGCACCCTGGAACTTCAGATGTCGTTGGTGTGTGCTTTCTTGTGTGGGCCACCAAGAACTGTGGCACTGAGGAGAGCCGTGCTTCCTCAGGCATGGCCTCCTTGTTGCACTTCCTGTCTGATGCATCATGGTCCCTGTTACTGGAAACATGCCTGGCATTTCGCTCCAAGGCCAAGAACACTGCGACTGCAGCAGCACTGAGCGAGGCCCCTCGCTGGCCTTCTGACCTCAGAACCTGCCTCTCCTGGGCTGGGCGCGGCCGAGCACGTGAGAGCTTCGGGTGCCCGCACTTCCCTGAGCCCACCCCCTGGGGTGTCCAGGGGTCGGGGGCAGGCGGCACAGGCTGGGAAAAAACCGAGCTCAGTTTGCCACCAGTTTCCTCACAGTTTGCTAGATGTGTACAGCGAAACTCTGGTTTTCCTCCCGGTGTGGGGTCTCTAGCTGAAGCAGGGTCTCGGAGCTGCCCTTTTCTTGCTGGGATTTGCTGGGACATTAGTGTTTTTAGGTGCTGGCCCGTGCTTCGAAGGCAGTTCTGTTAAAACGTGATGTGAATAATCTAGAGCCTGCACAGGGTGCGTGTAAGATGTACACTGGGAGCTCCTTGTGTGACCCAGCTGGTGGGGCCCCCTGGGCACGGATGGGAGTGTGTGCTGTTGTGTGCCTGGCATGAGGGCTCCTGTGCGGGCAAGAGGAGGTCTCAAGGGCTCCCATGCCAGTGCTCAGGACTGGGACCTTCGCATGTGCAGGGCGTCCTCCTTCTCAGCCTGCAGGCTCCTGCCCTTCTGTACCCTGAGTCCTCCCTTCTCCAGAGGCAGTGATGTGGCATGTGGGTGTCACCAGAGGCTGGGGAGGGACCTTCCTTGTAGAGTGGCAGCTGGCTCACGTCATGGAACACAAAGTATGGCAACAGAGCTCTCCCTGCGACGTGGTCATGGCTTCCGCCAGGGACTTGCCGTTGCCCTGTGCGTGAAGTCAGCCATTTCTCTGCCGAACAAGGAGAGGATGCTGGCATCTGTCACCAGGGCAGCCTGAGTGCGAATATCCCAGGAAAGGTGGCTGTGAGCATCCCCCGCCATACAGCAGCATGTGCATGCTGTGGGTGATGCTGTCCAGCCGTTCTGCGCGCCAGGAAACCGAGGCCCAGGGAGTCAAGCGCTCTGTAGAGTTTGCTGTCTCCCTTGAGACAGATGTGGAATGGAACCCAGACGCCCTCAGTGGCGGGCACTGCCGTGCTTCACCTTCCTGCCTCCTTGGCCTTTTCCTCGCACAAACTAAAATTCTGCAGTGGGAGCAGCACAGGGGCTCAGATGAGCACGGTGCTTGCCTGGAAGTCTCGAGAGTGTTTCCTACAGAGGACCTTCTGCAGCCATCGGAGTGCTTTACCACAGGCCAGAGGAAGCTCTGCCCAGAGAACTCCCTTCCTGTCTGTGGGAGAAGTTTTTTTTGTTTTTTGTTTTTTTTTTTTTTTTTAATTCAAAAACATGTCAGAGGCAAATAACTCATTGCTACTTTTTCCAAACAAGTGAGTTCCTCAGACAAATCACTTCAAGTTAACGTTGATATGAGTATACAAATGAAGAGAATGTTGTAAACTGTTTTTTCTGCATTTTGACTTAGAAACACGGCTTTGCAGCACTGGTTCTATTTCCACTGAAGGCTGAATAGGGATGAATGCACCCCGTGGCTGAGTTTCTTAATATCTCAGCGGTGAGGAGCTGGGGCTCTGTTCCTAGCCTTACGAGTGGAACGTTCCTGTTTATTGCTGAAGTGACTGACTGCCATGCGTGCTTTGATTTTTTTCATTTTTTAAGCGTGGAAAAGTAATCCTGATGTCAGGTTCATGCTTGAAAAAAGAACAGAAATGAGCAGGGCCTCCGAAATTAGACGGTCCACGTCTCTTCCCGGCTGCTCAGAAGAATGGCGGAATCTGAGGATCTGGGTTCGGGTAGAAGATTAAAGCCGGCAGGAGTGGAATCCCACACGCAGCCCCCGACCAGGCGGCACCTCACCAGGTCTGAGTATGTGGAAGAGCTGGAAGTCTTCCTGCGGCCGAGGGAGGCTGATTTTGTTAGCATTGTCCTCTGTGGATTAAAACCTCTGTACTTGGCCTCACAAATCACACTCCTGCGAGAGGACAGGCAAAGGTTCCTGTGTAAGTGACTTGCCCCTGCACACTTTACTAAATAGTCTCGCTGTTGTTGTCCTGCTGGGTTGGAGCAGCTTCGATGGGATCTACTTTGGAAGATCACGGCCATAAAGATGGCAGAGACAACGGAGATCTCCGCTGAGCTGCGCGCGTTTCCAGGCGTCCTGCGCCTCCCGCAGCTGCGGGCGTGTGCGCGCGCCTCCTCCGCAGCGCGCAGCGTCTCTGAAAAGCGAGCCTGGCGTTTCTCTGTGCCCCTCCGAGCCAGGGGTGATTTTCCATCAGCAGACGCACAACCCACGACCCGCCCCTGGGGCTGCAGGACAGTTTTGAGGAAGGTGTGACATGAAGATCTATAGTGTTTAAAATTTAGAACCAAAAAAAAAAAAAAAAAAAGATTCTGTCATGTTTAAGTACTGTAACTACACAAAGAAAAGTCAGTTTTAAAATTTGATAGGGTAGAAAAAGTACAAGTGAGGCGTGTGGCACACAGCCGGATAGCAGCGCAGGTTTGGCTTGTCCAGAGGGGTTGCCCAGCAGCTGCTGGGTTCCGGGCAGCGTCGTGGAGCAGCCCTACCCCGAGTCTGGCAGCGGCAGACTACGTCAGTTTCATCTGATCCACAGCAGTCCTGACAATGAGCCCAAGTTCAAGGTAGACGTCCACCTGGGCCTTGGGCCACATGGAAGGGCCGGGTGCAGGTATGCTGGTCATGGCCCAGGCAGAGAGCCTCACAGGGCCCTGGATTTGGAATGAAGCCCTGGACACCCCGGAGAGGAAACCTGCCAGAGCTGGGCCGCTGATGCTCGGGCCACGTCTGCGGCTAGGCGGTCCTGGAGCTGCCGCCTGCTCTGCTCACAGGACCGCAGGGCTGCTAAGCACGTACTTGCCACACCCTTGGAGCAAGGTGTGGGCAGGACGCCACCACTTAGGCAGGCAGTGATCTATGAAGGTGACTTAAGGACTGCATCTATCTGTGCTCCTCAGGATAAAACTGTTGTCAGTAAGGATTTCTCTACCTCCCAAACAGCATTTGTAAAAAGCCTAGGAGACTACTAAAGCTCAGAGCAGGCCAGAATTCCCGAGTGCCAAGAGGACATACCTATGGAGGCCACAGAAATTGTAATGCCTACATGGTTTCTCACTTCTCCGATCATTTAAAAATGGTAAAGGTCTTAGAGAATTCAGAGTTTCTGAGGACCTCCATGTGAAGCTGTTTCGTAACTCTGTGCTGTGCGACCTGCCCCCGGAGGCTGCAAGCTGAGGGCCAGATGTTCCTGACAGCTGGCTGAGCCCGGCTGGCTGGTGGTCTCCTAGCTCAGGATGAGTCGGCAGCATCTGCTCCGCCCCAGTGGTCTGCAGCCTGCAGCAAGCCCACCTGGCATCTGGCTTCTGGCCGAGGTGGGGCCTGGACCTGGGAGGAGCAGGCCCAGCACATCCTGTAGGTGTTCTGTGTGCTGCATGGCCTGGAGCATGCCGGGAAGCAGCAGCACAGTCAGCGCAAACACCATCAGCACTTTACATTCTCTGACTCCCTAATTCAACCTCTGGATCGTTTCTGAGGAGAACAGCTGAGCAGAACAAAGAGCGACTGGCAGGAGTGTGCTCCTCACAGCTGTCATGGCAACGGGTCACCAGTGCAGGTGCCATTAGTTCCCTGAGACTTTCCACGACACCGCGCCTCTCCCACTCTGCCATCACCTTTCATGGTGCAGCTGCAGGGCCCAAACCCACCTGGCACCAAGGCTGCTGCCTGTGTCCGTGTCCACTGTGTGGTCACCACCCCGATGCCAGGACTCCTGTGCTTTTGCCTTCTTGCCCATCTCATTTCAGAGGGGCCGGGGCAGTTCCTGAGGTTTGCACGTGTGGGGTGGGCTTGTGTGTGTTCAGAATTCTGCTTTCAGCATGTGGTATTTTCACGGGTGGAGTGAAGGGGGCAGGACTAGACTTCCAGTCGCAGTCCACTTGTGGCAGAACCATAAGGGCATTCCTGAGGTAGGCACACTCTACAGGTGACCTGACTCTCCAAAAATCTTCAGGTCATCAGAAAGGAAACAGAGCCTAGGAGTCAGGGGCGTGTGGTGCGGAGCCTCAGATTTGATCTATCTTTGACCAAGAAAGGTGATGTGGCAAAGCTCAGGGAATCTGAATGTGTGCGCTTTGGTTAACAGAACAAACAACACAGTGAAGGAATCCACACATTCCCGTGAAAAGCTTTCCTGTCCGAAATTCCACGACAAGCATGGTTGTATGACACAATGGCTTTGAGACAGTGCAGTGCATCTTGTGGTTCTGCGTAACATATATACCCCTCTTAATGAGAAAGAATCTCAGAACCGCTCCAGTGCATTCTGAGTTCTCAGATCCGAAGACTCCTTTGACATCTTTAAGGTTTTCTGCCTGTCATTGTAACTGTAATACCCCCCTGCTAGAGGTGACACGTCAGTGGCGTGTCTGCAGAGCGAGAGCCCTTGTGTTGTGTTTACCAATGAGCCCGCCAGGTCGCAGGTCGCTGGGCTGTACGAGGGGAAAGTGATGCACTTTATTATCCTGCAGTGATGTAAATGAAAAGCTTGGTAAATTTGTTAACAGGAGATAATTTAACACAGCATTACAACCTCCATAAATGTCTTTCTACTAAGCCCTGGGGGCTTCAGGCTGTAAATTGAGGGAGAGAGCTCAGCATATAATTTCCTTCCAAAAGCATGTTAATTTCCTTTGTCTGTAGTTGAAAAGGCACAAGTTGTACCAGGACAAGAACTCAGAACAATATCATTTTATTGAAATACTGACATAAAACAAAACGCCCCCAAATGTCCTCAGCCATATTGTATCAGCTCTTCAAGGTGCTTTGCTTTCTGAGTGTGGATATGGTTTCCTCACCTCTGAGCATTCGCAGGCTGCACACAGCACGACTGTGGAACATGCCTGATGCCTCGCAGCTGTGGCCACAGTCGCGGGCAGGGTGTTTCTACGGGCCTCATGCAGAGGGGCGGTGGTGTGGTGTGCTGTCCTTGTGGCCCACTGTCAAACCCTCTTGCCTGGTGACTCATGACAGACCTGCTGTGTGTGAATGAGGGGCCACAAGGTGCGATGTGGACAGCAAGAAATGTGGCTTGGCTTTAAGAAAAAAAGCAGCTGGCGGTGATAAAATTGCATTTGCTGGAGAAGGGAAAGCATCTAGGCTCGGGCCAGCTTGAGGCAGAGGCATGGGTCTGTTTATCGCTCTTCTTAGTTTGGCCTCCGTAATTAACCATGCTGTTCTCTGGCGTTGCTCTCCGCCACTTTCTTCTGCTCTCAGGCCCCTTCCAGTGCCACTGTCCTTGTCCTGACCGTCTCAGAGCAGACGCTTCTTCCCCAGTTAAACAAAGGGCCAAGGTTTACTCAGCCCCGAGGAAGTGGAGCTAGGTAGTTGGAGCCGTCCTCCCGGGGTGCGCGCCGAGGTCAGAGCTCTTCTGTGGTCTTTACTCTGCTAGTGAGAGAAGACCCTGACACACGAGTAGTCTTCACTCGTGGTCTGTTTATTGAACAAGAACTTCCTGTCTGTTCTCCAGCGGCAAACTGTAGCGCACAGTCCCCTCATGGGCGTGGCTTGACAGCAGTCTGGCGCCTCGCAGGTGCGGCAGGCAGTTGGTAGCGCCCACACCCCGTGGACACAGGGCACCCAGCCAGCTCCGTATGGACGCCGCCTTCGCGCCCCTCGCGTTGTACTCTTTGGCCGCAGCAGGTGTCCGTCATACTGACGGTAGGGCTGGTGTCCAAGGAGAGCCCTGTCCACGTGGCGCCCCCATTGCGGTTCTTGTGGGATGGTTTTACGTGCATTTATTAACACTATGATGGCAGTGATCATGATTTTAGGTCAAAACTGAGTTAACTCGAAGCAGTGACAAATGACTACGACAGTCCTCTCTTGTCCCTTGATGGCGAGGCGCGGCCTGCTGTGGCGGGAAAGGTGGTGGCTGCGCAGCTCAGGCTGGGAGGAGCCTGGCTTGGAGGCGGCAGCATGGCGTGGCGTCCGAGGCATGACTGCGCCCAGCAGCGTGTGCTGCGGGCAGTGCCTCGGAGTATACGTGCTCGTTGCTAAAATTTGCTTTACGTTGGGCCTTGTGCAGATAATCATCATGGCTTCTTTTCTGTTTGTTTTTATCTTTTTGCAACAGACTCTCACTATGTATCCCAGGCTGACCTTGAACTTGCAGTGATCCTCCTGCCTCAGCCTCCCCTGTGCTGGGTTACAGGCTTGTGCCGTGGCCAGGGAGTGGCACCGTTTCTCACAGCTTCCCACTGTGGAGACAGCCTGACAGCCCCATGAAGATCCTGAAATGACCTTGTCCATTATAATTGCAACATTAGAACATGAAAAGGTGGCGAGAGCAGGGTCACTTATTTCAATCCAAAAGGCAGAGCCTTTGTGCATACATGTCAAAATAAGATGCCCCTCCCAGGGAGCTGCTCTCTTCAGCCACTAGGCCCCATGTAGCTGCGGCCACTCTGTCTGCCTCTGAGGTCCGAGGGCTGTTGGGGACTTCGGCAGGCAGAGGACCTAGCATGGGTCCCTGTGATCTTTGATACCCCAAATCTCACAGACACCAGAAATGAGTAGCTCAGTGTCATTTAAGAGCATCACACCGCTGTCCTGTGTTGGACTCTATCTAGGCAATGCCCAATGAAGAGCTGTATCTGTTAGGATTTCACTGAAAATTGCATCTTAGTGAGAGGTAAGTGTAGCTGCCTGGTTTGTTCATAAAACTGCCTGGAACTGGGTTGCACGCTGGTTTCTTTTCCCATCTCCAAGTGCCTCTACTAGGTAGCTAACTGGCCTGAAAATGGTGCTATTTGTGGAGCCGTGTGTGTGTGTGTGTGCGTGTGTGCGTGCGCATGCGTGCAAACGTGCGTGCATGCGTGTGTGTGTGTGAAAGAGAGAGGGGGGGAGAGAGAGAGAGAGAGAGAGAGAGAGAGAGAGAGAGAGAGAGAGAAAGAGAGAGAGAGAGAGAGAGGGAGAGAGAGGGAGAGAAAGTTGCAGAAGCAATTCTGATTTTCTTGCCAGGATTCAGACTGGCAAGGAAGAATGCTGGCGACTCATGGCGTGATGTGGTGCCGCCTCTTGTCCATCTCAGGCAGTGCTGTCCAGGCAGGCACAGGCCTCGAGCTCTGTCTCTTTCATGAGAGATGGATCCTGTGCTGTTTATGGCATGCAAACGGGCAGCTAGCAACCCTTCACACATATCAGGCCCTGCAGGCTCCGGCTCAAACGTTCCCGTGCTGAGCCACCTCTTCTGACCTGGCCGGAGCAGCCCATGCAGCATGCACGCAGGCACAGAATGGGCAGCCTGTGCGGCTCCCCACACCAGGGAAGCACACCGACCAGCCTCGCTTTCATCATCCCTGGAACGCTTAACTGGATTTGTGTGGTGAAAAGCCAGCGGTGTCCTCGTTCTGGTGTGCAAGAGTCACACGGAGAAGCCAACATCCAATACAGGCACTGCGGTTCGGGTAGCCGCTCCTGTGTTTCCATGGGGCAGGCCAGTTCTGCTGAAAACCACCAGGAGACTATGAAATCTATGAGAGAAGTTTTTAGCACTTAGTCACCAAACAGCCCTTTGTTCCCATTTCGTTTGTTTCTAAAGCAAACAGCAGAAAATTGAATTATAAAGTGTATTTACGTTTCCATTCAGTCCCTGTACTATTCGTTTCACGTGTCCTTGCAGCTGGCTGTGTCTTCCTCCACAAAGATGGCATTCTGGAACATTGGCCAGACGTACACTGCAAGACGTAAGACTAGACAGAAAAGATAACTTAAGCAGTTTAAAATGTGTGTAGGCTCATCTGAAAGAGCTTCGCCTTTGTGCACCTGGTGGAGCTGGAGCCGCGCCATTGCTGCTTTCGAAGCGAGCTCCACAGCCTGTGGGTACAACTTGAGTCTGCTTCTCATTTTATTGGCTGAAAACAGCTCACTTGGTTAAAGTGGTTTACGCTGCGTCTCCCTGCAGTTGCTGAGCACTTGGACAGTTGTGATTTTTAAGTGTAAGTAGAAACCCAAAATTCCTCTGGGAGGGTGAATCAGGACAGAGGCACATGTTCACAGCCCTGATGTGGGTTGAACAGTCGAAGCGGAAGGGACTTTCTGAGCAGAGCTCCAGCTGCCTTTGGTAGGGCCACAAAACACTGGCTTTGAAACGTGACTGTCCTGTCCCTTGCTGGGACAGAATAGCTGACATGCAGTGCAGGGAGAGGAGGTTTACTTCGGATCATGGTTTCAGGGGTTCAGTCCATGGCTGGCTGGCTCCAAGGTGGGGAGAACTTGGTAGAGGGCCCGGCAGAAGGACGCTCCTCCCTCGATGGCATCCAGGGGACAGAGGGAGGGTAGTGTTGCCTACCCAGGAGGGAAGCCTGGGGAGGAAGTCTGCAGGCCATGACGCACACAGCTGTGAGCTCTTCCCTGGTCTCCTGCACAGGCCAGTGCTGCGTGGTCAAAGTGCCCTCCAGAAGCCTGCCTCTGAGCACATGAGCCTTGGGGGGACAGCTTTGATCCAGTCTGTACCAGACTCAGATATGTGTAGCAATGTGGCTTTTCTGCTAGTTACTTAATCTTTTGGGGACCTTTTATAATGCATGTCATGTATATAGGGAGAACAATAAAATATATGTGGTAGGATTATTGGGAAGGTTAAATAGAATACATACGTAAAGCAACTGGCATGGTACTCAGCACAAAGGTGGTCTGAACCAGCATTTGGTCTCCTGGGCCATGTGCAGTATGTTCAATATTTATTGGATAAGTGGCAGAGAAACTGGCCTTCTGTAAATAGAATTCACCACCCTGTTTTTATTTATAATAAGAGCTATATGGTTGTATCCCTCAGCATCTTAAAAGCGTCTGGGGTCATCTTGCAGTGCTCCTTAGGAGTGCGGCCTTCCCGCCCACATGGACCAGCTCTCTGCTAGGGGTCAGGGTCTGCCTCATCCACCTGAACAGCTACAAAATATTTTGAACTTTATGCTACTTCTCCTCTTTGATTAGCAGCATTTTAGCTTCAATTGGGTCAAAGAATTCAGACTTGCTTCTGATAAGGGCCGTGCTGAAAAGCTTTGGCGAACTTGGCTTTGTAAATGTCACAAACCAGACTCACCAGAATTTTCCAGAAGCAGCTTTTGTGTAATACATTAGAAAAGAGCAGTAGTTCTCAGAATTTCCAAAGGGCGTCTCTGCGACGAGCGTCTCTGCATGCATTTTGCAGGCTACACCCTGGCCATACCCAGAGGCCCGCCACACTGGTCAGCCAACCACTGGACTTCACACCAGACTGGACTTCGCACCAGCAGTGGCCAGACCCTGCGTCTCAGCGTGTCCTGGGATTGCTGCTGCTGATTTGGCCTTTGGTTTCAGAAACTTGAAACTAATGATTGGACAGGATAGAGATCAGGAGTTGGCCTTTGTTTTCTGATTCTCACTCAGTCTAGACATACTTTTCTGAAAAAAATCAGCTTTTTTTGAAAGACCTGAAACATATACTTACTAATTCTAATCCACCTATGATACCAAAGGCCAAGGAAAATTCCCTCAGGCATGTTTCCCCTTTGGGGGCTTCTTAAGAGGCACATTGAATGGTTCAGACGCACAGTGAGAGAAACCACTGATTTGGGGGAGGGAGCCCCGGCCCCTGTTCGCAGTTTCTCCTACGCAGGCCCTTGGGCTCAGTGAGGCTCAGCTGCTGCTTTTGGGGCTCGTGGAAGACATGGCGGTGGCAGTTTATAACTTACCTTGCAGGTAACAGAGGTTGGGGTTGGCATAGCTTTATTTATTGTTAATGTCCTCTCACTGGCACCCATCGGGAGTGATTAGGATCCAGTTTCACCTCGGCAGCCACGAAGAAGCCCGTGAAAACCTGAGTTAGCTGGTAGCAGGATTCTAACTGATTCCTGCGGTGTGTGCTCCCTCTCGAGGGCAGCTTGGCTGGCCGGCTGGCTTGTTGCTTCGCACGCTGTGTTGGCTGTTGCTCTTCACGCATATAGTGGTTAAGGTGAGCAGCACGGTTTCCAAGTAGGGGTAAGATAAAGCATGCACAAATGCGTATTTTTGTCATTTCTACCTAAGATTATTGGAGACATCTTACACAGGAGGTTTAGATTGGTGTATACACCTTTACACAGTAATAAGTATATGCTAGCATATAGTAATCTAAGGAATATACAGTCTACTGCAGAGTATGTGTGAGAAGTGTTATTATGGAAATTTTTCTTATTCAGCATACAGTTGTGATATTAATCACACATTTGAATTTGCAAAATTAAAAAAAAACATGATGCAACTCTGCTGAGTTGAGGAAAGAATATAATTTGTATCCTATCTTTCATTTTATTTCTCAAAGCAATAAAAACCTTCCATCATAGAAATATTGCTTTACTAAATGCTGTCCTGACAGGTTCCTGGTAAGCTGGGATAATTAAAGTGAGTATAATTCAGAGATTTACATTTTATTTTTTATGTTTAGGTCTTTAGGTTTTACATTTCTATTTGTTAAAAATATATGTGTCATCATACACACTTTGGGACTTGAGATTTGTAGTTTGGAAAAATGCCACAAATATGTTAGGCAACATTTAACATTTTTATTTTCAGGCTTGAGCAAAATTATGCAAACAGATTTTACAGTGCACTTCCTTCTCCTTAGCGCAGTAGTGTGCATGGTGATAATTTATCTTATTTGTAGACTTTGAACATTGGAGAAGATTTTGCAGAAGAAATTGGGTTAAATAGCTAAAAGTTTAGATTTAGAGATTTATAAATTTGTACTTCATATCAACGTGGTCAGCGTGACTTTAAGTCACCCACAAATGATGTTGAAGAGACGCAGACAGCGTATGGCCCCGCATCTCAATTTCAGGGCAAGACTTCTGCCTTGCAGCGCTGTCCCCTAGGCCTTGAACCCAGAACGCCACCGAGCACAGAGTTTCTTTTTAAAGAGAATGTTGTGGAATGTTGTTGCTCCAGAAAAGATTATGCAAACATTGCAAGACATCCAAGTTCATGGAAAACTATTTGTGACTTCAACTGCTACCCAGCTTTCTGTTTTTATGTCCTGCAAGTCATGTTTGGTTGATTTAATTATAACCACAAGAAGAACATTTTGAACTTGTAATGAGATTTTTAAAAAATTTTGTTCTTTTGGAAGAAGGCACATTGGGCCCTGCGGCTGGTGCCATGGTGCAGCTCTTTCTCTGGGGATGTGTGTGGATCAGGTCTTGGGGTGCATTCCACACAGCAGGAAGAAAACCAGGGAAGGTTGCCTCTCTGACTTCTTGTCCTTAGGAAAACATGCCTCTGTGGCTTCCCTCCAACACTGGAGTCATGTGTTTGGTCTTTCTAAGCCTGTTGCCGTGCTTGGAAGTGCTGACAAAAGAGCTAAAGAGGAGGGTTTTCTGACCAGCACAGATTCCTTGCTAAAGGTGCAGGCGGGGTGGTGAGCACATGGGCCCCGCCTCTGTCAGGGGTGCTCCTGCGTGAGAGTTAGCTCAGATCCAGAGTTTAGTAATCAGAGCCACTCGTGCAGCCTGTTCGCAGGAGTCTTGAGGAGAGAGGCGGAGTCGTCACCAGTATCCTATTCCTGTCAATAAACTCTATTTGAATATCGGGACCAATGCAGAGCCCACGCTGAGTCCCCAAGACACACAAGCCCTCCTGTGTGGCCGGACTTCCAGCTCTGGTATTCAAGGCTGGGCCTAGGGCTCTTGCCCACACATCGCCAGAGATCCCAGGGCCGTTATTAATTACAGGATGTGGGGAAGAGGAGCTGCTCACTGGAAATGAGGCAGAGAGTTCAAGTGAGGCGCTTGGCAGGCGCCTGGCAGGCGTCCTCTCACTTCCCAGTGGAGCGTGTGACATGCTCTCGCCTGTCAGCTGGGCGAAAGGTAGGAAACGAAGGAAGGGAAAAGCCACGTATGCAAATGTGCAGGATAGCTACGCCGTCTGTCCTGCTAATTCTATCAGCTTTTGAAGTGGAAGTTAATACTTAAATTTTTTCCTTTGGGCAATTCTATATGCTTTTAGCTGTAATCTGAGCAACTACATTGAAGGCAGCAGCGAGCAGTATAACAACCCCGGCTGGACAGCTGTCATCTTTTCTTTAAAAGGTACATTTTCCTAATGTCTTACTTGTTAATTTTTCATTATCTTTAAAATAAATTAATAAAGAATAAAACGGGATATATCTTGACATCTGACTTTAAATCGCAGTGTTTCTTCAATTTTCCAGATATTATTAATCAATAAAGTTACAGAATAAAGAAAAAGTTATCTACAGTTCTGAGCTATTAATTTGGAGACAAAGAGAGGATTTTTTTGCAGTGAACTTATTTTGAACCAGTAAAAAAAAAGATTCTGCCCTCAGATCCTTCCCTGTATCTTCCCTAATCATACAATCTCTGAGATGCAGAGAGACCCGGAGGGAGGTAGCCCGCCATCTGGGAGCTATATTTAGGACCCAGCAAGGCTCCAGAGGAGTCCTGTGAGAAGGTGGTCAGAAAATCATGGAGGAGCAGAGGCCGTAGAAAGGCTGGACCCACTTCCAGCATGCTCCCCTTTCCAAGCACAGCCTGGGGCTTGGAGGACGCGCATCTTACGGGGTCACACTTTGTATCCGGGGGACTCCCACCGAATGCTCTGGGCCGGGCAGCGTGGCCACGGTCACCTTAACAGCGCGGTGGAGCTGGACAAAAGGTAGGACGTCTGTGTGTCCCTAGGACACAGGTAAGTGCTGGATCCAGTGAAAGAGCCAGCAACACAGCTGGGAAGGCGAAGCTGTCAGCAAAGCCTCTCCTTCCTGTCCCAGGTCAGCTCCATAGTAAGCTACTCCTCAGCCTCTGGAGTACGTCGCAACTCTTTGGTGGGCTGTGTGGCTTGCCCGGCAAAGTGGGTGCGCGCCTGGGGAGCCGGACGTGTCCTGCCGCCCTGCAGTGCCCGCCCACACACCGCGGAGGCAGTGCAGAGCGCAGCCTGCCGCGCTGACTTCAGCCTCGGCTGTTCAAAGGCTGCATCCAGGTGCCTATCACGTTACCAACTAATGAAAAATGAAGGAACACTGGCTCCAGACCTGTACTAAGTGGCTCCTTGGGAACTGATTCCCATCATATCAAGCGAATAGATCAGCCAGTCCTGCAGAATATAGCAGAAGAGAGAGAAGAGAAACAGCACTGCAGGTGTGCAGCCCCATTGTCCTCCTCACGCGCAGCTGCTCCTGCTCTTCTGTGGTGTGCCTGGGCTTCTGAGGTCACCCAAGCGCAGCCGTGCAGGCAAAGGAGCTGGGGCTGCGGGACGCTTTGCGTTGCGCTCAGTTCTTAGCCCACCTATCTGGGGAGATGCACCGCTGAAGCGAAGCCCGCCGAGACCCGGGCAGGGCGGACTTCAGGAAGCTGGTTTCTTCTGCCTGTGGATTAATGATCCTCACTGCATAAGCAGCATGCACAGCAGCGACAAACTCGGAAGCACCAAGAGCCCAGCGTGGATGTAGCTCAGTGCCAGGTTGCAGGGCCCACCGAGGCCTTTGCAGAGCCTGCTAACAGATTCCCTTTCAAGAACTGTGAAAACCTGTTAACTGGACACGTGGTGGCCCCACACCTGTTTTTCTCTCATGCATCTGCCATGTGCATTTTTTCATATCAAGAAAGGTACTCTGCAACCTTGTTTAATAGCTGCTTGGGGTTCAACTGCTTAGTGCATTCTACCCACTTGCTTGCTGCTGGACAGGCTGATTTCTAACCAAAGTTCTCACTGATAAATAGTACTGAAATGGATATATTTGTAAATAACTGTCTTTAGAATTACCCTTAATTAATTTTAGTCAAAATTCTTATAAGTTGAGTTTCTGGGTCCTGGAAGGTAACAGGGAGAGGTGCAATGACCTTTTCAGACAGCTGAGGCTGTGGTAATGCTGATTCCCCCAAGTTCTGTGTGAGAATGACCCCCGTCTCTCTCTCTCTCTCTCTCTCTCTCTCTCTCTCTCTCTCTCTCTCTCTCTCTCTCCTTTCCAAGCAATGGACAACCAAATTTTAAAACTTCCTCTTTTTTTGGCCAGCTCAGCCCACCCTGGGGGCAGGGCGGGCACAGCATGTGGTGCCGGGATTGAGTCATGGCTCCTGTGTGTTTTGCCTAAGCTTGACTAAACAGGTGCTTTGGATGCTGAGCTATCTCACCGGCCCCTAAAACTTTCATATTTTTAAACATCACCTTAAAGCACAACTTGAAGGTTTTCTATCTCAGAACCTCTTTTCACATTCAGCAATACTAAGGAAGCTCATGTGACACCTGTGTGGACAGATGTGAGATTCTGTCTTTGTCACCAACTCTTGTAAAGAAAAATAGACCCATATTTATTCTTCATCAGAATCTATTTATTAAGCATTTCAGAATGTGCATATTTTGTGAGAAGCTTACATACCCCTGAGAAGAATTAAGAATGGGGCCTAAGCGCTTCTGAGGCTCTACCGTGTGTCAGATTTAGTTCCTCTGGTCCAGTCCTTGCAAACACCAGCAAACACAACTCTGTGCTGCAGAGGAGGCCTCCATGTGACTTGGGGCATCAACGGCTGTGGTCCACCCCCAAGGCCCCTATTGCCAAGGGCAGGAGCAAGCTCTACTCCTTGCATTGTTTGTTATTTCATTTTCTGAGAGAAGATTTGGTACTAGCCTGTGTGTAAAGAGCTAGAAGGGCACACATTGTGCAGCACCCCGTACCTTACAGTGGTCACTGCTTCAGAATGCTTGCTGATTCTATCTTTCTAAATGGAATGTCCTTTTCACATTCATTCTACAAAGAATAGGATGTAATTAAAGCAACACGTATTCTCACCACACAGGAATCCGCATACAAAGCGTAACATGTACTTGAGTCTAGACAAAAAGAAAATATGGATACGGACGAAATGAAGACCAGGGTGGTACAATGCACGTTAATAATCTTGTAACATTGCTAGCGTTGAATCAAAGTCAAACTCTACGCTTTATTGTGTTCAGTGAGACAGAAGCGACGCCGGCGACTCGCAGCCAGAGCCTCCTCGTCCCTCAGCTGGCACCGACAGGCCCCGCGACGTCCCAATGCGTCAGTGACGGTGGCGTGTCCAAGTCGCCTGCTTTTAGAAAGCCACTCTTGTAGCCGCCCGCAGAGCAAGGCCCAAGCTGGCCCTTCAGAGGGCGCGGTCGTTTCAGTGCAGAAGACCTGGACAGGGAAAGCCGGAGGTGGCGCAGCCTCCGAGCGCAGGGTGGCCCGCAGTGCGCGCAGGCTTCTGGGGGAGGCGCTCTCCGAGTTACCGGCAAAGCCCGGTGCCGTAGAAGGACAGAAAAGTGCGCGCGCCGGAATCTGTCTTGGTCGCGCTCCGTGAGGCCCTCTGGGGACAGCAGCCTCTGCCCCTTCACGTCCCCTCCCGAGCCTGTCTTCCCGGAGAGCGCCCCCTTCTGGTCTGCGACAGATAATCATTTGTCCTCCAGGAAACGTGACCGGAGGGCGCTCACGCAGACCCTGGAAGTCTTTTTTCATTTAAGAGCCGTACGTATAAAGCTACTTTCTCTGGCCCAAATTAGGCCCTTAGCCTTTAAGTGTGTGTGTGTGTGTGTGTGTGTGTGTGTGTGGCATAAATACTGCCATAGCTGCTGGGGTGAAGCATCCAGAACATGCACGGCTCGGTCCCTAAGTGTGCAGCACGCTGCTGCGCGTCTCCACACCCGGAGCCCAGCGCGCATTCATTAAGGCGGCGTGGGGAGCCACTTGGAAACTTTCTGTGACAGCCGTGGTTCCGGGGGCCTCTGTCATTCCCTGCTCTGACACAGGGATGCAAACACACCCGCTCCCACTTTCGTGTTCTTGGCAACACCCTTGGAAATGTTTTACTAGAGTCAAGAAATTTTTCAGGATTTTTTTCCTTAAAATAACGTTAGACTTTATTTTGCATTGGTTGGTTTTGCTTTCCTTTTGAATGAACTCAGCAGTCTTATATGTCACCTTTGGAATCCAGAACCTGGAGGGCTCTGTCCCCCAACCCTGCCTGTGCTGCAGACCCCCAGGAGTTTATCACAGCCCAGCCCTGGGAGCTGGTCAAGGCGAGAACCGATGGATGCCGCCTTGTCCAGGAGTAGCCGCCTTCATCCTGCACCACCGACGGAAACGGGCGTGTAAGCGCAGACAGCCGCACCTCTGAGGCAGGGAGCTTCGGCACAGCGTGCTCTTGAGCAGATGCCAGCTGTGGGGACTGTGGAAGGCGATGCTAGGAAGAAGTCACGCAGTTGCTTTAGCCCTAAAGTCCATTTTTACAAAAGCCCAAAGCTTTTCTGACAACATCTCATGACACACAGGAGCCCACTAGAAGCCCGAGTTTCAGTTCTCTACCAACTTTGCTCCGTTCTGGCAGAGCTCTTTTGCCACCTTTAGTCTTTGTGCCTTTAATCAAAATGCTAAATAACTTGTTTCTGTATCTTAAGGATTCTGTGTGTTAGTGATCACTGTATTCAGTCTTACAGCCTGGATTTTCACACTAGACCTCTAGGCGCTTCTGAGCTGTGTGCATGTGCTCACACCCACAGCCGAGGCAGGTGGATTCCAGCCCGGTGAGAATTGACCTGAGGGCTCACTCGAAGCACTTTGTGCCTTGCTTATGTGTGATGCACAAGCAGGGAGAGACCTACCATGTCACCAGCCACGCCAGTGAGAGCACAAGCAGCGAGGAGCGTGCTTTGCAGATGGAGAAATCAGCTGACCCCATGACATGCCCGCTTCACCTGCTGCTTTCCAATGCAAGGGGGCAAGGAGAGCTGGGAGAGCTGAAGACACCTTCATTCCTAGTTGTGGCGTGTCTACTACACACTTCGATACAGAAGTAGAGAAATTGCTTTCACTTAAATTGTAAGACAAAGACATCCTCAAGTGGGTGAATTGTGCTTGGGTGTGGCGCTGCCTTCTCTGTCATCTGCAGGCTCATGCACCCAAAGATTTTCCTTAAGAACATCAGGAACAGGGGCCGGGGAGATGGCTCAGTAGAATAAGTACTTCCCTGGCAAGCGCAAGGACATGAGTTCAATCCCTCGTTCCGCCAAAAGAACATCAGGAGCTTTATTTTCTTCCACTTATTATCAGGAAAATAACCCTGCCTGCGCTCTGGCTGGAATGGGCAGCATCATTCTCTGCACATTGCTTGCTTCTAGGGTAGGGGGCAGCACGGGTCTTGGGGACTGAGTGGTGGAGGAGGAGAAATGGGAGGGGTCCTGAAGCCATGGAGCTTGCCTGCCACAGAAGGCGCCCTTGCTGTCCCCAGTCTCGGAGAGGAGGCTCTTTTCTTCCCTCCCTGCGCCCATCGCTCTGTCCCCTTGGGCACAGCTGGGACCCAGTCACAGCCCCCAGCATGCTCTGCACCCACTGCCTGGCCTGCAGCTTGGCTGGAGCGCGTGTTTAGTGTTCTGCACTCTGAGGGAGCAGGAACAGATAGGAAGGATGGAGGTGAGAGACGAGGACCAGAGGGGATCTGCTCAGGCGATGTCCCTTCCGCCCCCGGAAGAATTTCATGGAGAGAAAATCAAGGCAGGAAAGTGTCATTGGTCTTAAGGGATATTGAGAAATAGATTCTCCTGCAAACTTGGAGGAATTCAGTGGACAATCATTAAAATCATAGTTTGTTTGCACAAGTCCCTCAAGTGGAATGATCTTACTATTGAATTTTAGCATCCGTGGTAGTTGTGTCAGCTGGTCCAGGGTATCCATGCAAAGCCCATGTCTGACATCTTTCCCATGAATACAGAGAGCAGAGATGGCTAGCGCTGGAGCCACAGCCAGCCTAGCAGCAGGTCCTGCACCGGTGAGGTGTCCCTCGTGCCCACTGCCCCGGCCAGCAGGAAACAGAAATCCAGATTTGTGGCTTTCAGAGCAGGGCATCCTTCAGAATGGCACTTGGTGTGCATTGGTGGACTTGTGCATGTGTGTGTGTGTGTGTGTGTGTGTGTGTGTGTGACTGCCGTGTAACCTCACACCACACTCCTGTCCCAGAACACTGAAGGAGACCTTAGAGCTGACTGCTCTGGAATTCCCTGGGAGTTGCCCACTGTGGTTACATGTCAGCAGCTGCCTATCTGTAGTTTCCTTTCAATATCTGAAAATAATTTGGGGACACCATGCCCTTTAACTCCTGCATATTTCAATGTTTATTTCTTGATAATAAAGCCATTTTAAAGCATAATTTTAATAGAGCTGTCAAAATCGGATGTGTAAGATCCACATAACATGGTTCCCTCACCCTGTCACCGTCAGGGTCCTGCCTGTCCCTATTCGAGTGCCATCATTTTCCCACTGACACCCGTAGGAGTTTCTTTCCCTTGCCTAGCATCCGATGGTGCATCATGCTCTGAAGCAATGTGCTGCCAGGCTCCTATAATTTGGAATCTTTTTTGTTCCCTCAACTTTGATGTTCTGAAGTGTGCAGGCCAGCGATGTTTGACTTCTGTTTACTTGGTTTCTTTTAAAGTTGCATTATGGAGTTTCACAGGGAAAGCACTCAAGTGGCATCGGTCTTTCGCGCTCGGTGTCGGGGGTCATGGTACGGCGGTTTGTTTGGCAATGGTGATGAGAGTGGTGGCCTCGTGGGTCCAGGCGTGCCTGGGTTTCTCACTGAGATGTAGACGTTTAACTTGGAGAGAAGGGATGAGCCTTGCAGATCCGTGAAGAAGGGTCTGGGTGGACCAGCCAGCCTGCCATGAGCCCAGGCAGCGTCTCTGACACCCATTCCATTGGCCAAGGAAGGCATCTGCCCAAGCCCAGAGCGTGAAGACTGCTGGAAACTCCCAGGGTAAAAGGCACGAGTGCATAATCCTGTTCTGCAAAGAAACCAGAAGCTGGGAGCCGTCCAGCCGGCCGTATGCTGCATCGATTGCTTCTGAGTGGAGTGGGCCCCACAGAGGTTCTCGCAGCGATCCGACTTCAGTTTCAGCAGTGCCGCTCCGACTCCATCCGGGAAATGCACCCTTGTAGCAGGGTACGCCGGGGGCCGGGGCAGGCTCTCGGGGGTAGGGAGGGTGCCCAAAGCCCGGCAGCTGAGGTGCAGAGGCGGAGAGCAGTGTCAGATTTTGGCCCTCGTGGAGAATGTGGGCAGTAGATTTTCGCAGGGAGCCAGCCATCGTAGACCAGAAGTTTCCGTCTGAGCACCACAGCAGATGGGGGCGGCTGCTGAGCGCGCCAGCAGGCGCCCTGCACAAAGCAGGTCAGCGCGAAGGCGGCCTGGGCTTTGTGTTATTTTGTCTTAGAGTTCCCCACAGGGCACTGGAGCAGAGAGGTCCCATGTGGAGTTGTCAGTCTGGAATTTAGGAGAGATCTGGGTCCAAGTGTGAAATCCGAGCGTCTAAGCACACAGACAGTATTTAGATTCCCCCCATGTCCTGCGTAGGCTCACTTGGTTCTACCCCGTTCCCATTCTGCTGTGGCTTCCTTCCTGCCAACATGACATTTCTGAGAGCACAACTCTTATTCTGTGGACTCTGTCTTTGACACCTGGCCACAGCCTGAAAGATGAAATCCACACTTAATGCAGAGATTCACAATTAGGCAAAAGCTTGAGGTCCACTTTCCCCAACGAGATCCTGCTTGTCTTCCAGACCAAGGTCACTTGCTAAGCATCCCATCCCCTTTTCCCAGTGCCCAACGAGCAGTGCCCCTCCCCCCTCTGTGGCCCCTCACTAGTGCTTCCTGCTGTCATCCAAGTCAGCAGCCACCAGTGGCCACCTGTGCACAGGAACGTGGAGTCCCACCACACTGTGCCAGCACACCTGAGTCAGAGACTTAGCACAAAGGTATAGAAGATCAAACACCGAATGCTCTCACGAAGTGGCCCTGTGGGAATATTTTGGGCTAAATACATTATTAATTCCACTTATTTGTATTTCACTCTTAAAATGTGGCAGTCTAGAAACTTTAGGACTGCATGCATGGCTGCCCTTGCTGTGGTTTCTGGTGACTAGGGTTCCTTTAGAGGCTGCACCCCGGTGTGTGAATAAACACATGTCAGTCATCTTATATCTCTTTTCCTGGTAGACTCGAAGCTTTTGAAGCAGAAGAATATATTTGATTTCTCTCTGCAAGGTCCAGTAAGGCCTTGACTAGATGGACAATGAAAGGTAACTGAATGTTTATTGGCATGAGACTGATATTTGTCCTCAGCCACGTGGGCATGGACAGGCTGCCCATAATGTAAACAGAGAATTTGAAGAAGATCAACTATCAGAGGTCTACAGCTGATATTTAAGAAACCCAACTCCTTTGCCAAAGTCAACCAAAGTTGCAACTGGCCATCTATAATTTCTAAGCTAAGAATTAAAATTTTTGAAGAAATTCCAGGGACCCAAGGATATTTCCGAGGGTGAGTTCTTGCACCTCCTCTCTTCACTTTTGTCTTTTTCTACCTCATGGCATCACAGCACCCTTTGACTTCACCATCTCCACAGTCCCTGGCTTGGGACCAAGGTCCAACACAAGGCACAGTCCAGGGCATCCTGCCCTAACAGAGGGGCCAGGATGGTGCTTTCCAGGTTCCTGGCCTGGGGAGAAGTCAATGGTGTGAAAGGAGATGAGGGTGCATGGAGCGGACTCCACCCCACTTGTGTGGAGAGAAAGCAGAGGCGGGGTGTGGGTCAGTGCCTTGCCAGCCACGCCCAGGCAAAGGGCACCGGTGCTGGTGGCCATCCTGTGTCTAGAACGAACTCCCCTGCAGGGCAGCTCAGGGTATGGGAAGGGGGGTGCTGTCTCCTTTGATCCCCAAGTTGCCCCTTTGTGGCTCAGTGGGGCTTTGGCTTGGCATTTGTTCTCTTGAGTGCTCTGCCCTTGAGGAGTGGAGTAGAGAGATCGAGTTCATCTCCAGTGATCAGTTAGTAGCTGTGTGTGTCCCATGTGCTGCGTCAGGCCAAGTAATGGTCACTCTCCTGACTGCAGCACACTGAACTCGTGCGTGAAGCTGACACTACCGCAGTCCCTGTTAAAACTCAGATTGATGAGCAAGGCAATGATCCTGAGAATCTTCAGAAGATTTTTTAATCTAGCAGTTAATTGGAAAGATTCTCACCCTGATTAAATATATATACTGATACA
>NW_004524724.1:1377644-1385664 GCF_000260255.1 Octodon degus
ATTCTCTTAATGAATAGAATGATTTGTTCTAATGGTGTTTGTAAATAGGATCACAAGTCCACTTCTTGTACAGCAATTAACCACTGAGAAGAATATATGCAGAGTATTACTTAGCGAAACTGTACTTCCGATTAGATTTGAAACTATCTCATTGCTATCTGTTTATCAATAAAACTTTAAAAAAAAAACTCATATTGATCAGGCACCCATGTGTAATGTAGCCCTTTCGACTCCACATCTTCTAGACTTCATACCAGCCTCATGGGGTTTCACCTCCATGTGCAAAGCCTCCGGTGCATTCCTAGAGCTCCTTCCTTTCCAGAGAGCAGGGTGAGACCTCAGGCTAAAGTCACAGAGCTCACTTGTGTGCTCAGCTGTCCCGGTCAGCAGACCTCCAGCGGCCGACATGCACAGAAGGTTGCTCCGTTACCCTGACACATGACTGTGTTGTCTAAGAGAAGGTGACTTGTGTTTTCCTCATTAGCTGTGTCTGGCCTCTGTGGGAGACAGAATGATGCTCAAGGTTAATTTTACCCTGAAAACCTGTCCTTTCCCCTAGGTATCTGAGCCAAAATAAAATGTACTTTCAGAACTTTCAGTGTTGCTAAATGTCTTGCTCAACACTTAATAGTTTGAGGTTTAGGGGTTTTGTTTGGTATTAGGCACGGGTGCCAGCGATTCAGACACAGCCTGTCCACACACAGCCACGGAAGCCAAGCCAGGCTCTTCCCACACAGAAGATATTCTTAGAGAAACTTAGACACTTTTGGAAGGACACCAGCTCTTCTTGGACACCCTTAGTGCCATTGCTATCAAGCAGCACAAATTGTAACTGAAGAGTCTGACTACTTAAGTCTGAGAGCAGTCTCCAGCCAGAAGTCCTTTGGAGCTCACCTGCCTTGCACCTTGTCTTCACGCTCAGCGGTGATGGAGACCTGGCTCCTTTCATCTCTTTTGTTAGGATGATATACTTTATTTATTTAGTTAGTTTTTGGCAAAACCGGGGATTGAACTCAGGGCCCTGAGCTAGCCAGGGAAGTGCTTATTCTACTGAGCCATCTCCCTGACCCCCAGGATGATATACTTTAAAAGTCTTTCACAGCCCCTGCTACTTTAGTGTGTCCATCACAAATGTTGGAGTCAGGGCAGTCAGAATTTAGATCCAAGAAAATGTTAAATATAGGTTAGTCTGTTGGTGGCCCTGGAAGTGAAACAATTTTCCAGAAGATATTGCTTCGTAACGATGACCAAGAACTAGGACTGAAACAAAGTCATACTGATATCCAGTCCCAGTCTTTCCACGACATTGTTTACCTTAATATTAACCCAGAGAAGACTGGAGAAGTAGATCAGTGCTAGAACCCTTGTTCTTAGCTGGTACACGGTCGTGGGTTCTGTTCTCAGCATTGGAAAATCAACCAGCCAGCCAACCAGCCAACCAGCCAACCAGCCAACCAGAGAGAGGCATGTGAGAGGGGAAAATGTGTTAAGCAGCGTGGGTCCAGATCTTTGGGATGGCCTAGAAGGGGGATGCAGCAGAGAAGGCAGAGCCCTCGTGCTCTGTGGATGCGCCGACGTAAGAGTATGCATAGATGAAAGCGCAGAAGGAAGTGACCAGCTCTCTAGCAGTGACTGGGAGTGTGCCTAACAAGAGCTGCCTGCCTTGTGGGTTTTGGAAGGCCGAGCAAGGCCTACTACATTAGGGGAAAAATATTTAATTCCAGTCTCTGACTTGAAGGTTTTGGGTTTTTTGCATTTCAATAAAACATTATTAACAATAAAAAACCAACACATCAAGCCAGATACAGCCTGTAGGCAGTAGTCTTCCAGCTCTTCCTGTGGCTCACGGCGCAAAGGAATTTGAGAAGAAGCTAGAAATGGATGGCAGGAGAAATAAAACTAGAGTGTATCCAAACTGCTTTAGCAGTTTCTTCATTCTTGAGGGGATCATCAAGTCATAGGATTCTGTGTTTGAAGCCTGCCATTTTCGACTTGATGCCAGTTTCTAAAATATGCTCCAGGTTAATCTAAGCTAGACATTGCGTCCCTTGCCATCACATTCACAAGGACCAAAGAAAAGCAGCCATGAAGCGAAAGACAACGGAGGCTGTGAGGCAGGCAGTTTTCCTTTCGGGCCATCTGCATACTCTCTGACGTGGTGGGGTCATTTGGACAGTTCGCTTATTCTGGAGTCAGATTGACAAGGTGTAACCACCGCTGCTCCATGCTGCCATGACCGCGGTGAGCACAGATGGACGAAACACTCAGCTGTACAATTCCATTCATACTAAGAGCCTATTGGAATATTTCTATCTCCCAGGAATTCTTATTAGGTATCACTTTCTCTTATGTTACTTCTATTGTAAAATTGTTTTAATTTATTTTTTATTCATTTTAATGAGAAAAAAGATAAAATAGCAATGAAACAGTTTAAAAATAGGTTAGTAGGACAGTTACCATAATTAATACGTTGCATATTGTTGTCTTCCTAGTAGTTATTCAGAGGACAAGATGCAGACATGATATCTTGTCTAAACACTATTAGTACAAACCTTTCTTATCAGTGAACTAAGAGAAAGTAGCGAGCGAGCAGTGGGAGGGCTCTTGTCTTTCTGACCCCGTGTAGCACATACCTGCCACCCTGTGTGGGCAGATGCTTTCCAGGCTGTGCTGGGGACACAGTAAAATCTGGTGACAGTTTCAGCAAGACTTGCATTCTCTGAGATGTGTTTGACTGTGTGCTGAATCAAAGTCATTGTCGTGGTTCATCCTTTGGAGCAATAGGCTGCGGCTGCTGTCTTTGGGGGACTGAGGAGAAGGCGGAGGCAGGAGGCACTGAGCGAGGCCAGCATGTGGGAAACATGAGTCAGCCCGACTCTGTGGAGCTGCAAGAGAGAGCTCTTCCAGGAGAGCAGCTCACACTATGTGGCAGGACCCTAACAGGCTTGGTTTACAAATTCCCACTCTTCCTTCCAGACTAATGTGTTGTCTTGATAACAGATATGCAGTGGCAGACACGACATCTGCAAGACGTGGGAAATGGAACTAGGCTAACATGGGAAGCAACTAGCTTACATGATAACACCACCTAAGAGCGTGAACTGAGCCCAGGGAGAGCTCAATGGCACGAGCGCCTGCCTGGCAAGTGCAAGGCCCTGCTCCAGCGCGGAGACCCCATTAAGGAATATCCAAGGGAGAAGACAATCAGCAGAGGAGGGGCTGGGGACAGGTCACAGCAGCAAAGGCGGGGGAGGGGGCTCGGAAGCGCCCACAGGGCCTGGCAGTGCTCTTCTGGGACTGAACGGTCCCCTGGTCACCAGGCCAGGGGAGCTGCGGGGACTGGTTTGCATGACCCTGATGGGTATGGAAGAGGAAATTTCAGGGAAAGGCTGTTTTACGAGTGAGTTTTCCAGGAGAGGTGATTACAGATAGATTGGCCTCTCTCGGGAAGCCATCGGCTGTGTGTCGCTGGACTTGCTGGTGATGGGCGGGCTATATAATCATTTGATAATCTATTACTGAAGAAAAACCACAGTGTAAACCTCACGGCATAATGCAGCCACCCTTTCTTTATTCTGGCTGCTGTTGGCAGGATAGACTGTGCAGCTGGAGTAATTGTCAGGAGAGTAATTGAAGGGCTTTCTAAATAAGCACCCAAGAGCCAACAACAGGTATTATTACCATACTGGGTTTCTACCACTTTTATTTATTTTTTCCTTTGGTTTTATCCAAAGATCTAAAAAGTAACTTGGAAAGTGTACTTCTTTTCTCTCGTTTATGTTGTACATCTTAAGTGTATTAATTGGCTGCGGGTAACCTTGAAAAGTAGGACTCTTGTTAAGTCTTAAAATTACATTTGGAAAATATTCCTATATTCCATGTAGGTTACTCTGACCTCCTCCTAACATGAAGAAATTTTTTTAGAGTGAATATGTTTAGACATATCAGCTTGTCATTTTTACAAGGACATACGGTCTGTAAGACTTTTGGTGCTCTACTGGTGAGATTTTATTTGTTTGGGGGTCAATCATTTCAAGCATGCATATTTAAATGCATAAATACATAAATATGAGCATAAAAAATGGCTCAAAATTGCAGTCACAAAATAATTGACCATTTGTAAATAAAAATGACACCAGCGGGGCCAGGGAGACAGCTCAGTAGAATAAGTGCAAGGGTCTGAGTTCAATCCCCAGGTCCTCCAAAAAAAAACTATAACACCAGTATAGGATGGAGGCTTCGGCAGTCTCCTCGTGTGCATCTGCTGGTGCTCATGTGTGACTCGAATCTGACTGCTCGCTGACCTTGAGCTGTGGAGCCCCCAGCTTGTGCTTGCCTGGGACCTGAAGAAGCTGGGTGGGGTTGCTCAGGAGTCCTCTCGTCTCAGAAGCTCCTACAGTTTGTGTGCTACACGAACCCCAGAGAGAACTCAGAATATTTAGAGTGAGGACGGTAGAGGCTGCCGTGGGGAGTGGTCCGCCGCTCGAGCACTGCACCAGCGATGCCCAACTCCCATGTCCTCCCCACTCCAAACCATCCTTTAGCAGATGGTTTCCCGTCTGCTCTCACCTGACCTTTTCTGTTCCCTGGTACAGGTTTCTCTTATGGAGCATCTTTACTTAGACGTTCCACCATCAACTAGCTATACCTGGGGAAACAAGGCAAGGGAGTCAAGGCCTCCCCACGGTCCCTCTCCTGCCAGCCCCAGTCCTGGCTTCAGCAATCGAGACCCTGGCATCACCCAGGGACTCCCGTCACCAGCCTCCCGGTGGGAAGCATTCTGCCAGGCCCTGCTTGTGTCTTCGTCTTTCTCTGGGTCTTAGCGGGCTCAGCCGGCCCGGGTTCTGATGAGGTGCCTGGTGTCTCCACCTTGGGGCTTTCATCCCCCCAGATGCTGAAGCTGGCGCGGCATTCTCGCTCGGATGCTCACTGGACAGGCAGCAAGCCAGACTCTGGTCTCTGGCCTGGCGTTCCGCGTGATGTGCGCCTTCAGGGTGCAGTTGACTCTCATATATGAATGTCAAGCATGTGGGTTATCGGTTTTGTGTCTCACCTGGGACCTGGAGTTGGTTCACCACCGAGAGCAGGCCCTTTCCTCCTCCTATTTCTGCAGATTTTATTGAGCACCTGCAGTCCTTTTGTGAAATTCTCTGCAGTTCCCGGGACTCTGGATGCAGCCTCCTTGCAGCTCTTGTCCTTTGGGCAGTGCTGCTGTGGCCTGCGGGACAGGAAGCGAGAACTGGCTGAGTGTGTGGAGCCGTGAGTCCCGGTTGAGGCAGGAATTACCTCCTTTAGCCTTCCTGAGGGGGCCCTGAAGTTTCGATCCGTGCTGTACACATGAGGAAGGGTGGCTGGGAGGGGCCAGGCAGCTGAGTAGTCTCTGCGGACACCAGGCCCTTGTTCCATTGCTGTAGGAGAACTTGCAGGTTAGGGCTCCTATGTGAATGGTGGGTAGCAATTAAGCCTGGGATAGACAGAAGCCGGTCATTCTCCAAGTGGTCCAAATGATTAATAAGCCTCTCAGGATTTTAAATAGATGAGGCTGTATTTACCAACAAAAAAGTTTATCGTGTACATCCTAAGCACTATCACAAACAACATTATGTATTCCAGGGCATGACATTCAGTATATAGTAATAACTCTATGAAATAATTAGAGGTTGTATTTGGATCTCAAAAAGTGAGTTTTGCAGGCCTGCCATGCCAGCCCCACCCCGGGGCGCACCGAGATGGGGAATGAGACGGCGTGGTGGCGTACGCCTGTAATCCCAGCTCTTGGGAGGCTGTAAACATGTGGACCACTACGAGCCCGATCTAGTAGTGAGACCTTGAACACCCTGTAGACTGTTCTGGAAAATACAAAAATAAATAAATAAATAAATACATAAATAAATGTGAGTTCACTTAAAAATGTACATTGTATTTAATTCATTCATATGTGCTTTTTACATAATGCAGCATATAACCGTTTTCTTATGTTAAGTACTTTATCAACCCCTATTTACTCTATTAATTCTGTGAACCTGGTAGAGATATTCTAGGGTGTTCATTCTTCAACTAAAAAAGGGTAATATATTTTCCTCTAAAAGTACATGCCATAAAAGTGGGCTTGTGTCTGGAGTGGTTTTTCTCAAAGAACTTCAAAAGAACATATCAGATAATTTCTGTGATGGCCACAACCTGAAATCTCTGTCAGGTTTAGATTTACATAGACAGTAAAGATAAACGTGTGGGTCTCTTCTCTGCCCTCTCCCTGACTGCCAATTCGCTGCCTTCCAGGATGGCTTCAATAAATAATGAGAGGGTGAGGCAAAACCCTTGTTTCTTCTTCTAGAATGAAATCCCTGCCTCTACTTAAAACTGATTTTGCAGAACCTGACATTTCTGAAATTCAAAATAGAAGGGTTTGAAATATTTTAATATGCATTTCAATATATTTTTATTAGGCTGAAAAAATCTGTCAGGAAATACCCCTGAATGTTTAAAAATAGAAATAAATCCCACTCCCCTAATGGTGAATGGAGCTCAGACAACAAAGAAGAAATGATGAAGCCAGAGGGGGAGGGGAGAGAAGAGAGGCAGGAGGTCAGGGAAGGAGGAGGAGGAGGAGGAGGAGGAGGAGGAGGAGGAGGACAAAAGACTAGGCTGCCCAGGTGACAACTCCTGCTGGCCCTGCCTGAAGGGTGGCGCCACCTCAGCACCCCCATGATAGGAGGCTGAGTCTCTTTGTTCCTGGCTTAGGTGACATGGAGGGCCACAGTGGCTTGCCTGCCGACACCCTTAGAGTAGCCAGCGTTGCTATGGACGTGGAGGCCGCGTCTGCAGCCAACTCCAGGCCTGGGACTGCTCTCCTGCCACCACCTCCCTCCAGGCAGCCGGGAGGGCACCAGAGTCCTTGGCGAACACAGCTCACTGTCCAGCGCCTCAGGCCTCTGCCCCCCGAGCACTTAGCTCCGCCGAAACCTCTTTTAGCTTCAGATGAGAAGATACCTGCTGCCCTCGGCGTCTGCTCGCCAGCCTACCGTCACCTGGTTCTGTTTGCTTTCCTGTTTCCGCAGCCTGTCGATAAGATGTGCTCACGAGGACAAAATCTGCAATACTGTCTCTAGCATGGTTAACAGAGTCTAGTTAAGTAAACATCCTCAATGAAGCAGCCAGAGAGCTTAAAATAAACAGAGCTACTGGGCCAAGTTCGTAATTCCTTACACATTCAGCCCTCTGCCCCCTTCCGAACATGCCATTAAAACCAGATTTGTGTACTTGATACAATTATCCCGAAACCGTAGCTGTTTAAACACTGGGGCCGTTTACATACTTGAGCCCACTTTCCCTTCTCTTTTCTCCTTCTGCTTTGTAAAACCTGCAGTCTGATTCCAGGCTCTTGTCAAGGTGGCCTGCGCTGACCCCTCAGCGTGCTAGCCCCGAGGGCCCTGGGAAGACTGGGCTGGCTCAGCCTCGTCAAATCTGGGGCTCTTCGCAAGGGAAGGAAGTTTTCGCACCTTGAATTAGAAGGCTGCTAGCTCCTGAAAGGCTGCAGGCAGCGACAAGCAAATGCGGATTTATGGCAGCCATGCACGGGGGCAAAGCGAGATGCTAGACAGAGCCACATGCTTGGGGGAACCGCAGCCCTTGAGTGTCGCCCCTCTCCCGGCCCAGCTCCTATCCTGCAGAGCCGGGCTGCCATGGGTGCTGAGCAACGTAACCACATGGGAGACAGCTTTGGAAACACAGATACTAAAAACGAAATGAAGTGATGGCCATGTCTATGTGCAATAAATGTCACTCTTGCTTCAACACGCTGGTGTGTGCAGCTCGTGCACAGGCATTGGTCTTCATGGGTTCTCCCGCGTGTGTCCATGGGCCTGCACTGTGTCCACTTCCTGGTGCGTGCCGACCCCGGACCAGGTTGTGAAGCTAACACAGCCCACAGCGTCCAGGTGGTGGCCATAAGAGGGACACGGACTTCGGCCATCAGCGTGGGGTGGTGGTGGGCTGTCTTCTGCTCAGCAGCACTGCTAGG
>NW_004524724.1:1387089-1436310 GCF_000260255.1 Octodon degus
TCAGTGGATTTAAAGTCCTAACACAGGGCCGGCCAGATAGCTCAGCAGAGTAAGGCGCCTGCTTAGGCAGAGGGCAACGGCTGGCATTCAATCCCCGGCATGTCATGTTGGCCCTGCCCCGGGGGCACACTAAGACAGCAAGTGAGAAGGCATGGTGGTGTGTGCCTGTAATCCCAGCGCTTGGGAGGCTAAAAACAGGAGGATCACTGAGTCCAATCTACACAGTGAGCCTGTGGACCCTGCAGACCCTGTACTAAATACACAAAATAAAATTAAAAAAAAAATGAAATCCAGAACATGCACCCAGTCACGTCTCTGCCGCCCACTGGCACGTGACAGCACAGTTCACACACTCCTGGTGTGTTAGCAAAAGACTGCAGCAAATTCACAGAGCTGTAAAACCCGCACCACTATTTTCAGAACTATTTTCGTGATCTATTTTCAGAACACGCGCCACTCCCAGAGCCTCCGCGCCAGCCCTGCGTTACTTCCCCGCGTGCCAAGCCCAACTCCAACCAGTAGAATAATATTTGCACATCCTCTCTGCCTCTCTTGCCTCGGACCCAGAATTGTGACGAGGCACATGGTGGGGCTCTTTCATTCACACCTCGCTGAGTCAAAGTGACCCTCGAACGCGCCACCGCGTGGTCCGAACAGGCATTAGCCATTTCTGCATGGACTCGGCAAGCTCCTGAGAACCAAATGTGACTCGAGGGTGGCCGTTTGCCACACTGACCAACCTCAGGTTTTCAAATGATTTATTTTTAAAACCTGCTGGACCAGCCTAAGGCACACAGACGCCCTTGGAGTTTCTCTTCCCTTTAGCCAACAACCACAAACGCCAATCGAGGCCAGCCGGGCCGGGAGGGGCCGGTCTCCGGGCGCAGCCGCTAGCTGGTCTCCTCCGCGCCCCAGGCCCTCCCACTTCCCCGCCAGCCTTCGGCTCTCTCCGGGCCTGAGCTGGCTGCCGCCTGCCAGTGCACGTGGGGGCGTCGCAGGGCTCTGCTCACGGCCTCCGGGTCTCAGGGACCGCGCGTCCTGGACTGCAGAGGCGCCCGCCCGCTGGTGCAGCGGACTTCGCGCGCCCTTCCAGGCCCGGAGGCGAGCTGCCCGCCTCCTCTTCCCAGACGCACCTGGCGCGCTGCGCCCCCCTGTCAGGCGGAGGCTGCTGCCTACCTGCCCCTCCGGACAGTCGCATTCGGGTGATGGCGCCAAAGCTCCACCACCCTGCCTCCCACACCCTCCATCAGAATTGCTTTTTTTGCATGTGCTCCCTTAGTGTGGCCTTTTGAACTCTGCTTATGAGCCAAGGCAAAGGTAAGCCCCCGTGCTTTGGGAGTCGCTGGGGTGTCGGACGCACTCCCCCACGTGTGATGGACTTGTGAGCTGAGGGGTCTGCTCTGTCTGGAGTGCCGTGGCTCCTGCCGTGGCTCCTGCTGTGGGTTCTACCGTGGCTGGGACATCTGGGTGGGCTCTGGAGCTCTCCAGCCTGGGCCAGCCTGTTTTATGTTTTGTTTGTGTTCCTTTTGAAAAGGTATCTATCGTAGCTTTTATACGTTCTGTTAGGGATGAGAAAGTGTGTGAATAGGACAAGATGTTTGCATACTTGGTCCTAGAAACCTGGCTTCCCATGAAAGTTAATATCCTGTTTCAGGTTTTGAAATCATAGACTGTAATTGCCGACAAGACTTGAAAGATAATTTGTTACATGCAGTTTTCCAGATGACGGAGGCGTTGCCCAGTGCCGTTATGGGTGCTTCTTTCCTTTCTTCGGGCCAGCAGGAGAGGCGGCAGAGCTATGTCTGACTCTCGGCTCCCTATCTTTTCATTAATGACTTCATTAAGTGCGGTTCCTGAAGTGTCCTTCCTCAGAGCTACCTCCCGAGGTGGGTGGGTCTGTGTGCAGGGAGGCGCCTGCCTGCCTCTCCGCCCACTGCAGTGGGCGTCTCCGCCAGGATGTGGCACTTATTTGCCATTGGTGATTCGCTGCGCTTGGTGCCTACTGCAGGAGGTTCAGCTGTTGCCAGGGGAAAGCCCAGAGCTGCTCCTCTGCCCTCTATCGATCAATTCTGTATTTTTGAAATCATGAAAGTAATGACAGAATGCCGATCAAGTGTGATTCAGCTGGTAGGTGGTGGGGCCTGGGCCGCAGGACATTGCCTGTGCTGACAGCGTTAGCCGCACCTCCCCGAGCAACCCTGGTCCTGTGCCAGCTCGCCCGTGAGCAGGCAGGAATCTGACTTACTGTAGAGCGATTTCCATGACGGTTTGGTGAGACTCCCGGGGCATGAAAGAATACCTGAGAATATAAATGCTTCCAGGCATTGTGCATAACCAAGTGAAACATTTAACTTTAAAAACAAAGACAAAAACAAAAACACACCACAAATCCTTTCAGTGCATTCAAGAAGTTTTCAGTATAGATCAGGACATACACTGGTGTTTTGCCTGTTTTACCTGACACATGCTTTTAGCTCTGTAGGGTGTGTGCATGTGTGTGTGTGTGTGTGTGTGTGTGTGTGTCCTGGTTATCTTCTTATTGCTGTTGCTTTTATGCTAATAGTAACAATCTGCCATATTATCAGGGACCTAAAACAAAAGATGTGTTAAAGTTGCATTTCAAAACCTAATCCTAGCCTCCAGAAAACTCTCCTGCTCTTTGAATAGCAGCAGAGATCATCCTTCGGCCTTTGGAGTAGGAATTTCTCCCTCACCAAGACAAAAACAATCAAAGTTGCTCCTGGCTGGGACTCGGCAGAGCTGATTCTTCGGCCCTCTTGGAGTTCAGCAGTGGCTTTCATACCTTTGTCAAGCTCCCATTGGCTCTGGGAAAAAAGGACAAATAATTAACCCTGAAGTAAGAAGTGCCGAGCACACGCTCTCCCCCCTGGGCTGATGAACGTCTCTCAGAAAAGGCTCCTCGGGTGGGTCGCTGTTGATCAGTGATGCTATTCTTTTGGAAAAGCCTTGGAAACCTGTGCTTCAAGGGGGTTTCACAATTGGGGATGACGTTTTTAACTGCTTTTTGTCCAAGTTTGTTAGCTGGGCTGGGATCCCATAAGAACCTCCCTGGGAATCCAGCTGGAATCCCACTGGTCACCCAGTGCTGCTGGGGGCCACGGACTCCCTCCTGCCCCAGGTGACCCCTCTCTGGGCCCCATCCTTCCAGAAGCGTGGGCCACACCACAGCCTGACTTGTCACACACAGGCTCCTGACCACGAGCAATCAATCGCAGCCCGCCTTAGCTCACAGGGCTGTCCGTCTCGCCCTTGGATTCACTTGCTTTTGCTTCAGTAGCACTTGGATGACGGTGACACACAGGACCCACAGCAGCACAGCTGGCGCAGTAGAACAAGCGGCTTCCCCTTCAGCTCCCCAGAAGCTTGGCTGAAGAGGCAGATTCCGGTGGAGGCTGGATCATCCTGGGCCATAGCTGTTGACCGTTACCATCCAAGGGTGTGTGTCCTTGTTCTTGTCCAGTCTCAGCACAGAGAAACAGAACCGAGTAAAGCGACTGCCCATAGCGCCACAGCAGAAAGACCAAAGAAGGTCTTTGTCTCCCTCAGAAGTGCTGAGAATGGAGCCTAGGACACATCTCCCCGCATGCAGGGGGCTGCCTGCTGCTGCTGGCCTCTGTCCCAGGAGAGCCTTCCAGACAGGGAAGCCTGTTGCTGCATGAAAGCTTTTGTGGAAATCAGTCCTGTCTCCACGTGGCAGGCCCTGGTCCTTCTGTGTCCAGGTGCCTCCTGTTTGTGGACCCCAAGAGGCATTTCACCTGGGTTCTGTGCACAGAGGCCCAGGGAAGTGGGCCCCAGGTGGCATGGAGTTAGGACAGGTGTCACCCAGGAAAGAGGCTCTTACAATCGATTCCATTATTTATAGTTTGCAAGAAAGCTTCCTTGCCTCCTGACCTTCAGGACTGGTGTCTCCGGTAGGTAGTGAGTGGAGAAAGGCACAAGAAGGACAAATGGATGCTGTCGTCCTGCCTGGACCCTGAACATTCTGCCACAGACAAGCTGGCTTCCCAAACAAGGCCTCTCCTGTTTGCAGTATGACATCACTGCTCCCCTGGCTAGCTGGGCCCTCAGGAGGCCTGGCCTTCCCTAAGTCCTGCAGTGCCTGCCCAGTCTCAGAGCCTCCTGCCAGATTCCAGCAGCCATTGGGGACTTTCCCACAGCACACCAGGGACAATCTCCGCAGCCCCCACAGTGCCCAATGGAGAAGTGCTGACTCCTTCCACAGGAATTTCTTCTTGACCGGGCTGCACCTGGGCCCTGCTGGTAGGTGACCCAAAGAGGTGACTGGTCACGGAGTTCAAAACCTATGGGAGCAGCACCACCCTCCCTTAGTGATTATGGTTGTTTTTGAAGACCTTGGACTCAGGCAGAATAAAATGGAAATGCAATGGAGGAGGGGCCATGTAAGGAGAGCACACCAGAAGTGGCCTGAGGACAGCCTGGTAGGTCACTCCTGTCCCTGAGACAGAGCATGGGGGGCTGGAGGGGACACAGCAGGCAGAGGTGCAGGTGGGCACCCACCATCCACCTGGCTGGGCTCAATGGCTGAGGACAGTGTCTGTCCATAACCCATGTGGACATGCCGCAACCTGTAGGCCCCCGAGCCCCGGGTGGAAGGAGCAGAGTGACGGTAGGCACAGGCTCCAGATGGCCCCAGGCCCCTGCTTCTGGGACCAGGAGGCCCCACCTCTAACCATCAACCCCTGTTCTGATAGCGGCTACGGGCTTCTCATGCTCGCCTGTCTCTGAGGGTCCGAGGAAGGGACGCTGTTCATCTGAACACAGTGGCGAGCTCAGGCCCAGGCTCTTTTTCCAAGCTGGAATTCTTGTGTGATTTCAGTGAGACACTGAATGCACTCGATAAACGTGCACATGCATTTTTTAGAATATCGATTATCATTTTTTTCTTTAAAGAGGTGCTCTCTGGTTCTCTGTCGCGCTTTCTACTTTTTAGTGAACTCTTGGGGCCATAGATCCTGCGCAAAACAGTGGCGCTTGTCGTCCCTGCGAGGATCGGAGACCCCAGTGACCCCGATGTCCCCGAGGGACATCTCTGCATCTCTGCTCCTCTCCCTCTGACCGCAGTTTTCATTTAAGGACTAGGCAGGCCCTTCGGTTGGAATCTGCCTTGGTGGAGGGTCTGCAGGGACCAGGAAGCACACGCTGTCCTCCCAGCCCGGGGAGCGCAGAGGCCCAGGAGAGAGCCCTTCTGTGGCAGCGAGCCTGGCACACAGCCCCAGAGGGACCTGCCGGACCATCGCCTCTGAGTTCCTTGTCGTCCTTTGTACCTGGCCACACGACCATAGCTCCATCTGCATCTCCTACGAGCAGCAGCCTTGGGCTCTGCAAACCCTGGAGCTCCTGCAAGCCTTCTACCTGGGGCTTTCTGCTCAGAGTGGGAGGACTCGGAGTCCCGGCACTGGCAGGGACCCGGTAGCTTCCAGTCCAGCGCTGCACCAGCTCTCGGGCTCACAGACGAGAGTTCAGACAGCATTTCACATCCTCTCTCTTGGACCCCTTACCCCAGGAATGGGAAGATAACTTTGGGTTTTTATCTGCATAGTTCCAGATCCAGAGTTCAGAGCACTCTCAGGGACAAGCCCCGGAGTGACCGCGCACAGACCCACTGGACAGAGCGGCTGGAGGCCCTGACGTCCCACCGGGAAGGTGAGGGTAAAGCGAGGAGAGGCCGAGCGTGCCCAGAAACGAGGACGTGTGTGCGGGAGACCTGCATTTAGGCTCCCAGGGATGGGACTGGCTTCTCGGCTGTGGCCTTCCCCCAAGAGAGACCACATCCCTCGGAGCAGAAATCTTCCTTCCTCTGTACCTGACTGTCCTGACATTCTTCCATTACCTGATCCAAATTAACCATTTTTCTAACTCTTAAAAAGGTTTGAATTCAAGAGTATCTGCTTGGCCCCAAATACTTGGTTTAAGGTCAACCTTTTGACAAGATGCCATTTGTCTGCTGTCATTGCTGCCCCAGTGGCAGCAATGGAGGATGAGTGTGGATGTGAGGAGCAGGAAAGGCCACCGGAGGCAGCTTAGAGGGTTGCGTGAGGGCAGAGCTCGGGCTGGCCATCCTCGGGGAACCCCTCTGAGCGACGGGGGTGGGGAAGGTCGGCCAGGCACAGACACACGGCCAACCGCACGGGGCCCGAGCTGGCAGCCCCTGGACACCCAGGTTGTCCCCCAGCTACCTCATGTGGAGGAGATGTGGCCCAGGGAGGCGCCACCTGCCCTGCCCGAGCACGGCACCCAGCAGCCTGTGAGCACATCTTTCTGCTCCCCTGGCTGAGCGGGCGCGGCAAGCAGGCCGCATCTGCAGGTTTCCGGTTGATCGTCCCAGCATGGAGCTGCTGGCGTGCACACACAGCGCCAGTGCAGAGCTAAGAGTGGTCACCAGCACATCCGGCAGAGCCCGGGTGAAAGTGGTATTAATGCTGCTTGTGAGGTGGGGCGGCCCAGGAAGCACGCGGCCTGGCTCTTCTGAACGCACAGCTCCAGTCGCCAGGAGGCCGCCCTCCCCGCACACGAGCTGGCACCGCGTCGCTGATGGCTGCCGTTCTGCCTGCCTGTGCACAGTTTTCTCTTATGCTTATCGTTGAGTAGAACTCCACTGGTGCAGTTTCCTAAGCGATACCACAGTAAGGTAGCACTGGAGTCAAGAGTTTGAACTGAATGCAAAGGACACCGCAGCTGTAGAACAGTGAAGTGTCCTGGTGTGACACAGGTCTCCTGGTGTCTGAGACTCCTAGTGTGCGCGACTTTGCACACCCAGGTGGTGACCACACTAAAAGTGTTTAGGAGATGTTCATGGAAGACAATGGAGCTTGGAAAGAAAGCCAGGCCAGGCTCAGGTGGGTGCGAGTGTGGTGTAGTCCCCACAGACGTCCAGTCCCAGAAACATGCTGACTCGGAGTTACTTCTGTGAAGCTAACGCGATTTTGTGAGTGTAATAGGCAGCCGGGCCGGTGCGATGAAAGCCCGGGGCTCAGACTGAGCCGCAGGTGCGCCTCCTGGGCTGCGCTTGGCTCTCCACCCTGGTCTTCTTCACCTGAAGCAGTGCTGCTGTGCTGAGTTCAGATGAACCCTGGTCACGGCCACCTGGTGTGTCACTGTCACCTGGTGTGTCATCAGGACAGCCCTTCCTGTGACTGGCCCAGCAGGTGGGGATTCAGAACTAAATGTTCCACACACATTCAGCAGACCAGATTTGTTCATTTTAAAGTGTTTCTTGGCTGGGGATAGTTCGGTGGTCTAAGCGCCTGCCTGGCAAGCTCCAGGGTTGGGGTTCAATATCCGGTCCTGCATGCCATGCCGGCCTGGCCTCTGGCCCTTTGAGTGGCCACTGAAAATGGGCGTGGTGGTGCACATCTGTAATCCCAGTGCTGGGGAGGCTGAAACAGGAGGATCACTGAGTCTGAGCTGCATAGTGAGACCCTGCGCCAAATACATAAGAAAATAATAAAAGAGTGTTTCTCAAAGTGGCTCCTGGCAATTCGGAGAAATGGTTTCCCCCGTGGTAGAAAGTGTCAGTGACCGTAGCTTGCTCCCCACAGTGTAACTGGAGGGTGGATCTGGTGGGTGTCTAGCGTGGAACTCACTGACACTCAACACCAGCAGAGCCGTGGGGCATAGACATCAAGTAAGCCTGCAGGCCTCGCCATGGAGCTGGGGCTGTGGAGCACAAGCTGCTCGGGGCCAGGCCCAGCAAGCACCCTGCACACTGTTTTCAGGGCGAATACTCACGGTCATGCTACAGTGAAGCGGCAATGCACCACTCCTTACTTGCTCACTGAAGGCAGTTCCCTTCCTGCCTGAACAAAGGCAGTGCTGCGTCCCGAGGAGCCGCGAGGAGCTGCAGGTGCAGATGGACTCCATTCCCTGGGGACTGCAGCAAGCAAACAATTCGGAGCAGCTTCGCTTTTGTGCAGGCCGAGGCCCGCCCACGCTCTCCAGCAAGAGTCCTGTGTGCTCCCCTCATGCTGGCCGGGGATGGCAGGGACGCCCACACTGCTTCCTCGCCCTCCTGGTGCAGGCTTCACGATGCTCCAGACTTTGCTGCTTCTTTCTTCCACTTCACTGCTTGGCTGGTATCTCGAGCCACACTTTGTGTCTCTACAAAAGGCCTCAGGCCTGGAGGGAAAGGTCTTCTTCACTCCCCTTGTGGGCAGATTTCCATGCAAACTGTGACTAACACCATGATTGTCAGGACATGAGGGAAGAAAGGGGAGTTTTCACTCATGAGGAGTGAGGCTGGCAGCCGTGTGACAAATACTGGGTGTGCGCTGTGCATTTCCGTTCTTGTTGCACCATAGGAGGTTTCAAACAAGACATCCAGAGACATGTAAACTTGTGTTCTGTCTGCCAAAATAAATGCCATGTTGTCTTGTGTCTGTAAGAGCTATTAACGTTGAATTGCCGGAATGTATGACTGTCTTTAGAACAATTCCAAGCAGAGGAATTGTTGTGGTAGAATTTTAAAAAATAAACATTTTGGAATCTTTTTTGCATATTCATTTTTTATTCATGTGTTGATTAACAGATGCTACTATTAATGAGCAAGCATAGTTTCTTCATGAGGTGCTGTCTTTTAGTGACTGGTGGTGTGAGGCCTTCGACAGCTCAGAGGTCCTGGGACAGTCAGAGCCGCATTCTAAGTTGCCTGGGCTGTGTGTAGCCGGGAGGGAGAGCCATTCAGAGCGAGACTCCCTCTGCATGGACCCACGTGAGTGACCGCGGAGAGGCAGAGGGAAACGAGGCGCTGCCGGGGAAGGCCTGCTCCCCACAGGCGCCACAGACAGCTCACAACTCTCGCACATTCAGGAGTGCAAGTGGAGCAAACGGGACGCTACTGACTCCCAGCAAAGTTGCAACTCCCGCGTTTCTTCTCACATCAGAGCAGTGCATTTTGGTCTTTTTTGTTTTCTCTAAGAGTCAGGGCTGTGCCGTGCACAATAAGTGGCTCCTGAGCTTTCTGGAGTGAAAGGGCCAGGCAGAACCCCACGCTTTACTTCACTGCCCACCAGAGGTGGCGCTTTCCTTGTTGGCAGTGACCTTGGCAAGTCCCCCTTCCTACCTTCAAATAGTTGTCCACACAAGATGGCAGTCCGATGAGTACAAATGATGTCCATTAAACTTCCTGGACCCTCAGGCAATTGGAATGCACACCAACAGTGCTGCTGCTGCTGCTTCTGCACGGGCTTCGTGAGTCACGGCCTCTGGGCTGGAGTCCAGCTCGGCCTTTTGAAGTGCCAGTTCTGCCTCCCTCCGTGTCAGGCTCCTCTGTGAAGTCATGGGCTCAGAGTGCTTCTCCTAATGCTGGGCTGGGCTCGGCATGGTGCACCAGGGCAGGCGGGGCATCTGTGGTCAGGAGTCTGAGGCCTGACATGCTCTGAGATTTGGGACTTTCTGCACTGAACACAACGCTACCACCAAGAAATTGCACATCTGACCCTGTGACAGGATGAAGGGGACCCATGGGTGTATAAAAGTTTGCCTTCAGCCAGGCCATGCCTGCCCACTCTGCTCTCTGCCAGGGGCCAAGAGCTTTCCCACTGAGGAGAACCCACTTATTTGCTGATGCCCTCACCCCAGCTGTGGCCCTGCCAGCCCCAAGGAACCCACCAGAGTGGTGACAAGTGTGGGGGTGGGGTGACTGGCTGGCCTGGGGAGGTGAGATGAGCCAGGGTCCTCCGCGTCCTGCCAGCGGCCTAGAGCTGGCTGGTGCAGTAGGTTGCAGGTGGGCCTCACTGACACGTACGTGCGTGACCAGCAGGAAGACAAAGGCATTCCTTTAGGCTGCGCGCATCAGTGTAGATGGAACGCGAAGTGAGTTTCCCGTCAGTCTTGAGACCCTGTTCTGAGATATCATTTTATAAAAAAGCTAGTATTCCAAAGTTCCAAAGCATGCAACCCTAGCACTTCTGGTCACCAGCATATCTGCTGCCAGACACTCAGCCTGCAGTGACAACTGAATGATGGACCCTGAAAAACTACAGAATAGGTCTGTTGGGGCAGCTGGTCTTAGCGTCTCCCAGAAAAGCTTTGCAACCCGCCTGGTGGCTGGGTTGACGTTTGCCCGGCTGGGTCAGCTGTGTGCTGTCTCTGCTCCTGCTGTCGTCTCTGAAAGAGATTTCCTGGATCTGTCAAGACAGGCTCCAAGGGAGAAGTACAAAAATTAATTTGATAGATTTTATGCAACATAGGAGCCTGTGAGAGTGAAGATCTAAGAACACACATAAATGTGTGTTTTTACGCCTGGGTGGAAAACAGTGGCTAGTCACAGAGTACGTGACCCGAAGCCCAAGGGGCAGCCTGTGGTGCAGGCAGGGCCTGCACAAGCATGCTCCTGCCCACAGCCCGTCTCCGGGCATCTGGAGGGCTCTTTCCTCTGGGGAGAGGCGGGCACCTCTGGACTGCAGGGTTCGCGGCTCTGTCAGCAGAAGCAAGGTCAGGGCACTCTTTTACGGCCTGCCTCAGAGGGAAAGGGCTGGAAAGGTCGGAGAGGTCTGCTCACTTCTCCTGTTTCTTCTCATGCGGAGCTGCCGTGCTCCGGGCCCTGTGGAATCCCAGGCTTATGCACCCTGGCCCTTCCGTGCTTTCTCCCAGAGTCCCTCCTCCCACCTCTTTCTCCACCTGTGTGCATGACAGGTCGCTGAGAGGGGCTAAGACCGATTCTGGTTTAGAAGAGAGGTCACTGATAAATTTATGAATTAGTTCTTGGCTGTAGATACTTGTGTAATTTTACCAAGAGGAAAAGGGAAAAGACAGGTTTGTCTTTAGCTACAAAGAGCTGAAGTCATTGTCCCAGAGATAGGCTCCTTTTTTCTTTCTTCTGAAAGAGATTTTCAGGCAGTTTAATAGCTTTTTCTGAAGGGAGGCATCTCTGTTAACTGGGAAGGTGGACAGAGGAGGGCTGGGCCCCTCCTGGCAGGTGACAGAGCTCCAGGGCTGGTCCCTGTGGCCTCAGGTACTCTCTGCGAGGTGTGGGCTGCTGGCCTCCAGCTTGGGTCCAGAATTCCTAGTTTTCATGAGCTGAATATTTTCCTGCCTTTCCTTCTGTCAGCTCCGTATGAGCGAGCTGTTTCCTTACTCCACCCTCAAAAGCTGTTGGGGCTTAAAGTTTCACTGTTTCTTTTACTGGCTTTCCCAGCAGTCTTGGCATATCTCAGCAAATATTGTTCATCATCCTTACGATTTTGTGCATAGAAGTAGATAAGTGTGGGGAAAACCACCCGGAAGAGCTCGGCCTGCGCCCCTGGGAGTCCAGCCGGCACCGCCTTCCAGTGATGTCCAACAGTACCACAGGCAAGAAGACGCAGGCATCCGGAGTCCATTCTCTTCTCAGATTCCTGCATTAGATCTTGCTGGTTTGTACAGAAAGCTACTGCAGCGTTTTGGCTCTCAGAAGTCTGTATTAGGCCTGACTGAACAAGACTGTCATGCGAGTGTCATAATTGTGGAAGCAGGTTGTTTGGAGAAGATCGAGTAAATCTCGACTTTGCATTTCACTCGACTCAGTTATCGGTTATCTCGGCTGCGTGTTTCCTCTGACGGTTTCGACTTTGATCCGAGAAATCACTCTCTCTTCCTGTTCAAGAGCGAGGCCTGGTCCATGCCTGCTGCCCGTGGAGGAGCCGTGAGCCCTTCTATGTGCCTCTCCAAGCTGCTACTGAATTATAATCTCCACTGACTGCTCAGAGCCCCTGCGTTGCCAGAGGGCAAACACCGGAATGGTGACCCTGCCTTCCTTTTTATAACACTAGAATGGAACCCTGTGTCTGAGGCCCTCATGTCACACCGTGGAAGGACGTGATGCTGGTGGTGTTTAAAGAGCTCGGAGGAACCAAATCAAGTTCACATTCACAAAACATTTTGTTGCCTCTCAACTTCTTCACTGGAGGAGAGGAATGATGTCTCCTCCAGACCTCCCTGGCCAGATTGGACTCCGCCGATGAATCCTGTCTTTAATGAGACAGGAGGAGGAGGTGTTAAGCTCCCAGATGTTCACCATCTACTTGAAGAACATAAAATGTAAGCATAGCGAGTGCAGCAGTCTTCTGGCTGGAAGTAAAAAGAACAGGTCTGGGAAAGATTGCCTGGAGAGGCTATGGCGTGAAGAAGACTCGAATTAGAAAGCAGAGCCAGAAGCACCTTCTGAAGGCCAGGGACCCAGGGGTGCGAGGAGGGCTGCTGCGGCTTCTGAAGTGGCTCTGAAGGCCAGGGACCCAGGGGTGCGAGGAGGGCTGCTGCGGCTTCTGAAGTGGCTCTGAAGGCCAGGGACCCAGGGGTGCGAGGAGGGCTGCTGCGGCTTCTGAAGTGGCTCTGAAGGCCAGGGACCCAGGGGTGCGAGGAGGGCTGCTGCGGCTTCTGAAGTGGCTCTGCCTTCATTGGCCCACTGTGCATGAGAACGTGGGCAGTGAGGATGCGCTAGCTTCCCTTCTGGATACCGTCACCCTGCTGCTAAGCTCTAGCATGTGCCCCGTGACTCCGCCTTGGGGCAAGGCCGCGTGACACAAGGCCTTCTGGATGCTCGCCTGTTTGTGTCTCTGTGGTTTGTGGATTCCCTGTGTCCACAACTTCTGGCCCAAGCACCCATGAGGTCTAGGTCTTCACCCACAAGAGGGGATCCTTGTCCGTGAAGATGTCTTTCTGCATATAGTCGGTAAGGGAGAAGATCAGTGGCAGAAACTGGGCTGGCTGCCCAACAGGGCATGGCCTGCGTACCAGTGTGGAGTCCAGAGTTCTAATGCACCCTGAGGCCGTCTGGCCCTTCTCCTCCCCTCCTCCTGTCTCAGGGCTGTGAAGCTGCAGCCCAGCTGTCCTGTGCCCCAGCCTGCCACCGCCCTGTGGACCTCACCTGGGTCCTTGGGGCTGCACTGCCGGGCTTCCTCCCAGCAAGGGCCCGTGACGCGCAGTGTGGTACTGCTCACCCTCACTGGCACCACTTTGCCCTGGAAGCTGCCCACTGCTCCTCTCTCTGCACTGGGCCCGGCCTTTCCTTGCACTCCTTGGGGCCACTCTCTATCCTGGGAGCCTCCGCATCTGGGCTTCTGGAGCCTGCTACCACCTCCACTCAGTTCCTCCCTTTGTCACTATACCTCAGCCTTGCTGAGCTTTGATTCCTCCAGGGACATCGGTGCGAGTGTGGAGCTGGGGCTCCTGTGCCATGCCACCTCTCCTGGCCAGGGACTCTTGTGCACCTGTCTCCTGCAGTGGCCAGGACACAGTGGTAGAGACTTTTCCAACAGCTCTGTCATAATCACAGTCTCATGGGGTCCACTAGAGCTCCCCAGAACTGTGTGGAGGGGACACCTGGCTTCCAAGCACAGAAGCGGCTTGATGTGTTCACAGGAGCTGGATGGCTGATGCCATGCAACATGGGAAGGGAAGGGTTACTTTCAGTGGCTGTTCAGGAAGGGCTGAGGGTGACCCTCCCATGGATCACCTTCCCTTATCGGTGACACACTCTGCTGCCTCCATTGAGAGAGCTTCTCACTTGCTGCCTAAAGCTGAGCACGGACCTTTCCGGACTTAAATTGCATCACAGAACAAGATGTGAGGGAGAGGCCTTGGTGGTAATGGGAGCCCTTGCTAGAGTAGGGAGCCTGAGCAAACCCACACTCCGGCTGGCACGCAGAGCGCTGCGATGGAAACCTGACCTGCTCTTTGATCAGTGGCTTTCACTTAGGGCAGAACGGCACTAAGAGGAGTCACAGTTGACGCCAGCCACAGTCCTAGATAAGGATGCAGGTTACCAAGCTTTTTCATCCTATTTGAAATAAGTCTTGTCCAAACGTTTTGCTCCATAAGGAAACCCCTCCGTGTGGATGTCACCCCTCCAAGGGACACGCCCACGTGTATTTCACCTTGTGATCACAGCCAGCAGCGTCACCAGCAGGCCACCGACTTGAGCACTGCTGTCTTTAGGCAAGATGCATATCTCTAGAGCAGAGAGCAGACTGGTTTGTGGGATGCAACCCGCATTCCTTAATCAGGGCAGCGGAACCTGGGTTTGCAGCACTTAGTTCAGCAACCAGGCAGAAAGAAAGCTCTCGCAAGGCGCGTGACCTAGGCCTGCACTCTGTGGGCACCTGTCTATCGTGGTCAAGACAATGTCTTATGTGGTTGTTGTAACCAGGCAGCAGAAGCCCAAGAGTGGCAGCTGTGGGGGCGACATCCCACCCTTCATTTCCTCTGTCCTCCCTGCTTTGTGCACAAATATTTCTTTCTACTGGCAGCAGAGGAGTGGAACCCACACTGAGACGCGTGCTTCCCGCCAGGTGCAAGCCTTCCTCTGGAGCAGTTGTGGAGGTGGGCCTGGAGGGGCCCAGCGCTGTGCTGGACTTCAGGGCGGATGCCCGCCCCGGACGCTGGGACATCACCTGTGTGGTGCAGGCTGCTGTGTCCTGTCCCGATTCCTGCTGCCTCACAGTTGCAGCCCTTCTGATGGGAGGGAGCTCTGGGTGCCTTGAATGAAAAGCTAAGCCTCTGAGTCTCTTGTCCAGCCGGGTGAGGCAGCGTGGCTCCAGGCACCCGGAGCAATTCCCCGCGGAGACAGCACCTTCGTGCTTTCTGTTTTCCTCTTCTTCCATCTCATTTCTTGGGGTTTAAATGTGAGACTCCAGCTCATGTTGGAACATGGAAAAAGATGGTTATTTTGGGGATGAACAGGGAGCAAACCAGACACCTGAATTCGTAGGGCTCTGCTGAGCCAGCTTCCCATGCAGGGACCAGCGGCCCTCTGTGTGACGGTGCCGTGACCCTGGTCTCCATTACAATTAGTCACATCGCCATGCCCTGGAGCAGGAGGACACGCCTCCAAGCCTGGGTGAGGAGCCGCGCTGAGGGCTGCAGGAGCCAGGAGGACCAAAGGACCTGTGGGCTGGGCCATCGCTTGCGTTTCCTGCCAGGGCTTGGAGCAAGCGGGTCTGTAATCCTGAGGGGCTGAGAGGCGTGCGCCTGAGAGTCACAGTGAGTCCCTCACCCCGGCTTTCTAGTTTACAAAATGCAGTTCCCAGAATTTCCCCAGAAAAAGACCTGGACGCCAGATGCCCAGGTTTTCTGTAACCATCACATAGTTGTGTCAAGTTTCCCAAGGTCAGAGATTTATAAACCTCCTGTGGAATCCACACTGTCTTAGGCAGCCCATTTACTGTATTAGTTGAGTATTTTCCTTTTTCCCTGTCCTCCAGTGCAGCAGATGCCTTCTATGTTCCTGGAGGGGCATTGCTTTTGAATCAATAAAAATCAGTTCTTATGGATACGTCATGAATTCTTTTTCACTCATAGGCTGGAAATCTTTAAACAGGAGGCAGTCTAGAACACACAATGGATGATGCAGAGGTTAGCAAAGAAAGTTATTCAGTGCCCAATGGTCCCCTGGGAAAATTGCCTTTAAAGCAGATGCAAGAAAACCAAGAAAAACTGATTTTTCCAAAGAAAATTCATTTGTGTGGTTTATTCATTTATGGATATAGTTACTTGACGTCTATGATTCACCATAAATTTTAATAAGACCAACTAAATACTTAAGTGGAGCAAGGAACTAATACCTTTATCTCAAGTTTGGGTCTGAGCTGTCTAGGGCAGAGAACTAGGAGTTACTAGTAACTTCTGCTTAGCTATCAGCAGAATTTAAGGATGTTCTGATCAAGAGTAGCTCTGAAACTGACCTGTAGTGTTCTAGAATGTTCATTTTATTTTGAAATGTTTAAGACTCCCACAGACACTGACACCAGCATAATTTATGCACGAATCGTTACAACTTAATAGAACATCGGTGGGCATGTGACTCTGTTACTTAACAGTTTTCTGGTAGGGTGGCCTCAATTTGAGGGTCCTACATTCAGGACTCTTTGTACTACTTCCATAAATGCACCTCACTGTCACCTCCGCTCCCACATGGTAAGAAGGTTCATTTAGTAACTGATGGCTGCTTGTCCAACTCAGTCCTCTTGGGTGATCTGCCCTGACACTGTTGTTTATGGTTAGATACTTCAATGTTAGGTTACTTGTATTTTTCTGTAGTCATGAGAGATGAAACTTGTTTCACAATTTGTGCAGCAAAATCTACTTTATCCATGGCTGTCTCATTCTTGGCAAAAGCTGGGCTCTAAAGTTAAAGAGGATGTCAGCCCCCTTTTAGTGGGTTGATATTTATCTGCTCTTAATCTGCAACATAAATTCTTGGATTTAGCCTGCGCCAAAGCTAATAATCTCAACCTGTGTCTGTTTGGCTTATCAAAATGTTTGATCAAAAGTTTGGTTGAGTGAAACAACGTGAAAGAGAAGCACAGTAATTGTACGGACATGTGCTCCACACAGGCTTCCTCTTAGCTGTCGTCTGCATTTTAATCCTGAGTCTCAGTGCGCTGCGGAAGCTAGGTACGGGGACTTCCCTGTTGTGGCCCACTGAGCTCCTTTCCGCCGGGACCCCCAGTCGTGTCTGTCCTGGGCATCCCCCTTGAGGGCGGCTGGGGGGTCCTGAGAGGTCACCGAGGTTAAAGGCTTCATCAAAAGATGCCATCTTTATATTCACGTTGGCGCTCACAGGGGCTTTAAGGCCAAATTAAAAATTCTTACAGACATTCTTTGTTTAGCAAATGAGTTCTGTTCCTGAAAGTAGGTGCTGCCCAGAATGGGTTGCTATAGAGGAGTTGTAGACAGTGTGCCTCACAGCGCCAGAACAAAGAGATGTCAGAGGCAGCCTCCTTGACGAGCGTGCTTTTCCATGCGCAGCTCTTACGTGCAGTGCTGTGTGGTGCAAGAACCAAGCGCCATCCGCAGGAAGCAGAGTGTGTGCTGCGGAGGCCACCACACGCCAGCCACACAGTCCTGTGTCGTGTGTGCAGACGGCGGCTGTGCAGGAAGGTCACCAAGTAAAGAACGTCTGTAGTTAATGATTCACCAAGCATTACGTATTTCGGTTACCAAAGTTTTGGTTAAACTGTGGGCCAGAATAAACCTGGACTCTTTGTAGTTGGTTATTTAAGGTCTTTGCTATAAGAACAGAAAGATGACGCAGACTGATGGTCAAGCAGGTTGTGGTGATGGTCCCAGGCCCTGCAGTACCCTGGGAGGAAGGGGCATCTGTCCGTCCGTCCACCTGTCCGCTCCCGCCTGTCCTCAGCTGGTGGCTAGTTTAGTACTGTGCAGGTGGCCAAGCTGGCCACTTTTCCCACCTCCTCTGCGAGTCCCACCTGTGCGCAGCTTCCTTCAGATTCGTGCAGCAGAATCTTACCTCCTCAGAGGGCTGCTGGCTGCCAAACCCGAACCTCCTTTCTAGTAGAGCCCTGCTTGGTTCGGGAATCGCCCTTCCCTCAGTGCGGCTCAAGGGAAGCGGGCCCTTCTCGACTGCCAGAGATCTGACCCGATTTTCCTGATGCATGAGCTTCTCATGTACAGGGCAGGGCTAACTGAGGTCCCGCTGCGCGGCAAAGGTCACCTTCCTCTGCCGCCACGTCTCCCTAGGCTCTGGGAGGCGCCCTCCCAGAGCAATGGATCTGAGCCTTGGGCTTTCTCGCCTGCCCAGCAGCCCCAGGCAGTGGTGGAGATGGTCCTCAGGGCCATGGTTTTGGGGTGCTGCTCACACCCTGACTCCCTGTGGCCCCCAGAGCGCCAGAGCACAGCCAGCTGCTTCCTGATGCTGTGCCAGTGTGATGGGAATAGGTTTCAATAGCTGTTAAAAGCCTCCCGCCTTGTATCAACTGGTGTACATTTTCTTGTAAAGCAACAGAATGCAGCTGCTGATTCCACTTCACTTTTGTTTTCAGTAAACTCCAAGCTAGTTTATGGCCTATTCTTAATCACTATAGTCTTTCCTAACTGCATACTTGCATTCAAATTTTCTACCTATTGTCTTATTTTAGTACTACTTATGTATACTTGTGTCCTGAATTTTGTTTAGTACATTTTTGATAGCCTCTTTATTAATTTTATCAACCGACATAGGTGAGTGAAGTGACATATATAGGGACAGAGCCATTGTTGAAATTGTATCATATTTTATAAACTAAGAGTAAATACACATCAACAGTGTTTATGTTCACATTAACATGACTTATATGTAGGGATTTTTCTAGATGGCATTTAAAATTGTACCCTTGCTCTTCAAACAGCTTAGCACAGAGGAGTCAGGTGCTGTTTTTAAGCCACTGTTTTAAAAGATTAAAACCTGTAAGTCGAATTCCTTCCCTTTTACCGTGAAGTCCAGACACCCTCTTTTTGCCCCTAAATAAGCAAAAATAATTGTGAGTTTTCTTCTGTTTTGTATTTTATAAGATAGATCTTTAGGTCTTTCCCAATAAGTCAATCAAAACTTATTTTGAGTTCTTCACCCTTGCTTACTGGCTTAATTTTGTTCAAAGCCAGAGAACAGTTTTGTTTCTCTCGTGGTGTTTCTGGAATAAGAATGGCTATGGAGGACTTCAGAGATTAAGATGGGGGCAGGGGAAGTGGCTCAGTAGCACAGGTGCCTGCCTGCAAGCACATATCCTGAGTTTGATGTCTGTGAAAGAAGGAGAAGGAGGAGGAAGGTGGAGGAGGAGGAGATCGGGGGTGGGGAGACAGAATCAGCTGCTGCAAACATCTGTGCAATACTCTGACGCTGCACTCTGGAGCTGCTGAGAGTGAGCTGAGACCTGCGCGAAGGCGACCTGTCCACAGCCACAAACTGCGCAGGTGGAAAGCAAACCCCTGAGCTCTCACCCTGAGTGTCAGAGAAACCTCCTTTCTCTGGCCATGTGTTGAGCGAGTCGCATCTTCCCTTGCTTCCAGTATGATGCGCACAGCCAAAGGGTTTGAGTTCATGGCAGAGCCCCTCCCTCTCCTAAGGTCCCTGCAGGTGCCTGGCTCTTTGTTTTCTGGGCCCGGTGCAGAATGAGTAGCGCCGGGGTGTGCAGCCGGAAGCAGGCAGAAGTGGTCCCCAGGGCATTGCCTGTGGGGGCGGAGCAGGCCTTGGGAAAAGGTGCCCACAGCCTCCAGACTGGACAGTCCCTGAAGGTCAGTCTTGATACCAGTCTCCCTACGCATGGAGGGGGGAGGAGGCCGGGAGTGATGGAGTCAGAGGCCTACCTGGCCTGGAGAGCCCTGCAGTCTGTAGACAAAGGGAGTGGCTGAGCGCTGTCAGGGCTGCTTCTGCTTCAGGGGCTGAGACCTATGAGCCCTGTCCCTCTCTGGCCTCTGCTCCGACCTCCATCCGGGTTCGATCCACGTATGTGTGAGCAGCTACCTCTGGAGGGGATGTGCGGCCACCGAGGGTCCATATGGCCCTGACATTTCCTGGGCCAGAGCCAGCTCCCAGCACCACGCCCTGCATGGTTCAGTTCACCTGGGGTGCATGCTTCGCCCAGGGCTGGGTTCAGTCTGCACGCACGCACACAGGACCCAAGGCAGTAGATTTGAAGTGCAGAAGACTCCCAAATAAATACTGGCGTGTTCATCATTTTCATAAGACCTACAGCCCATCCAATCAGACAAGGAGAATTAAGGAAACAGTTAGTGTTGGGGGTTCTCATAGTAACTGTAGGAGGAAATAAAGATGGCTGAGGATGAAGGTTTCCAGAAAGTATTCCAAGACAGAGCACTTCTGATTTGAAAACCAGGCTGGCCGACACATGTGGGTGTCGGCAGCAGGAATGTCAGCCTCTTCACTCAGCTAGGTATCTGCAGAGCAGCGGGCTGGGCCCAGGAGCAGGAGCCTCAAGGAGGGAAGTACTTCTGGGAAACAAGAGGCGCATCTGCCTGCTGCGGAGCTCCAGTCTCTGGACAAAGACCGAACAGGAGGGCTGCCACTGAGCGGGACACAGCCACCAAGACCGGGGCCTGGGCTGCGCCGGGGGCATTTGGACCAAGGAGCCCAGGCTCTGGGCCACAAGGACAGGATGCTGAGCTCAGCAGAGACGCCCCGAGTGGAACCACTGGGGACGACTGGACGCGTGGGAGGCGTGGAGCAGGTTCCCTGGCTGCTGGTGCCCAGAGGAGCTGCGGAGGCAGGGCGGAGGCTGAGCTGTTCAGGCTGCAGGCAGCGATCCTTAGCCTGCTAATGACCCTGATCTTCCATTTTCCAGCTGCATTAGGAACAGGCAGAAAGAGCGGGTGTGACCAGCGGCAGAGGTGATCACACCTCGCCTTCTGCAGTTCGGGATAGATGGACGGCGACTGGACGGCAGGAGGGCAGGGGCGGGGGCGTGGCGCGCCCCAGGCCTGAAGTCTGCGTGCTCCGGGGCGCCCGCAGTGCCCGCATTGTGCCCGCTCTCTGCCTCACACAAAATGCGCCGCGGTTGTGCTTTGTGCGGTTATTAGCCAGACCCGCAGCTCCGTCCTCTGTTCTTGAAGCGCGCCCAGGCTGACCACGGCAGATGGACGTTCAGCGCTGGGGAAGCGTGAAACTAAACTTGAACTGCCTCTTGGTGTCTACTTTAAAATCCCAATCACAGGAGACATGTGTCACCAGCACGTCAACATCTTCCACAGTGATGTCGGCCGTCCAGACGCGCAGGGCCGGCTTGCGGCAGTCGCCCAGCCCTGCCCGGGCTTTGGGGTTCATCTTCTGCGGGAATCCCTCCTAGGCGCCGGAGGGGCACAGCCTGCCCGCTGAGAGACACGCAGGCCAAGAAGGGGCCAACGCGTCAAGGCCAATCTTTCCAAACTCGTCAAATTTCTAACAGACTGCTTTCCCTTTTTCTAAGTTACCGGAGAGAGCTTCTTGAACAGCAAACAGCTCTTAAAAATGACTTTTTAAAAAATATTCAACATGCACAAAGTAGAAGCACGTGGATGCGGTAGCAAGGCTTTGGAAGTCAGTGAGTTAGAAGCAGCACAGCTGCCGAAGCACACTCTGTGTTGTCACTACGCCGCGCAGCGTCGCCGACACCGAGCAAGCCCTGAGAACAGCCGGGCTCTAACTGCGTCTCACCCAGACTGCCTCCTCCTCTGTGTCGCAGCGCAGAGCGTGTCTGCACTGGCTCTCACCGGCAGAGCTGGGCGAGGGCTCGGGGATGCCCCAGCAAGCCGGCTTCCCACAGGCAGCCCATCGGGTCGGCCCACCGCCGCGTCCTTGGGATAGCAAGGTGCAAAGGCCTGTGTGGCCCCAGGTGGCCCCGTCATCCTCGGCGGCCACCTCACAGCATCCGTCCTCGGAAGGATGGGCAGGACCCCGCTGACCCTGGTGCCGCTGGCCCTCGCCCAGAGGTGCCGCTGGGGTGGGTCAGGCAGGAGCTGCTGGGGTGCACAGAGGGGAGCAAGCAGCCCGGAGCCGGGCAGCTTCCCATTCCTCCCGCAGCGCACAGTCTCGCAGGTGCTTTCTGAGGTTCCCCTGTGCTGTGCTTCTTCCTCTTCTGCCCCAGGGGAAGAGGGTGCAGCCCTCAGGCGAGGCCAGGCAGGCGCAGCCTCCGAGGAGGCTTTGCTCGGAAATGGGCTTCCAGCCTGGGCGATGGCACCGTCGGAGAAGGACGGAAGCGCAGTGAGCACCGCTCAGGACGCGGCCCACGGTGTGCCTTGAGGGGGCAGCTGCCCACGTTTGGGGACAGGCGGCCATCTGGGAGGCTGGGTCCTCCCTGGCTGGGCTTGGATCGGGCTCTGCAGTCCGGAGAACTAATGACACCGAGGACCATCTCTGCCGCCGAGGTGAGAGCTGGCCACTGCGGCCGTGCCTGGCCTGGGTCTGATCTGCGGAGGCCTCTCTGTGGCCAGAAGGCCTCTGCCTGTGTCTGCGACGTCCTGCAATGTCCCATTGTCTGGGGCTCAGAGGACAGCAGGGAGGAGGTGTGTCTGAGCGCCCCACCTCAAAGGCCCTGCACCGGCTCTGGACCCCTGCCCGGCATCCTCAAGGACTGCGCCCGCCCAGGGCTTTGTGTTTCCTGAGGATTTAAGGCTGAGAGCACTGCTCTGAAGTGTAGGCAAGGAGTTCTAAGACAGTCATTATTGCGGTGATCTTTGGGAGAGAAAGTTATTTCCAAGCACTGTGCTAAGTGCTTTACATAAATCAGGAGTTTTAATTATTGTGAAAAACCTCGCGCAGCACCCTGCCATGGCTCCTCTTCCGCACTGTGTAAATAACCGAAGGGAAGCACAGACAAGCTGCCATGAGGCTCGCAGAGCCTTGTGTGTCCCTGTGTGGCATAGCACAACTGAAGGGACAAGGGACGTGAATTTGAGGACCCTGGGAAGGCCCTGGACCTGCCGGACTGCCAGACTCAAACCCAGAGTGCACGTTCAGCAACCATCGCAGCCATGGGAACGGCCAAGCCGGCAAGAGCTTAATTATTATATGCAATTAAAACAATGGCTTCACGCCTGTTGTTTAAAAGACTTAGACATAGTGGCCTTCCTGAACATCAGTGACAACATTAAAATCATTAACATGGACACAGACACACATTTAAACTATTAGTAGAAATCCCAAGATTTTCAATGCTTACTCTCTTAGAATGGATAATTTGTCAGTCATTTATATGAATAAAATGTAAGGGTCGAATTTTACCTAGAAGAATAGATAATATTCTGTTCTGTATGACCTAGCCATGTGGCAGCTCTCATCAGAAGACTAATTACTGCACAGTCGCGATGCCTTTACTTAGACTGTGCCATTCAGGAGGGAAAGAGGCAGCCCAGCAGGGCAGCGTGGCCTCCGCTTCCGGAGCAGACGTGGGTGCGTGCGGCGCTTTATGCATCGTGGCTTCATTACAGATTTTGAATGTACATTTTGTCCATGCATATATAATTCTATACATTATAATAGAATGTGAAGACTTAATCATTTATCTAAGCATGGTAGACTGATAATTGAGTTTTAACTAATATTTATGTTTCTGTATTTAAAGATTTACTACAATTAACATTTCTTCATAATTAGTGATACTCCATACAGGAAAGCACTGTTTTTATAAAGTAATCATGTTTGATAAACTAGGGCCAGCACCAGGTGTTCTGTGAGCCTCGTGCATCGTGGTCTAGTACGGGCCTGGGTGCGTTTCTCAGGAGTCCAGTACGCCGTGCTTGTTGGGCCTGAGCGCAGGCTGTGTGGAGATGCTCCTGGGTGCCCGGCTTCCTGGGGCAGCAGCGGCGGGCATGGTGTACTGCCTGCACCACAGAGCAGCGTGTACTCCTCGGGAGTGTTTCCCACATGACCTGCCTTGTGGAGTGTGCTGGACATGCAGTGTCACCCCTGCAGGGATCATTGAAGTGCAGTGCTGGGGACAGCTGAATGGCCAGGCAAAGGGGAAGGACAGGCAGTGTTGTGGCTGCTGCTGGAGTCCCTGTGCCAGCGTGCAAGGACCCACAGGGTGTGCAGTGGTGCTTGGGAATAGGAGCGTGTGGAGTCTGAGGAGCACAACACCGCGCTGGAGCTCAGGATGTCTGAGCCTGCAGAAACTGCCCGAGAGATGAGTCCTGACTGCAGCGGTGTCTGTCTCCGTAGAGGGAAGCGAGCCAGGGTTCACTGGAGGAGTGGAACAGGAGTTTTATCTTTGCCTTCTCTGACAGCAGTGGAAGTTGATGCAAGCAGGACTGATGTCTAACAATTACACGCTCTGAGGCGATGGACGACCCAGAACAGTCTTAGCCACTTGCTTTGACTAGACCCTGAAAGGTTGGCAGCTCGCGTGGGGTTTTCACCCTGTCAGTTACTTTCCTCACAGTGTGGGTGTTTCCCTTTGCTCTGGATCTGTGGGATGGAGCCGAGAAGGCCCAGGGAGCCGTGCACCTGTGCTGAGCCGCAGTCCCTTCTAGAGCCTTCGTCGGCGGAGACCTTCACTTAACAAAGCATTTCTGCCCTCCCGATCTTAAGCTCCTTTAGCGACCGTTGTGCGTGATTCTCACTACCTCTCCTTACTTCAGGACAGTGACGCCCCGCAAGTGTTGAGCAGAGCGTCGCTCATGTCTCGGGGGCTCCCTTTGCTTCCAGGCAGAGCACGTTACTATTTGGATAGGAAATCACTTTTCTCTTTGAATTGAATTGTGTTTCAAAGCAAGGCTGTTTGTTGGCATGACTCCAGTTAAAGCTAATTTTTAAAATACTGGACAACATCAAAATACAAAGAAGGTAAGTCACTTCATGTTTGTGCTTTGTGAGTATGTTTGAGGTGTGTGACCCTCCCTCCCCTCCAGGGGCACTACTGCGCGCGCGTCCTACCTTGGCCCTCCCCCCAACCCCGCAAAGCCGCCTCCGGCCCCAACCCCCCCCTGAACCCCCCCAACGGGAAGCCAACCAGGGTGCCAATTGGGGGGGGGCAAATCAAGGAACCCGGAATTTCCAAAAACTAAAATTTTTTTCCCAAATGATCTCTATCTTTTCTCCTTATCATCTTTTCTGGCAGCAGCACAGCAGACGGCAGCACAGCTCGGCTCTTTTTGCACGGTAGCTTTGCTGGTGCCCAACTGGTCGCCAGGATTAGCCTCCCTTCCTGTTGGCAAGCCCCATCTACAAGGCTGGACTCGCCCTTCCTTATAGCCAAGGTGTGAGCAAGAAACCTCAACCTCGCCTGCCAGATCAAATAATGAACTTTTTGGATAGGTTTACATCCTTAGTAAGACTTAAAATAAATAAGAAAATGCACATGCTTGGAGAAACTGCCGCCTGTGTCTCTGGGTACGATTTTGCGAGATGCGATGTCTGGAGCCCTAGCAGCCTCTCTGTGACCGTGCGGAACAAGCCCAGGAGCTACACTCGGCTGGGAGCAGTGGGGTTGGAGATGAAAAGGCTCTGGGTCTTGGATGACATCCCAGGCTGTGAACTAATGCTCAGGTATCCCGTTCAGCCATTCTTGGTGGCCCCGCAAACTGCCGTAGCTTAAGCCAGCCCAGTCAACTTATTCTGTTACCTGTGTCCAAAAGGAACCAACACAAGAGGGATCATTTCCAGTTTTTCACCCTTCCAGGCAAAACTGAAGTATTTATTGTTAAAATATCATTTGTTGTAAGTTTGTCTAAACGTATTTTGAAATAGAGTCTTAACAGTATAATTCCTAGCAGAAAAGATAGGATAACTTTAAAATATAAACTTGAAATGATTTCAAAGGGGCTTTAGGTAGAAGTTATTTTCTATCCCTTGTACTTTTTAATTTCTCTTTTTCTTCCTCATTCTTACCCTCACCCTTGTGGTGTTCATGTCCATCTCTGCCTCTCTCTCTCCCTCCCTGTCTCACTCTCTCTCTCCCTCCCTCGCTGCCTCCCTCTCCCTCCCTCCGGCTCTCTCTCCTTCGCTCTCCCTCCCTCCCTGTCTCCCTGTCTCCCTCTCTTCCAGGAGCCTCCCACTGGCCTACACCCACTGAGACAAGGTCTTGCTAGATTTCTCAGGGTGGTTTCGAGCTTGTGACCTCCTGCCCCAGCCTCCCAGAGTGCTGGGTCGTAGGCATGTGCCATCGTGTCCAGCTTGCTGGCTTTCCTAACTGTGGCCGCGGCTCCCTTGGGAGGTTAAACTCCTGGACTAACGCGTGTGTGCTCTGGTGGGTCCCGACTGCACGGACCATGCCCAGACTGACTGCAGCTATGTGGCTTACTGTGTCTCCGCTTCAGCCAGCTCATCTGTGAAGCAGAGGGACGCCCTGCCCCCAGGTGTCATCAGGAGCAAGCCCGTTTGTCTGTGTGAAACTGCCAGCTCCATCTGCTTGGCTGATATGTGTGAAGGAATGAAAGCCTTCATGGGTGGTGAGCCAGAGGGTGTACCTGGCTGGCTTTGCTTGTGCCTGGGAGGCAGGTACACGCTGTGTGCTGAGTGCAGGTCACCTGTCCCTGTGTTGGGAGCCCAAACCCAGCTGGACCGTGCTGTCATGTGATCACCCAGCCTGCAGCTCAGGACCAAGCCTCTGCCCTGGGCGTGGGGGGTGGTGCTCAGGCTCTGCACCCAGCACCCAGCAGGGGGCCCGTCACAGCAGCATCTTCCTGGAAGTCAGCTGAGTCACTGGGTCCCCAGGGGACACGATCCCAGGGCCTGTGCTGTCCCTTGCTCTGCAGGGAAGGCAGTTTTCTCCTTGCCATCATCCTCACTGAATGTCTGCTCGAAGTTTCCTACCACCCTTTTAAAACCCTGAAGCCAGAGAGGGTTGAGAAGACAGATGAGGGTGCCACCGTCCGCGCTCCTTCGTCCAACCTGTGGAACCAAAGAGTGAATTTCCTCAGTATTAAGGTTTCTAGCAGCAATTGTGGATTCTCCTCTTTAAAAAAATTTTAATCTTTTCACACTGACATTTTTATTTTATTTTATTTATTTGTTTTTTATTTTACTTTGGTGGAGCTGGGGATTGAACTCAGATCCTTGCGTTTGCCAGTCAAGCGCTTACCCTACTGAGCCATCTCTCCGGCCCCACACTGACATTTTTAGGGAAATAAAATCCACAAATGAACAACAAGCAGCATGAAAACGTGACCCATTTCCGTCCACATAAGCACATGTGTTATAGGGTGCACACGGGAATTCTTCATCACACGCACGCATCATGCTGCTGAGTGGGAGCGGGGTGGCCCTGCGTCAAGGGACTGCGGGACTCGAGGGGAGGTTTATGTGAGGGCCTGCCCTCACCTCCTGCAAGTGACCACCCTTCAGCTGAGGAAGCAGGCGGCTCTGGGTCTTCAGTGCGTGGTCGCCTCGCTAATCTGCAGTGTGGAAGCCCCCAAGGCAGGACTCGGGCTCCACCCCAAGACACCAGCCCGGGGTGTCATGGGCGCTCTATTTAATTCTGCATTTTAGTTGAACTGAGACAGGATCTTCATTTGGAAAAGGAGATAGAAGGGAAGAGAAAAGGTGAACTTTAAACTTCTAAAAGTATAATGAATGACAAGGAAAGAAAGGAGATGCGTATTTCAGTTCGGGTTAAGGAGAGCAGCAGTCAGCGGCCATTCATGGGTCGCCTGCACTGGACTGCTGAGCAGCAGAGGAACGTCTCTGAGCCAGAGCCCGAGATGCAGGCGGCTCTGGTCTGGTCTTGGTCACCAAGCTGCACAGTGCGTGGACTCAGAGGACCTCTCGTCAGCAGGCTGGGAGACAGACCACAAGAGACGAGCAAGTCGCTGTGCAGAGTAGCCCGCTGCAGCAGGGCTGGACACCAGCAGCTAGCGTCTCACATTAAAATGACTTATTCAGGCAGTGAGAAGATGGATACAATCGAGTGCTTTTGAACATTGCCGTTTCCTTGTGGCTCCGCACGCACAAGGGAACTTCACAGACTCAACCTTCCTGGGCCCTCCACTCCACTGTAGGCACTGGCACCTGAAACGGTGCATGGGTTGTAACAGCCCAGCATGGGGGGGGCGAAGAGTTTCATGCAACGGACACCCAGAGTGGCTGACAGTGTCATGAAAACCACAGCCATTTGTTTTGATGACTTCTTTGCTTAACCAGTTACAGCAGCTTTGGAAGCAGTGTCTGCTTTCAGGGAAGCATCTAGGCCTCTTGGTGGTCTCCCTCTGTTGAGCCCCTACGCCTGGCACAGCCCCTGTCTTCCCTACCCAACTTTGCAGACTCAGGGAGGGAAAGGCCAGAGCGAAGGCTGGGAGCCCAAGACAGCTGCCGGTGGTCTGGGAGACGAGTGGAGAGTTTGTCCATGAAGATGTGCCCGTTAGGGTTCAGATCTAGAGCGCAGAAGACTGGAGAGCTCGGGGTGGGCCCTGACGGAGATGGGGTGCTGCCCTCCTCGGCACAGTCATCACACGCGTGCGTGGCTGCCTTGCCCTTGGGGAGTCACCTGTGTCTCGGTTACTCTTCTCTCATTGCTGGGACAAATACCTGACACCAAAATGAAGGAAGGAAAGGGTTACATAGCTCACGGTTACCGCAGATTTCAGCCCGTCCTCTGCTGGCTCCAAGGCAGAGGGCAGTAGATCATGGCAGCAGAAGGCAGCAAAACAGCAAGAGCAGAAGGGAGGAGTAACGGCAGTAAAGGCTGCAGGGAGCACGTCCGTCTCTGTCTCTCTTGGGTTGCATTCAGGCTGGGTGTGGCACTCACACCCATAATCCCAGCAGTGCTAAGTAAAATCCATAGTCCCAGCCTTGATCATGAATTAATCTCAAACTCTAGAAGTCCCTGCCCCATGACTGCATGAGGCTTTGGAAGGACAACTAGACACAAGCCATAACACCCTGATTAGATGCAGGCATTGGGTGTGGCCGGAAGGGCCCTTCCCATCCTCCCAGTGGTGCACTGCTTCCTGCTGCCACAACGGGAGCAGCTCCCCTTCCCTGACCCTCCCCCAGGCTCCTCCTGCCGTGAAGCCAGCTGAGCACAGGCTCAATCCTCTAAAAACTCTGAGCCAAAACGTGCCTCTCCTCCCCTAGCTTGTGGGCCTCAGGTGTTTTGTCCCAGCAAGCGAAGGTGCCTCAGACGCCCCCTCCTCCTCAGTAAGCAATGGCTCCTGACCACGCGCGTTGTATGTGGCACTAATAAATTGTGTATTCTCAACACATTTAAATAAATGCATCTACATTAAAATGGACCTAGATGTTTTCTGAATACCAATAGATTTTTTAAAAAAAACTTATTTGCTTGTTTTAAATATACATTTTAATTTCTGTGACATTTTAGCTGATTGTGTCACTTCCTAATTTAGTGACCACAGCTACTGAAATAACTCTGAAGGAATCTTTCTCACGATCTTCCCAGAACACCAGGATGATGGAATACTGGAAATGTCCCTGTGCGAGCCCAGGGCCTATGGCCGGGCAGCACCATGGTGACTCGTCCCCCTCTTGGTGGTCTCCGCTGCCCTCGAGGCGCAGACTTGTCCAGCAGAAGAAGAGGCTGTTTCTTTTTATAATAACACATGAAGGGATACTTAGCTTTCTTTGGAGAGGATGCTGCGCTGTCCAGAGCAGTTTTAAGTCTGCTTTGAGACCAGCACATGGATTCTAGATCCATCCGGGGCCCTTCGTGCCGCAAGAACTGCAAAGGCACAAGAACTTTGACGCTTGAACCCACAGGGCGTTTTCACACTTGGCAGAAATCCAAGAGTTTTTAAGAATTTTAGAGTTTATAGATGATTTTTCCTTGGCAGTCAGGCTCATCTCTGAGTAAAGCCCTCATAGTTCCTTGAGATAATACATCTGAAGGCATTCTTTAAATGTAACTTTACATGTTCTACTTTGTTTGGTGGAAAGTTTCAAACACAGCAAAAGCAGCAGCCGGAATTCAACACCTTCACTCAGCCCCAGTGAGAGCAGTGGCCGTGAGCAGGTGACCCCTGCAGAGCGACAGCACGGAAGGCTGAGGTTGTTCATCTGGAGAAAGGAGTTCTCCACTGTGATTTCGAATGCAGGCTGCCCATCAGAAAACGCAAGTGGGATCAGTACAGTTGTCATAACTCACACTGTCACAGCGCACCCCACACCAGGAGGCGGCTGAGGGTCTGCGTCTTGGGATCACTAGCAGCTGTCACGGCCAGCCGAACCGCTGGAGGATCAGGGTCTCCACCTGATCACAGGCCTGCCCGTGGGGGCTTGCTGGGTTTGTTCAGGTAGCTTCATGCTGAAAACCCACCGTGTCCCGCACAGCTCCTCAGCACCCGGGGCCCTGCCTGGTCTCTTGAGCATTGTCCCTTGCTGGAGCAGTGTTCTCGGGAGAGTTCGCCTCCTTCGCAACGCAGGGAAGATCCCCAAACTTCGCAACCTGATGGTGACCGGACTTCCTGTCCTGTTAATCTGGCCTAGACTTGTAGGATACCAGTGCCCTTTCATGCAAGGAAACATTGTTATGGGAGCACTTGGGTGCTCCCGAATGCTTCTTTGAGTGAGAAAATATCCTGTTAGCTGGGTTTCCTCAGGGACAGTGAAGACGGTCATGTGACCTCCTGAACGCCGAAGCCAGAACTCAGGCCCTGTGGGAGCGAGTGGGAGACGCCTCAGGGAGGCTGGCGCCAGTGGCCTGGCCCAACGTGGGCCTCCTCCACAGACGCCCCGAGCTGGGAGAAGGCCGTGCCGTGGCTCCATGTTGCTCCTGTGGACCTCACAGGCGTGCAGGCCATGAGGAGGTGGGGCTGGATCAGTGGGTGCCTTGGTTGGGGTCTCGCTGTTAGAGGCACACTCGTCACACTCTGTCTGCAGGTAGCTAGTGTCCGGGTCGAAGAAAGCAAAGGCAGAATGAGCTCTCATCCCAACCTCGAGCCCTAGCGGAGCCCCGCTGGGTTGGCACCTGCACCCTCAGCCCCGCCTCGGCGGCTCCTGCCTGCCTTTACTTGAGCTTCCGCAGCATCTTGTCAGAAATGAAAGCGCAAGCCAGAGTCTGGAAAGGCTGAGCTGGGCAGGGATGCTTCTAACTGTGCTCGAATTTGCTTTCCCTACCTACCTGCACTCGCTCTCCTTTCAGTGAGAATACTGTTGCCTACTGTAATTACTTTCTGCTGTTATTCTGTGGCTGAGAACCCGGCTGTAATGGTGCTTAATGCCATTACCTGCCAGGGACGAAAGGCCGGGCAGTGTGGAGGTGACTGCTGAAGACAGACAATGGAGTCTCAGCTTTCCCAGCAAGATGCTTGCTTGCGCTGGTCGCCTGTGGTGTCCCCAGCGCAGGCAGCGAGGTCAGCCAGCAGACGGGCGGGTGGATGTGTCCCTGAAGGGCCATCACACACCCACCAGCTGCTGCCTGGGCCTAGCATCAGGTCTCTCCTTTGCACATTAGCGATGGAGCAGGCCGTCTCTCCTTTGCACATTAGCGATGGAGCAGGCCATCTCTCCTTTGCACATTAGCGATGGAGCAGGCCTTCCTGCGGTCCGCCACCGCCCGGAGGCATTCTGTGTCCCCTCAACTAAGCACTTTTCTGAAGGGCTGACAACTCCTAAGTTTCTGGCCTCATGCTGGGGGGTGGGAGTGCCATTGTCCCGTAAGGAGGAGAAACACCTTTGGAGCCTCGAGATCACATCTTTTATCCACAGTTTCTAGTTCTGGCTTTTTCTTGGCAACTCTAATCACTTTCCTTTCACTAGCAACTACTGACTCTACATATCTTTGGTGGTGTGCATGGCCAAAGTTAAATCTATTTGCTATGCTAAGAAAAATACATATGTAAGTAATATCCATATTTTCAAACTTATTTCCTAACATGTAGAATTGATGACATACTGTTGTAGGTATTATGAGTTGTCCTTATGTATAGTTCTGGCCAGAGTGAAATATTCTGAGAGAGGCATTTGCATTTGCTGATTTATGGTGGCTTTCACGAGTCAGTGTGAATTTGTAAGGGTGTTTACTGTCATCCTCTGCTGGCTGACAAAGAACACAGTGAGAAATTAAGCAGCACAAGACGAGAGAGTGAGTCCTACTTGCCCTCGAGCCTTCCACTGGAAATTCTTCACGAGCAGTAAGACACTGGGACCGCAGTGCCTAGCAGTGCAGAAGTCCTAGGCGCCACGGTGTCCAGGCCTGTCCTCTGGTATGAAGTCCCTCAGCGACCTCTGTAGGGCTCCATAAGCACCTGAGAGTAAGTGACCAGCTGAAGGAGGCGCGGCGGGGCACTGTGGACCGTTCCATTTCTTCAGGAGGCTGTCACACCACTCCAAAACGTCCCAGCTGCTCGAGGGGATGCTTACTGTCTGCTTGCCGCTAGGTACACAGGACCGGCCTCTTGGCCGTCAGGGACACGTCTCACTCCATAGCGGGCATGGCTGCTGCCCAGTGACACAAGCGTCTTTAGTGTATATTAGTGTTAAAGGTCTAGACAGTCCTCGAGTCCACAGCGAGAGAGTTGCCACTTAGAACAAACAGCCACACAGCATGCCAACCTTAATGACCCTTGGGCTTTTGGGGGAAAGAAGCTTTAGGGAGAGACACTCATTTCTCAGCGAGTCATTAGGGTTCCATGATTTTAATACGCTTTTATCCCTGCATGGAATAAATGTGGAAGTTAATGCAACATGAATTATAAACACGAAAGAGAAAGCTTAGCAAAACCATTTGGAGACTAGCTTGGAGGGTTAGAAAATCAAATTTATTCTGCATCTTAGGCTGAGTGGCTAAAGGCATCAGTACTAATCTGCCAGTTCAAGACTGTCCAGTCACCTGTCCTCCAGAGAGCCTGCATTTTTACCAATGAGGAAAAGCAGTCCCTTTGTCCTGCTGTCCTCCAGACCCAGGCTCTCTTCGCCCCTCCTTTCTCTGCCCTGAGAAGCCGGAGGCCCCTTGGAGAATGGGAGCAAAGCCAAGGAAGTCTCTTACATCGCTGAGGCTGGCTCTGCAGAAGTGGTCATGTGTCTCCCCAGCCTGCAGCTTCTGGTCTCTGAGAGATGGCTTGATTTCTCTCCTGCACATTCACTAAATCCACCAGGAGAAGTCGTTTTCCTAGGACGGGTGGATCAAAGTGGAGAAGGCAGTAGTGAAAACACTGCCCTCCGGACTCCGCCACTTGAAACTTCTCGGGCCTCAGCTGCCTCCAGCAAAAGTCTGCCTGCGGCCCCAGCTGCACCTCAGAAGCATCCCACTCACGGCCAGCTCAGAGCAGGCTTGCTGGGCGCTGTGGGAACTCTGCCCCCATGCAGGCAAGCAGGGCATTTCTCCAGGATGAGCGGTCTCCACGGATCGCTGTGGGGCTGCACAGGACCTAACAAGGCAGGTCACTTCCAAAGACAAGCAAAATGCATTTTCACTCAGATCCTGTCTAAGTAGGTCAGCCTACCGCCCTTTCAGCTTAAAGACCCTGCTATGGGCTATATCTGGATGTCCCCCCAAAGCCTCGTGTGGTCATGGGGGGAGTTTTGAAGGTGGCTGGGTTAGGGCATGTGGATGTGGTTTAAGAGTGTGATGCTGAGACTAAGGGTGTGGATAATGGAAGCCTAGCCCTGGGTGTGTGACCTAACCCCAGTGGGATGTAAAGAAGGCAGGCTTGCTGCTGCTGCTGCTGCTGCTGCTGCTGCTGCTGCTGCTGCTGCTGCTGCTTGCTGCATTGCTGTCTCCTGCCTGCTCCACCATGCACTGCTTCTCCTCCAGTCCTTCCACATGCTGCCCTGCCTTGGAGCCAGGTCACTATGGACTGAAACCTCTACAAACTGAGAGCTGAAATAAAGCTTTCTTTCTTTAACTGCAGGTGTTGGGTATTCCATCTCAGAAATGAGAAAAGTAATTAAAGTAGACTGTATTTCAGCTCATACTTTAGGAATTTTAAAAAGCCAAATTTGTGGAGCATGGTGGCACACCCCTATAATCCTAGCACTCAGGAGACTGAGGCAGGAGGATCACCAGGAGCTCAAGGCCAACCTGAGCTACACAGTGAGCTCAAGGCCAGCCTGAACTGCATAGCAGCGAGAAAGACCCTGTCTCCAAAAAACACAAGAAAATCAATAAAAATAAAAAGACAAATTTATGGAGCTACATTTAGCACAGTCTGCAGTGAAATCCACACTTTATAGGCCTGCTGTTTGATGAGATCCAACAGACACTGCAGTCCTTTAGCTTGTTCCAAGGCTGAGGACTAAAACACTTCCAGGGGCTGAGAAAGTGCCCTGAGCCCTTGTGGCAGGTAACCATGGGTAGTGGCAGGCCCTATGTTCTGTCTTTTGCAGAATATTTTTACTCATATTTAGTTAATAATAATGCTAAATAACATAACAACCTAAAAAGCTAAGAGCTCATCAGATGCTGCTGGAAGAAACAAATAAAAAGTGGAGCGAAACCATCGCCGTATGGTTCTGATGTGAGCACTAGCTGGTCTCTTCTGCACGGGGCCCACCGGGGCAAGTCTTCACTTTCCCAGTGCAGGGACCACCTGAAGGGCTTAGGGCTGTGCTTCCCGGCACAGGGGTGCGGCATAGGGTGCTGTGCAGGGGCAGATGCAGAGACGGAGGGGCGAGCCAGCACCACGTGAGGAAGGGAGCACAGCATGCTTGAAGGGGGCTGCCAGCCCAGGAAGAAAGCCTGCTTGGGGAGTGGCGGCCTCTCAAACAGCACCCCTTCCGAGAGAGAATGAAATGTTGTCACCTTGCACAGGACAGTAGATGCAGGTAGACTGAAATTTTAAGTTTTAAATTGTTATGAAGTGACCTAGAAGGACGGGAGTAGAGGAGGTGGCCTTGGAGAGGAAGCAGGACGCCCAAGTACTGCACATGCCGTAAGCACACATGCATGTGGCGAAGACGTAAGCCAAGTGAGAAATGAAGGTGCGTTGTCGATAAAGGATTCGTACCTTTCATACACAAAATTCACCTGGAAACTGATGAGAATAAGCATGAAATGCTCAGAGCAGTGTCATCTCAGTAAATTTATATCCTCTGTGGCTGATAAGAGAGGCTCATACCTGTCATTGGTCTAATAGATACATTTTAATATCATTTTAGACAGTAAAATCTAATTCTTTTCTTTCACCAGCTGGGCAAGATGTCAAGGTGGAATAATGCTGCCTGCTTTTGAGCATGCACTGAAAGACAGTGCTTAACACATTGGGGTGGGTGCAAACGATTTTATGGTCTTGAAAAGAAAATTGTCAAGATTAAAATTTTATGTGCCATCCTGGGAACGTATTATACTAAAATCAAAGCAGCAGTACCCATATGGTCGCGTGAACGCTGTACTCAGGGTGTGGCACATCATCGCCTGAGGAACAAGCACACACATTGTTCTTTCCAGGGTGCAGTAATAAATAGACTGTGGCACTCCCGCAGCTGTGGACAGAAGCGAGTCCCATTCAGCGTCTGCCTCAGGTCATGCTGATTCCGTTCTTGTAGAAAGCATATTACACAGAATGCGGCTGTGTAATCTCACCCTCTTAGAAAGCTCTGCATATGAATAAAACAGATTAACACGGACCTCCCTGTATGCATGAACGCAGAGGAAGTTGTGCAGCCGCACACAGCGCACAGGCCGTCGGGGCTCAAGAGTGTCCAGTGGAGGAAGTTATTTTACAGAGCACACAATGCACATGTTTAAGCTCATAAAAGTAAATGGGAGAGTGACAGGGCTGAAACAGGCCTGTGGGTGAGCCCGGACTGGGTGTCATGTCCTGCGAGGGCTGCTGGAAAGGCCTGGTGTGCCCGTGATGGGATGGGGCCCGGCAGGAGGCGCACAGCCTTCAGGGCCATGTCACAGGCCGAGTGAGGGCCTGCCAGCCACGCTTGACAGTCACTGACTCTTGGCTGGCAGTTGATGCTTTAACTGAAAATGTTCTCTGCAAAAATGCCTGAAGACTGATAGGCCAATTGGAAAATGCAAACGTAAGAAAATAGTAATAGCAAAGATGAGACACTGGAACTCGGAGTGAAAAGCCTTTCGTTCGCCCATCAGTTTTAATTCCGAAGGTGACACACAGCTGAGCATCGCTGTGCCGACTCTGGAGTGAGGCCTGTTGGGTCCACCCCCTGCCTCTCCTCCTGGGCCTGTGATCTCATGCTCCTTGTGGACCCCTCTGTGACCCGGGCCCCCACATCTGCAGAATGGGCTCAGTAACAGCCACTGCCGCAGAGGGTCCTTCCGAGAGTTACCATTGGTGACACATTTGGAACGGCTGTTTGCATGTCTGCCCAATGAGCGAAGAGTGACACCCCTTCCATCGTATTCTGTGCCTTCTGTGGAGCAGCCTTCAGCCTGTCCACTCTGCTTGCTCTCTCCTTGGAGAGTCTCTGATACTTGAATCCCACAGTTGATTTTAGTTAGTACACTGGGGCAGTGGCAGCAGTGTCTACAGTTTTCTGAGCTGTGGGCACAATGTTCTGAATAAAACCAGCCAAAACCAGTGGTCCCACCTGGCTGACCCCAGCGGGTCCTGCTTTGCCCTCTGGCGTGCGGCCTGGCTTGCCATGGGCAGGTTTGGGGCAGTAGAGGCCTTCATAAGTCTCAGCTGTGCACCTGCGGGCTCTTTCTCACAGCCACATGTGTGCTAGAAAAGTGGGTTGGAATGGGAAAAGATGAAGAATGAAGAATTCTTGAAATTATTAGTGAGTAAATGATGTGTTAAAAATATTGTGGAAGTTTACCTCATGGTGCATTGGGCCTGTTAACCTTAATGGGCAGGCAGCTATTGAGCTTAGAGAGAAAGCCTTTGAAATTCATAATTTATCACTCATTCTGGAAAGAAAAACCCTGAGATGTTGATTTTATGCTCTACAGTGCTTGCTGCAGCATGAATTCATTTTATTGAAAAGCCTTACGCCTCAGTAGTATTTCGGGCCTGCGGGAATGTACAGAGTGCTACAGTGCCCGTGGCGCACTGCCTCGGCGAGGGCCACTTCTAGGTGCCGGAAGCAGCCACAGCCTTTTCTACAACTCTGTTGTGTGAATTTACTCTGCAAGTGCACGCACACACACACGCAGACACATGGGTGCACGCGCACACACCGTGCATGCACATGCACACAGGCGAGTTTTTAAAGTTTCTGAGGAGCTGCCGACCCACGCTTTGAGATGTCTCCTTTGGCAGCATGCAGTTGGCTTTATTGTTATCTTCTATGTGGCCTTGCTGGAGCTAAAACAGACAAAAGATATTCAGGAAAAAGTCGCCATTGCTCACGTCTGCGTATGGGAGTCCTCGAAGCAGAAAGGCAGGGGACTGGCAGAGCCCAAGTGCCCTCCGCAGCTCGCTGTGTGGCCAGGGTCCTGCCGCCCCTGCTGCCATGAAGTGATTGGCTGCACACATGGAGTGTGTCTCTGGCAGACCCACAGGGCTTGCCTTGTGCTCAGCGCCAAGCGAACCTAACCTTGGGTACTGGGGCTCCAACACGCCCTGTGTAGCACACGTGGGACAAACCCAAAGCAAGGCCAGGGCGGATGCTGTAGCCCTTGCCAGGCCAGGGCAGCTCGTGGAGGCAGAGGACGTGGTCCCATTCTGCACCCTGAGGACGGCCCCGGCTCCAGTCGCAGTCTTGGTAGTGGCAGAGTCATGAGCTGTGTCTCCTGCACGTCTCTAATCTGTGCTCCTCCTTTTGTTCTGGAGACTTGTAAATGTCGGGTTCACGGCTACGTGACGATGCGAGGAGTGGACTTGGAGTACTAGGTTCCTCTGGCCCATCTGAATCCCCAGAGGCTCTTAGTGGGTGAAGGGATGCATGACACAGTTCCACAAATTCAACAAACAGGCAAGCTGGCCTCCTCTGAACCACAGTCTGGGACAACTGACCGCCCTACTGGGCGCTATGTCACTCTTCCACCTCAGAGATGCTAATGCTGGTCCTCTTGGCATTAACTTGCTCTGTGCAACACAAGAGGCTTCTTGGCAGCAGGTGGAGCAGGATCCAGAAAGTCCTCGCAGCCTGGGTGTCCCCTGTGGCTGCCGGGAGGCGGGAGGCCCTGCCGGCCTCTGCCTCCACACAGGCTCCAGGTGTGCCCCGGGGATCCGACACAGCAGCCCTGCCTCCTGGCCAATCCTGTTCCGGTCCATCCTCCTGGCCTGCTGAGCAGCACCGTGGGCAGCCAGCTGGTCCAAGAGACAGAGGCTAGGATATGGGGGAAAACAGCTCTGAATAAATTCTGGGGACTTGACTCTTTGCAACACTGCCATTGATCAAGACATTCTACTTAATATCATCTTCAGGAACTTTTGCCAAAATGGTTTAAGTGCCACGTGTTCTTCACATTCATGATTTTCATGGTATTGATATTGCTAAAAACTAGCTTGTTAGAATATATATTCATTTCATCTTAGAAAGTCTCCCATTTGAACAAGCTGAAGGCAGCTCTTCAGAAGGAATGAATAGACATAACTAGGAATTGCCAAAGTTATTCACACTACTCAATAGTAGACCCAAAATAAGAAACATGTAATGGACTCTCAAAATATTATTTGTCTTTTCTGGTGGGGTTGCTGGGGTCAAACTCACGACCTTGCACATTCTAGGCAAGTACTCTACCACTGAGCTACCCCACAGGCCCTCAAAATGGAATGTAAAGCACTGAGGGGAAAGAAGTTGAGGCACAGTCATTTTATTAATTTACATGCAAGAAGTCTAAGAACTGCACTGTGAATTTAACCCTGAGGCTGTAGATGCGTGTGGCCGGGCACCAGCCCTTCTTCACCAGGCCCCCACAGCCAGGGCCTGAGCCTCCTCAGCTTCTGCCATCCCTCTGTGCCAAAGCATTTCCCCCAGACTTCACCTTCCTCGGTAGTGAGTACCTGGCTGTTAGCTTTCCCTGGATGAGCACACAGAAGGCAGCTTCTCAGCTCATGCGTGAGCTCTGCAGAGGCGCCCTTGCTGCTTTGCTTCCTGCCCTGAGCACGGGGTCTCATGTCAACAGTGCCTCAGAAGCCTCGGAAGGGGGGACCACGCAGAGAGCTGGGCTGCTTCCACATCCTTTTGGAGCAGCGAGGTCCACCGACAAGGCCTTGCCCCGCGAGAGCGTCCTCAGGCCACACATGCCTGTGCTGCTGGTGCCTTCGAGTGGGGCTCTCCTGGCCCCGCTCCCTGGCTTCCAGCTCCACACACACAGGTTAGTGATAGATACTTGTTTTGGCCTTGTCCTTCTCGCAGCTCTAGATTATTATTTCTCAAAAGAATCTTATTTGTTTAGGGAACCTAGCTTGGCATAGTACCTGCATGTGGCTGGCTGGTGCCTTATAACATGTCTCTAAATGACTAAATTCTCATTTAAAATACTACCGTGGTATCGCGTCCTTAGGTGATTGTTTCTGCTGTGTATTAACTGTAACGAGAGTGCCGTGCAGTTCAGCAGTGAGGCATTTGCATACGCACGGACCAGTGCTGACCTCCAAGACTGTGTACAATGACTGGCACTGGACAGCTCACTACGGACCAGGCACCACTGTGAATGATGTAAGCTTCACTCATAACTAACACCACTTGCCTCACATCTAAGGACAAGAACAGCAGTAGCTGGAGTGAGATTGGGCTCCAGGAAAGTGGATTCCGGACTCACTGCTGTGCTCTGGGCCAGCTCTCGTGGCTGGGGCGTGGTGCCCAGTCTAGTACGGTGGAGCACCTCGCTTGCTGGGCTGCGGGCTCCTTGGGCCCTGCTTAGGGTCCCACCCAAACTGGCTACTGTGCAGTCCCCTGGAACCCCGAAGGCTCTGCCTGACTCCTGCAGCCGCAGCTAACAGCTGCGTAGCTTCCCTTTCTGCTACATGAACAATTTTAAAAAGTTTCCATTTTGATTTCTGTCATAATAAATAGCGATCAGTAGAACCCGTGCAGAGCAAGCTTAGGGAAGGGGGGATCCACTGCTTTTAGGGTGTTGGTGGGGGCTGCACTGGGGAGCAGAAGAGCAAACTATGCCTCATGTGAGGGGGAGGAGGAAAGGGAAATGGGCGGCGCCGTTCCACCCCCACGAGCCTCCCCGTGGGCCTCACCTCCCAAAGGCTCCTCCACCTCCCAGTGCCCCTGCCACGTGGAGATGAGGACTGTACTACCACGGGCCTCTGGGGACACATACTATCTGCATTATAGCAGTCGTGGGATCTAAATTCTTGTCAACAATTCTTTTTGTACTTTATGAGAATCTGTTCATCCACCTCCAACTCTGCGTGGATCTTGGCTTTGTAATGTTGGGCACTGGGTGGGTGGCTGTCCTGGTCAGGAAAGGTAACGCGGTCTCCAGTTTTGGCATAACCACGAGGCAGTGCCCATAATTCACCTTGCTGATGCCAACACCTCTCACATGGAAAGTCCTTCAGAAAGGTGTCAGGGTCACAGTGGCAGATACAAGGATTTTACTATTCCCATTTTCTCCTGAAAGGAGCTTAAGTTTTAGCACTCATCACAAATACTGTCAGTTTCTTTCGTTACATGACAGATTTCATTCATTTCTGAGAAATCCTCTCCACATCTGAACACTGGACTTGTCTGACAGGAGACTTCCCCGGTATAGGCCTGTGCACTGTGTGAGTTTTCTCCACGTGTGCCACTCCGTGTGCCCTCACAGGATTGCCGTGCGTCTTCTGAGGTCAGATTCCTCAACACAGACTTTCCCTGCCCTGCAGCACATGCTCCTGAAGGGCAAGAGGCTTTCTCCACCCTGCGAATCTCAGTAAAGGGCACCACGGGGCCTGCCAGGCCTGGATACCCGGAGGCCGAGGTGGGCAGCATGGCCTCCAGATGACCGGATGAGTCGCTGGCTCTGGCCTGTCATGTGTGTGAGCCCGACATTTACAGATGACGCCGACAGACGCAGGCAGGTGGCTCAGTGAGGGCAGTGACAGCCTTCGTGCAGATACCAGGTCTGCCTCGGTCTGTTTGTCTCTGTAACTGTCTTTGCTATTGAGAAAATAACCACTTTTTCATTTATTACTGTTCACATTAGAACAGATCACACCTTATTAAACGCTATCGCTCTGTCTTGTCCTCGGGCACATCTGCCATCCACGTGTGATCAGAAGCTGCTCTGGCAGATCCAGGGTGATGTTTTAACCTAGAAGAAAACTGCCAGGGACAATACAGAGCAGCCTCTCCAACGCGCCTGTTCTCGGTGGCTTTCCCCTGCTCCCCATCCAAGAGCCACGTCGTCCTCCACAGAATCAGGGGTCTGGGAGGGGGACGTCTGAGGCTGCCCCGAGGGTGGGGACAGGCTCACAAAAGCCACGCAGGCACATGTTTGCCCAGCTCCAACCAGGGTCAGCAGTTGGTAGCTTCAGATTTGTCACGGTGGGAGGACCTTCACCACAGAAAGCAGCAGAGGCTATAAATAGAGCACGCTGTGTTTTCAGAGAGCCGACATGTCACACAGCCCTGCCACAGACGGATGGAGAACACACATGCAACATGGGGACGCCCTGCAGGCCCCGCCAGACGTCACTGCGGGTGCCCCACGGGCACGGGGAATGGGCGCGCGCTTTGGGTGGTCTTCACTATCACGTGTGGAGGCTCATCGACACTGTCGGGTTCTGGTCATGTAGTCTGGGGAAGGAAAGAGTGGAGGCACGATGGGGAAGTGACACTTCACAAAATCCAAGTTGAAGTTTCTTGCACTTTTTATTTCTTCAGATTTATGACCTACTGGTATATTTTTCTATTTTATACCATTGAAAAATTAGGTTCCCTTGCTCTGTTTAAAATAAGTGATCAGGGGTCAGCCTGACAGCCCAGTGGACGAAAGTGCCTGCTTAGGCAGAGCGCAGTGGCCAGGGTTTGATCCCCGGGGTGCCATGCTGGCCCACACGCAGGGCACACTGAGACGGCAACTGAGCCTGGGCGTGCTGACGCGCGCCTGTAATCCCAGCTCTTGGGAGGCTGAACACAGGCGGATCACCACGAGTCGGAGCTGTGTAGTGAGACCCTGTAGACCATGTACACCCTGCCCTAAAATACAGAAAAAATAAAATAAAATAAGTGGTCAGCCATTTGGGCCAATTCTGAAGACAGAGAAATACAAAGTGGAGGAAATAACCTATAATAAACACTTCTGACCTAAGTAAAGCATGTAAGTCTCACCAAGATTTCTAAAGCTCTCCTGTGCGTTAAAGTAGGTGGATAGATGGTGGATGATAGACTGCTGGAGGATATGTAGACGACAGCGGATCAGTAGGTGGGGGTGAGACGGCTAGCTATCAGGCAGCTAAAGCTTAGAGGGTGGACAGAAGCGGCCGGCAGACCTACGGAGGGCAGGCGCTCAGCGTCAGCTGCGGGGGAGGCCTTGGCTGCGGCTCTGCTTCGCTTTCGGAAAGAGCTGCCCTGTCCCCCTCCTTCGTGCCCTGGCTCAGTAGCTGTGGCCAGACTGTCCCGTCTTGCAGGGGAAATGTCCCTGCTTGCTTTGGGAGCTGCGACTCCAGCGCACTAGCAGGGATCCTCTGAGAGAGTCTTGGCCCATTCCCGGGACGTCTGTGTTCCCAGAGGCGAGCCGCCCAGCGCTGCTCAGGAAGCCAGGGCGCGCTCGGCGGGCAGCTCGGGCCTGGGCGCCCGGCGTCCTGGGCGCGCTCTCCACCGCGGCGTGCACGGCCGCACACTGCTGCTTTTGAGGCCCCCGACTGGGATTGAAGCGTTTCCCCTTCAGCATTCGCCTCCCAGTTCCGCACTGCGGATTAAGTGAGGAGGGCACGCAGAAGCGCCGGGTGCCCACGTCCGCGCCCTTCCCCGTCCCCTCTCCCGGGCGGCGGCTGGGTGGGTCTCAGGCCCCGCTGCCTCTGCAGGGACGGCGGCCGGGACGCCGCTCGGGAGCCGCTCGCGCAGGCCTCCTAGCGCAGGAGCTGCAGCCCGGAGGCTCGCGCGCACCGGCTCCGTCCGCGATGCCCACGCCCAGCAAGCAGTTGGCACAGGAAGTAGCATGAAGAGGCGACAGCCACGTGGAGGGAAAAATTAATCGGAGCAGTTAGAAAGACTTGCAGCTTCTGGTGGGGCGCGCCCTTCCTCTTAGAGATATGCACGCGTGTGCGCGTACTTATAGACACGCGTATTCCGCACGTAAGGAGCACTCAGTAACCATCTGACGACAAGTTGCTGGTGCAGCCAGAAACGACGCCTCTGGATGTGGCCTAAGAACCCGACAATTCATTGTCACGGAGTTTGAAGTCCCTGGAACATTTGTGTAATGAGTTTTAAGTACTGGCATCGCCTTCTATTCTACCTAAGTATTGCAGTAACATTTTCCTGATAATTTTTAAAAGTCCGTTTGTATTTTCCTTTTCCCTTAAACCACATTTTACAAACAAGGGTGTCCCAGGGCTCTGGTATCTGATGATAGAGCACATTTGCAAACGTTTCTTGACAGTATCCAAGTTACAACACATGTACCCAGTGCCCTAGATTTTTGTGTGTAATTTCTTTCATCATTTTTACCAGTATCCCTTTGGGGTAGCTCAAGACCCCAGCATCTGGTTAGTGGTTTCTTAGAAAGGCACATTTTTCAATACAAAATGTCCCTTTTCTTAAAATAACAACTACTTTGCATGTTTTAGTAGCTTGGCAGTTGAGCACAATGCTTTTCCTTAGTGAGCATTAGCTGCTACCTTGTCGTTCCTCAGCGCACCTGCTCCGAAGTAAATGAAGTTTTAAGTTGAAAGAATGCATGCAAATAAATAAATTGGGGTGACAACATGCAAAATGTGGAAATAGGTTAAGCGGCAGATGCTACAGGAACCGTCCAGGGCGGGAGTGCGGACAGCAAGCACCGCTGTGTGTGGGGAGGCGAGGAGGCCGGCCCGAGGTCCTGAAGCTCCAGCGTACGCCTGTAGCTCCCTTTCATGTACTAGGAACTGCGATTAAGTTCAGTCTCCGCATTTGCCAAATCTGCAACTCCTACCTCAGGCTGTGCATAAATATCATTTATTTATTTGTTAAGCAGAGCTGCGGGGCTCCCTGCATGCCAGGCTGAGGGTTTTGGGTACTTTGCAAACTAATATATCTGTTGCTCAGGTCACCATGTGTAAGCTTTCTCCCCTTCACAGAAAAGAAATGAGACATGCAGAGCTGGTGCCCTCCCCTTGAGAGCACCTAGTGGAGGGGCTGTGGGGCAGCACCAACTTGGTGGCAGGTGTCTGCACCTGCGAGATGTAACTTAGAGCGACAGGAACACCGAGCAAAAGGGACAGCCACCCCCACCTGCTGCGCAAGCGTTTTCTGCGCTCAGCCCTTTAATACTGCTTTGTCATCAAATAGTCTGATAATCTAAATGACTAATTTAAAAATAATACCATGCAATGCAACAGCCATTGTAGAATTCCTATCATTTTGCTTAGCGAAATTCTTTGTTTCTGACGTGTGTGTGTGTTTAACTTTTTTTTTTTTTATTCTCTTTTTAAAAAATGATGGGGCTGAGGAGATAGCTCGGCAGTCTAAATGCCTGCCTGGCAAGCGCAAGGACCCAGTTTTGATCCCTTGTACCACATGCCACACCAGCCACAGAACTTTGGGCATGCTGTGTTGGCCCTGAAACTGGGCTTGGTGGCGCACGCCTGTGATCCCAGTGCTGGGAGGCTGAGGCAGGAGGATCATTCTGAGTCTAAGCTGTGTAGTGAGACCCTGTACCAAATAAATAAGTAAACAAACAAGCAAACATGGGTAGACCATTAAGCCTACAGGCAATCTCGAATAACTTTGTCCACAGCACACACGTAATATAGTGAGTGCATGTATAGGTACTACAAATATAGAGTATTTATTTCTTCTTTTTGGAAGGGTAAGGCAGTGGCGTCTGCACTTCTGTTATGTGGAGCTGCTCCCTGGGGCAGTGACCAAGAGGGAGCCCCGAGGTCCCAGCTTGGCCTGGGCCAGTGTCTCAGCAGCTGGGGAAGAGCTTCAGCCTGCTCATTTTCGAACAAGGCACCAAAAAATGTGCAATGTGTGTATTATATGGTTATTTTGGAAGGCAAAACAAACAACAGTTATATTTCAACATTAAAAAGATTTTGGTATATACTTAGAATTGTCCGTGTGTGCCAAAACAAATAGAACTTTCCCTGCAAGAGTATGTATTGAAGCGAAGTGAGACAAACGCTCGCTGTTTGTTTATGTGTGGCTGGACACCGGGCACACTGCGTCAGCGGGCTGCGCTGCTGCTACACCTCATTACCTACTGGGGGCCTTCGCGCACCCCGTGATGAGCTGTGGTGAGACACAGTGGCGCAGGCGGGGCTGGCAAGGGGGAAGGAGGGGGGCAGGGAGGAAGGAGCGATGCACAGGGCAAGGAGGAGAGAAAGAGAAAAGACAGTTGTGGTGGCTATTTTGGAATCTTTACAGATGATTTGCCTCAAAATTAGAAGTTTCCTCAAGTTCGAAACCTCAGCGGTGCTCTGTTCTCAGATACATGGGTTCTTGGTCACACGCTGATAGCCTGGGGTTAATAGCATGCTGTGAAGTTGGGGATTTAGGTAGAATTCAGAGTCAAAGCTGAACACTTCTCCTTGCTTTGTTCTCCTCAGTGGGTCCAGTTCAGGATCCCGTAGTAAGCACTGGATGCCCACATGCCCCGCTGGGCCCGAGCTCACCCCTCGCTGCCCGGGTGGCACTGGACATAGCTTTGCGCCACACCATGTGGCCGCTTCCTGGTTAAGGGAGGTTTGGGGCTTCTGTGCCCCAGGCTGTTCTGCCCACAGGTGGTCTCTGTTCCAACATACCCCGTCCATGCCTCCCCTCCTAGCTTCCTCCCTCTTTCTACTTCTCCAAAGACCAAAAGGCTTCTACGTGTTTAAAGTTTTCCTGTCTCATCTAAATTGCATCCCTCTTTCCCATAGAGGAATTCCTAGAAATCATATGCTCCCAACTGAAATTATGCCTTGAAGTTTTGCTAAACTTCACCACATACTTAGACTCTGCCATCCCAGCCCCATGCTATGCCACTTGTGGCAACCAAGTGTGACAGCAGCTTTTTCCAAGGTGCCCAGCATGACGTTTTTGCAGAGAGAGATCTGGGCCATGGGATCAGCATGGGAAGGGGGGCATCAGGGTGCCACGCTGCCCTGCCAGGGCCCTGTGGTGTGCAGAGCTCGCTGGCTTCAAGCTCGGGCTGAGAACAAGAGGGAGCATTGGAGCGGCAGTGCACGGCTCCCATGGGCCACCAGGGGCAGAAAGCGGGCTGGGCTCCTCCCTGCAGCTCCTTCCTCCCCTGGCTCAGACTCAAGGAAAGTCCTATGGATGGGTGCCGCTGGTCACGTGGGGTGAGGGCCAGCCATGCGCCCCGGAAAGCGGCAGCCTCTGCCCAGCCCCCAGCCTGGACGCGGCTCTGCCCTGGTCCCCCGCTCCTGGCAGGTTTTTCTGTTCTCTTGCCCTGGGCCACCTCTGACCCACCTCTGTGTCATGAGCCACCAAACCCCGACCCCCCAGTGTGCCAAGGCAGAGCTCATCAGACGCTGCTGCCCCCAGCCCTGGGCTGAACTCGGCACCTGCGTTATTTGTGCCCCATGACGGGCTTGGACGGCAGAACAGGAATGAGTCTTAGTGGAGCTGGGCTGCCCCTCCAGAGCTGCACGCTGCCCTTATTTGTGAGCTGTGTTGAGATTTGACACAGAACCGCAAGTAAGAGTAATTTAGACTTCATCTTTGTTTTTACTCTGATCCCTTGATGCTGCATGTCCCTTTGGCTACCTCAAAGGGACAGTTGTGAGTGGACAAAGGACTGAAGCCCTTCCCCTCCCCTCTTCCTCCTCCCTCCCTTTTCTCCTTTCTTCCCCCTCTTCTCTTCCTTCTCCTTTTTGTTCTTCATCTTCTTAGATAGAATCTCGCTGTATGTAGTCCAGGTTAGCCTTGAACTCACTATGTAGCACAAGCTGGCCTCAGACTTGTAGCACTTCTCCTGCCTCAGCCTCCCAGTTGCCAGGATCACAGACATGCACCCTCACACCCAACCTTTAAACTCTTCTTTTTCCTCTTGCTAAGTGCCATGTGACACCACCAAGATTTCCAGCAGAATTGCCAAACTCAGAGAACAGTTTCTCAGCCCCGAAAGGACCTGGCAGGGAGCTGTGTGTCAGTCCTTCGGTCAGGTAGTGTTCTTACAAGCCAGCTGTTGCTCCCAACAAGTCCTGCACCCAGCATCGGTGCAGGGGCTGGCATGGGTGGGGTCGAGCCCTCTCAGGGCTTGGTCAGGCTGCCCGGGACAGCAGACCCTCTGATGCTGAGCTGACCTCTGGCTGGGCAGTGCGTGTGCGCTCGCTAACGTAGGTCAGTTGTCCCTGTGGAATGTGTATTTCCTCATGAGAATGCCATGGTCCAATTCAATGGCAGCATGATGCTGTCAGCTCTTCTAATTGCTGCCTGATAAACAAGGGGTGACCTAGTCTCTGGTGTCATATTGCAGTGCGTTGCCCTGGCTCCTGTCTCCTGTCTCCTGATTTCTTACCACAGCTATATATCCTCACACTTGCATAGGGTGGAAATAACCTGCTCTTAGTCGACTTGATAAAAATTGGCAAGCTTCTTTTACGAGTAGACGGGGAGAATTTTGCAAAGTGACGCATATAAAAAGGAAGCCTCAACCCTAACCCTTTACATGCTCAAGTGGGAATTAAGGCGGCACTCTAGCGCAGCCCGCTGAAGTGGTCTGAGCTCAGAAACTCCTCGGTAGGGGAACCAAAAAGCGGCCTTGCTGGTAGGAAAGGCGTTTCCAGAGTCGTGTGCTGGTGCTAGTGACGTCTCCCAGCTCCTTTCCCCTTAGGTTGCGCATTCCATTTATGGGACTAGTGTGAAGCCACTGAAAACCATCACGTTCATCCACGTCATTCTTTATCCTGACAGTCTTGCTTCACTGTGAGGCACAGAAAGACAGACTTTTCCTGAAAGCCTGGGTTGCTCCCCAGGGGACATCAGGCATCTGGGCACAGGTGGGAGCCTTGTTTCATCAGGAGTCCTGAGGCGCTGAAGCACACAGCATCCAAGGGGCTCAGGAGACCAGAGCTCCCGCGGGGTGGAACCGGCCACGCTTGCCTTTTCAGGCTCGGGGCAGATCGTCATCTTTCAGGGGGAAGTGTTTCTAGGAGAAGTGTCTTGTGGACCACGCTGGCGCACTGCCCCCACCTCACGTTTTATCCTCCAGCAAGACAGATAAGGCTGTTCTCAGCCGCCCAGGACTGTGCACAACACCCACTTGCTGGACGGGGCCGCTGTGCAGCCTGGGGCTTGGGACATCGTAGACCCCAGTTTCTGGATCTTAACTGTAACTTTGTGACTCATAAATGCATTGGAAAAATGACAGGGTTTTTTTTCCCCCAAATCATGTATTTTCCTGATAGCCCGAAATACGTCCTTCAACGCATGAAGATAAATCTACCTGGAACTTAACTAAAAATAGGGCTGAAGTTAATTCCCACTTAAGAGAGTAGGGAATTGAGATACTGAACAGGAGTAGGAAACTGAGATACTGAAAAGAAGCGAAGAAATGGAAAGGGATCTGCGCCTTGTCAAAGGCTGTTTTTAGCACCTTATCAAAGCAGCAACATTAACATTTTGTAAATTTAGTTTTGATAGCACTGGGATTCTCACTTTTTCTATCTGAAATAAACAGCAGCTTGTATTTCCCATCCCTATAAATGTCCTGGATGGTTTAGCATTATAGGAAGGTAAATTACATTTCAGTCATACCTCAGAGTTTGCAAAGCACTTCACAATAACTTAATGCTGTCCCCATGGCAAAGATGTGGAAACTGAGGTAGAGACACAGAGCCTTCCTTGCAGTCATTCAAATACCTAAGAGCCCATGGTCAAAGCTGCCTTCTGCCTGGTGCCCATGGGCGTTGTCTACTGTGCAGACCCCGAGACAGCGTGCCCTGGCTGAGCTGTGTTTCCCTCTTCCCCTGAGAGGAGAAGACCATCAAACTGGGTCCTAGCACTTGCTGTGTCACTGAGCTTTCGTGGGACCGCCTCTACCTGCACCTTTGAGGAGACCTTTCGGGCAGCGTCAGTAGCCCCCGGGTCAAGGCGAGTGCTGTGTGATCCGCTTGCTCCGTTTCAGCTCTCTGGTGAGTTATGTGACAGCTAAAATTGGGCTGAGCAGTTTTCAGCTCTGCCTTCGTTAGAATGCAGGATCAGAATTAGACACATTCGGTCATACGATATGGCAGAATTTTGGGGGCTAACGGGAGTGGTTGCCTTTCACTGATCTGATATTTCTTGAAATTATTTATTACATCTTTCATAAAGTAAGAATTGCAGTTTTGACTTACATCAGTGGCTTTCAGCTGGGCATGGTTTTGCCCCAAGGTGCAGCCTCTGGAGAGCTCTGTTGAGGCCACGGGGAGACCTGCTGTCCTCTAGGCTGAGTGTGTGTTCTGGGAACCACAGCCTTTTGGTGTCCTTTTTGGAGCCTTCCTTTCTATTTAGAAATCCTGTGGCTTGACAGCCACCGCGCCCATGTCACACCACCAGTGGACAGAGCTCATGGCTGTGTGCCCCTTGCCTGCTGGTGCCCTCCTTGTGAGATTTGTTGAAAGTCAGAAATCTCAGTGGCTCTGCATTTGGAGGGTTGCAGTCTTCAAGCAGGTGTCCAGGGAGCTGTCTTGGTTGTGTGAGTACATCGAGCAACGCTAAGTCCCCACGGTTCAGGAGATGCTCGGCATGGCTCTTTGCAGAGGTGTCGTGTCTCATGGCAGTCACTGGGGTCCCTCTTGTCAGGCTTGCTGTGTTTCTGTGGCAAATCGTACAAATAAGCGACCTTGTACTGTCCCTTCATCACCTTTACATTCCTAACTCTGTGCTGACAATCATCAGTGGTGACTGCAAGTACCTCAGGTTGATGTTAGTCTACTTGCCCAGTGATCAGGGAGAACACAACCCGAGCTTTTGTGATTTGCTGCTTCTTGCTCCCTGAGACAATGTGAGTACTTCTACAGGGGGAGCCATTTGTAGCACTTTAAGCTGTCGACTCCGAAGCCAGGTGCTGTGCTAACTGCAGTGTTAAAAAAGTGTGAAAGCAAAGGCTCTGA
>NW_004524724.1:1436650-1467567 GCF_000260255.1 Octodon degus
CGAGGTGCAGACCATCTCTTCCAGTTCTCTGCAGGGTTTTTATCATGAATGGGTATTGGACTTTCTCAAATGCTGATTTTAGCATCTGTTGAGATGGTCATGTGGTATTTTTTCCCTTTGGTTGTCTTGATATGGTATATTACTTGTGGTTTTTGGTGTGTGTTGAGCCATCTTTGCATTCCTGGGATAAGTCCTGCTTGGTCGTGGTATGTAATCTTCATGATTTGCTGCATTCTGTTTATCAGTAGCTTATTGAGGATTTGTTGCATGTATACTCATTAGGCCTCTAGTTTGCTTTTTCTGTCAAATCCTTTTCTAGTTTGATATCAGGGAAAAGTTTTCTCCAGGAATGAGTTTTAGAGTACTGCTTCCCTTTCAATTTCATTAAAGAGTTTGAGGGCTGGGGAGGTAGATTAGCAGTCTAAGCACTTGCCCAGAAAGTTCAAAGATCTGAGCTCAATCACCAGTACCACATGCTGCACCACCCCGAACCCTGGGTGCAGCACGCAGACCCTGATACCAGACATGGTAACACATGCCTATAATCCCAGTACTGGGGAAGCTGAGGCAGGAGGGTCACTACAAGTCTTAACTGCATAACAAGACCTTGCATCAAATAAATAAGTTTTTTAAAAAAAGAGTTTGAGAAATAGTAGTATTAAGGCCTCTCTAAATGTCTTTTAGAATTGACCAGTGAATCCTTCAGGGCCTGGGTTTTTCCTTGTTGGTAGGTCTTTAATTATATCGTAAATTTCATTGACTGATACTGTTTTATTTAGGACTTTTAGGTCTTCTTGATTCAGCTTTCAAAATTTGTGTGTATCTAGAAGCCTGTCCATTTCTTCTGCATTTTCCACCTTACTGGAACACGTCTCAAAGTAGGTAGAGGCGTCTTTTGGGCTTCTGCAGAGTCCATTGTGATTTTACCCTTTCATTTTTAATTGAATGAGTCTGAGTTTTTCTTCCCTTTTTTGGATAAGATTGAATAGGATTTTGTCAATTTAATTTTTCAATCAACTGTTTATTTGTACAGGGTCTCACTACACAGCTCAGACTCATAGTGATCCACCCGTCTCAGCCCCCCAGCACTGGAATCACAGGATTGAGCCACCATGCCTGGTCTCAGTGGCTGGTTCTGCCCCGGGCAGCCCTGGCATGTAGTACTGGGGGGTGAACCCAGGTCCTTGCCCCTCTCAATCAATTTAATCTTTCAAAGAACCAACTTTTCAATTTATTGGTTCTTTGTATTGTTTTCTTAGTCTCTTTTGCATTAATGTCTGCTCTGATCTTTGTAATTCCCTTCCTCATGTGAGCTTTGGCCTTTTTATCAAGGGCCCTGATGTTCAAAATTAAGTTCTTTATTTGCACTTGCTTTGTTTTCCTGATGTGGGAATTCACCACTATCGATTTCCCTTGTTGGGCTGCTTTCATTGTGTCCCGTACGTTCTAGTGTGGTTTCTTGGCATTCGTATTTGACCATAGAAACTGTCTAATTTCTTCTTTATCTTCATCTATGACTCTGGTTGTTCAGGCGGGTTTTAATTTCCATATATTCATGAAGTTTTTGTCATTTATTTTGCCATCAATTTCCAAATTCATTGCACTGCAGTCCAATACTGTTCATGGGATAATTTCAGTTCCTTTGCATTTACCTAAGCATGTTCTGTGACCTGGTATGTGGTCTCCTTTGGAGAACATCTCATGCACACTTGAGAAGAATGTGTGTTCTGATGTAGTTGGGTGGAGCACTCTGTAAATACATGCTAACTCCATTTATTCAAAAGTTTGCTTCATTTTTAGTATTTCTTTGTTAATTTTTTGTCTAGTCTAGCGGGGTATTGAGGCTTCATTAAAATTATGTTAGGGCTGGGCCGTGGAGATAGCTCAGTAGAATAAGCGCTTGCCTGGCAAGCACAAGGGCCTAAGTTCAATCCCCGGTTCCACCAAAAAATTAATTAATCAATTTTTAAAAAATAAATAAAATAAAACATACTTAAAAATTACGCTAGTGCTTATTTGATTTTTTATGTCTGTTAGTGTTTGTCTTGTTTGGTTGTGTACAAATTATGTTAGTGCTTATTTGATTTTTTTATGTCTGTTAGTATTTGTCTTGTTTGGTTGTGTGCACTGGTACTTCACATATATAATTTGTGAATGTTTTCATCCTGCAGCTTTCCTTACCAAGTACAGAGTGACTTTCTTTGTCTCTCTTGATCATTCTTGAAGTTCACTTTATCTGCAAATACAATAGCTTTCCCTGCTTTTTTTTTTTCAAGGTTCATGTTGCATGAAGTATTGTGTTCCATCCTTTGACTTTCAGTCTATGAATTTCCTTTCAAGTTTAATGTGTTTCTTCTATGCAGAATATTGTCAGATCTTGTTTCTTTATCTATTTGGCCAGTCTGTTTCTTCTGATTGGTGAACTGAAACCATTTGCATTGATGGTTATATCTAATATGAATTGACTTATCTTTATCACATTATTTTCCTATTGTTGGTTCTTTCTTTATCCTCTATCCTCTATGGGTAGTCATAGAATTATAGTCTTCCTTATCTCTTTATAGAATGCCCTTTGGCACATTTTGTAGAGCTGATTCAGTGCTCATGAATTTCTTTAGTTCTTCGTCATGGAAACATCTCGTTTCTCCATTGATTTTGAAAGATAGTCTTGTAGGGTACATCAGTGTGAGTGGGAGGCTGTTTTCTTTTAGGACTTACGCAACTTTAGTGCATGTTCTCCTTGATTTAAGGGCCTGCATTGAGAAGACAGCAGTGATCCTGAAGGGTTCTCCTTTATGTGTGATTTGTTTCTTTTCTCTAACAACTTTTGATATTTTATTCTTGTGTTGAATTTCTGGAATGTTGACTGTTATATGCTTTGCTGTAGTTGATAAAATCCATCTATGACAAACCAGCAGCCAACTTTGGACTAAATAGTCAAAAACTGAAAGCTTCTACTCCAAAACCAGGACTAAGTCACGGAAGTCCACTAAATCTGCTGGAAGAGACTAGGGAGAACTCTTGAAGACGTAGATATGGGCAGGCTTTATGAACAAAACCCAAGTCATATGACAAATGTTAGAAAGAGCCAACAACTGTGATCTAAATCTTATTAAGCAGCTTTTGCACAGCAAAAGAAGCCACCAACAAGCTGAAGAGACAACCCACAGAGTGTGAAAAAAAATTGCTAGCCCCGGTCCAAAAACGGACATCTATTTCCAGACCTAATGGCCACTCTATGGCACATGCTATCCTGAGAAGGCATGCAGGATGCGAGGTCCTGGCCATGGGTGGCAAAGCTCCTGCCACTGGATCACGGGCACATGGTGTTGGGCTGGGCGCTGACACGCTGATTCTGCTGGGCCCCCTTCTACTGTGCTTGGGGAAATCACCTGTTCCCGGGAGAAGTGTGATCACCTCCGTTAGACTGGTTAGCAGAACTCAGCTCATGCACTCAGGGCAGGAAAACCTGGCATTGGGAAGCCGGAGCTACTGGGATCTGAGCTTACTGGGCCCTTGGGTCCCTAAACATAGTGACCTCAGTGCTTTAAACAGGGGTGGTGCAGGCAGAAGCCCTGGGTGGGAGCGGAGGCCGGGCAGATTCAAGGCTGTGACGTGGGTCCTGCCACGACACACCTCTACCACCCAAGAGCACTGCCTCGTCTCCTCCCAGTGAGTAACAGAAGAAGGGGCTGCAGCCTCACACATCTGGGTGTGGGTCCCCAGTTTCGAACAGAGTCTGCTCTTCTGCTAGCCCACCACTTCGGTCTGTGGCAGCCTCGTTCTCTGCCCTGCTGGAGACCACTGCTCTTCCGTGTTCACACTGTCCCCAAGGGGCAAGGCTGACATGAGCAATGTGCGAAAGCTGCTCAGTATCCACCAAGCTGCATTTAATCCTGCAGGAAAATATGAGCATGCAAACTGCGCAGGCGCACAGACGCCCGCTGCTGCCTCTGCACCTGCTCATATGTGGTGTCCTTCTGGGTTCCTGTTTAGCATCTTAGAGACAAATAATTACATCTACTGCTTCATCTCATAAGTACTAGGATTTACAGAATATGCTATATATATGTACACACAGAAATGCAGATATGTATAGATACATACGTGGAGTGTATGCATACGTAGGATACAGACGTGATCTATTTAGAGAGTCTGTAAGCACACGAGCTTCCTCCTTCCCGTGATTCTGGATGCAGAGTGCCTTGGATGAGAACTGAATCCAGTTCAGTGGTTGGGCTCAGTGTTGCCCGTGAGGGGAGATTCCATTTGCTTCTCACCCGTTTCAGTTTGTGAGCAGAACTGCGGAGAGCTGCGCTGGTGAACTGAGACGGCTCCTCAATATATATGCGCATATATGGAAATTTTTGTAAATGTATTTAGCTTTAAATATAATCTCGGAGGCCAGGGAGATAGCTCTGCAGACTAAAGCGCCTGCTTAGGCAAGCTTAGGTAAGTGCAAGGACCACGGTCCGCTCCCAGGGACCACAGGCCGTGCCAGCCACCCCCAGGGCGGGCTGAACTGGCCTGAGTCTGGGCGTAGTGAACAGGCCTGTACTCCCAGCGCTGCGGAGGCTGAAAGCAGGAGGGTCGCCAGGAGTCCAAGCTGCATAGTGAGACCCTGCAACAGCCAAATGCATTAGAAATAAATAAATAAATATGTAATTTTGCCTTTAATAGTGAGAAAAGATTTTCAACAAAGTTTCCTTCAGTTCAGCAGTTTCAATGTAGATATGACTTAATGTGCTTTAAGTTAGTGAATGAGAGAGTCTTAGCTCCCAAAGCACGAAGCGCTGCTAGAACATTATCGGTTGAATCTTGCTGCGAACCTTCTGAGAAGCATATCGCTAGCATCTGCTGGCCGACGGAGCACAGGCGGCACGCCACAAGGAGCACGCCGGTGGGATGAGCGTCGTTTGCCGCTCGTGCCGACATGAAAGGCTGGTGGGGTGGCGGATGGAGAAGCGGGACACTCACCCGCTGGCCTGTTGAAGTTTGTGCACTGGCTGTCTAAATGAAAGAAAACACTGACGCTTTTCAGCAAGGGCAATTCATGTGGCCATAAATAACACGTTGCTAGGCTGGTGAGGAAAGAACAGATCCGCTTGTCACGAAGTGGCTGTGCGTGCGTTTATGCCGGGTGCAGGCAGGCCCGGGCCTCGGTGGGCACTGCCCCCATACTCTCCTGGTGCCCCTCAGCAGCACCGTCCTGAGGGGGCTTCTCAGCTGTCCTTGGGTTTCCAAAAGCAGAGCAAGATAATGAAGCTTTTTACTACTGGAAGCTGATAACCAACTCCTAGATGCCTTTATTTTTTTTGCCAAGAATAGGTGATAACTTCAATGGCTTTAGGGTCCTGGCAGTGTAGCGGGGTCCTGCCTTTAAACAACCCCACTATCACCCCACAGGGTGCTCTGCAGGGAGCAGGTCTGGGAGGGAACAGGCCTGCTGGGGGCGTCACTCTAACCATGTGTGGGGCCACCAGTGGGCCAAGGGAATTTTGAGTGCTAACCAGTACTGAGCCCTGGCCCTCTGCCCACGGTGCCCAACTCCTCAGGGCTGAGCACCTTGGGAGTCTGAGATGGGGAGCTCGCCTGGTCCTTGCTTCCAGGCAGACCTCAGGGCCTTGGGGACGCAGGCATGCTGGGCAGCACGGCCACTGTCACCTCCTGCCGCACAGTCTCCCTGCAGGGACCTCCAGGCTGTATCTGCTTTGGTGGGTTGGTTTTCTTTGCTTCTCATGAACTGGCAGCACAGCATGGCGGGGGCTGGGGGCAACCTGCGGGCCGCAGGACAGTTTCCTGAACCTCTGGGGAGTCCAGAGAGTGGCAGTCCCCATGCAGCAGGTGGCTGCTTGCTGAGCACACTTCTTTCTTTTCCTCACTCTTTTTTTTATATTTTCCTAAGTATAAAATCAAATTCTTATTTTCTTAAAGATCATGGAACATACCAAAGCATTTCAAGAAGAAAGTACAGTCACTTTCACGTCACCCCCGAGACAGCCCTGTGCACAACTCAGCCTTGTCTCTCCCAGTGCTCAGAGATGCGTGTCGAATCCACCACCACCATGGAAGGCATTCTAAATATACCATAATGTATGTGCTTATTTTGTTGAGCAGAAAGGGCTTTTTTCCCCTTAAGCCACAAAAACCGTACTCTGTACCTTAAAATCTGGCCTCCAAAGCCGCTTCAGTGGCAGGGCAAGGAGCTGGGAGCGCTGGCTCATGACTGCGGTCGTGGCTATTTTAAACCTTTAATGTAGTAATTTATGTTTGAGAACTATAGAATCAATTTTTAGTTCTGGTAAATTGTTTCCCTTCCTTTCTCAACCCCCTAATTGCTCTCTCTGGGAAATAGCTATTTGCCAAAAATAAAAATTATTCTTTCAAATTCTTCAGATGCAGTCTCAAAGCAGGGCAAGATTCATCACAGTTCTCCTTCCGTTCCGAGAGAAGACGCCCTGGGGGCTTTGTGTGAGACTGAGGAATCATTTGCTCCTTCTTGTGTCCAGGCCAGCACTCAGGGCCACCGAGCAGGCCCTGCTCCATCCATTGCAGGGGGACGTTTAGTGAGCGCGCAGGGCTGCCAGGTCTAACTCGACCCTGTGACCCACACCGAAGCTGTGCTGCTAACATGTTTGGGTCTTAAAGCCGAACGTTGCTAGGGTACAGCAGAGCTGTGGAGGCTACGAAATAAGGCAACTGTTTTGTAAATATTTTATTTTATTTATTTATTTTTTGGTGGAACCAGGGATTGAACTCAGGCCCTTGCACTTGCCAGGCACGCGCTTATTCTACTGAGCCATCCCCTGGCCTCCATGAACATTTTAAATATAACAGCGTGGCATGTCTGCATCTTTGGTGTAGACCCACATGTGAGAATTCACACCGGCTTCTGCTTGAAGTTCAGCTGCGCTGTGTGTGTGCGGACACTGGTGCTCTGTGCTGTGTTTCATTCCTCACAGAAAGCAAATGCACTGAAGTGTGGCCTGGCCACATGTGTGTGATGGCTGCACAGGACGCATGAGCAGCTTCACGTGCTTTGTGTGTGTGTGTGTGTGTGTGTGTGGCCAGCTCAGCCCACCAGGGGGCGGGGCCGGCTGGCATGTGGTGCTGGGGGATTGGGTCCCCGCGCCTTACTTAGCTTAGCTTGCTCCAAGTAGGTGCTCCAGACCACTGAGCCATCTCACCAGCCCCTTCACGTGCTTTTAAAATCATTGCTGACAATCCATACTTGTCAAAGGATCCAAATAACCATCTTCTAGTCAGTAACCACTGTGCAGTCCAGGAGCACTCGTAGCTCAGAGAGAGTAGAAGGAACCAGGGGCAGCTCTGTGAGGTGATCCATGGCTCAGAGGCTGAGGAAAGAATGTCAGACTGACTTCTACAAAGAGAGTGAACATTGCCAGCTGGAGCTGGTGTGTGCAGGTGTAAGCTGGCATGTGTAGGTGTGTACAGGCATGAGCTGGTATGTGCAGGTGTGAGCTGGTGTGTGCAGGTGTGTACAGGTATGAGCTGGTGTGTGCAGCTGTGAGCTTGTGTGTGCAGCTGTGGAGCTGGCACATGCAGGTGTGAGCTGGCATGTGCAGGTGTGAACTGGCGTGTGCAAGTGTGTGCAGGTGTGAGCTATGTATGGAGGTGTGGAGCTGGTGTGAGGCATTGGGAGCTCACCACAAGGTGGTGATGTCGACAGTGCATGCCGGTCTTGGCCAGCTCGATCCCTGCCGTAGGATGACACAGGCACACGCACAGGTGGACACGCACACTTTGCCATTGATTTTACCTAAACAGAAGAGAGAAACTTTCAAAACTTACACTTAAGTGCTGTCGTGGGCTGGCGAGATGGCAAAGTTCCCTTGGAGGGAGAACTTGAGTGAGAAGGTGTGGCCTGGAAGTCCGCGTGCTGAGCGGGCTTTCCTGCAGCCACGTGTGGCCTCGTGCTAGAAACTCGCCATCTGAAAAGGCGGCCGCTTTCTGCCTGCTGACGATGCCCCGAAGGCCCTGAGGCGGGGGTCTCTGGAAGGCCCCTGCTGAGTGTCTCATGTGTCCTGAGGCCCAGCGTGTCATGTCCTGTGCTGCCAAGTGCAGGTTTCCTTTGAGTGTCCGTCAGCACCACCATGCTGGTCACATGGCTGTCTTCTGTCACAGCAGGAGCAGGGTAGCTAGCAGAGGCTGCTGCTTAGCACTTCTCCTGCGGGGCCGCCGTTACCCCGCCACCCCCTAACCTACCGTCCGCGGGAGGCCGGCAGTTCACCCGCCAGAGCTCTCTTCCTCCGCTGCTGAACGAGCAGAGGTGCCCGGGCAGCGCGTGACTGAGCTGCGTGGTGAGGTGCACAAGACGAGAAAGCTCCAGGGCAAGGGAGGTGTGCCTGCAGGTTTCTGTTCAAAGCAATGCCGTGTTCTAGTATGATTGATCACACTTACTACTTTAAAAGAACTTGTGTCGAGTTGCTTTGTAGTTCTTTCAGTTTTCTGTCATAAAGACGTAAACGCAGAATACAGTGAGATTGCCGGGTTGCCGGGCAGAACACTGGAGCTGCTCCTAAGCGCTCACAGGCCTGACCTGCAGAGATGAATTCCGTATCAAGTGCTTCCCCTCACCAGAGTGGGACACGTTGGTTGTTTTAGAAGGATGTTAACAAATACACTACTGTGAACGGATCGTGGTGTCTGAGCGAGCGGGGGATGTGAAGGCTGAGTGCGGCGTATCTGAACTGGGGACACACCCGCCTTCGTGCTGCATGTTCGTGCACGTACATGGATCTGGCTGCCCTCCCAAGTGAGATAACCAGTAATTGCTAGATGACATTTCCTACCTGAGGACGAAGCACAACGCTATGACTGACTGGATATTTTCACACACAAGTCCATTTACTCACGTGGTAATTCATTTTTCTGGCCAGTCCTGAGGACCCCTCACGAGCCAGTAGTGACAGCACTGCTCTTAAGAGGCAACAGGACCATGGAGCCTGGGAAGGGCACGACAGGGGCAGGTCTCCAAAAGGCTCCCACAGAGAAGTGACCTGCAACACAGGATTCATGGGCTGGAAAAACAGCGCAGTGGCGTAGTGCCTGCTGGGAAGGGCAGGTCCTGGGTTCAATCCCTGGCACCAAAAAAAAAAAAAAAAAGAAAAAGAAAAAGAAAGAAAAAAAGCCAGGTAAAAACAGGATTCACCTCAGGGAAGAGGGAAGGAGACGGAGAGAAGGCACAGGCACAGGAGCCCAGAGAGTGTCTGCCACAAAAGCAGATCCACTGGCTTCCAATTCGAGGGTCTGGAGCACAAGACCCGGGGAGAGGGAGGCACAGCTGGCTGGGTGCACTGAGGGACCGCAGGAGTGAGCTGGAGGGCAGCAGGGACAGCAGAGCCATGCCCTCTGGGGACTTGCAGGATGGTGGCAGGCCACCAGAGCAGTTGTGGGACTTCACAGAGCCAGAAGGGACACGAGGGATCTCACCTCAGTGTTGTAATCACTCCCAAATGACAGTCCAGGTGCTCTGGCTCCTGCCCAAGGTGGCTTTTCTATTCTGGCTGCCTTGTGAAAGACGGAAAGGGAAAAACCAAGCAGACCCAAGTGTTTCCTGAGTTCACGACTGCGACTTTGTCCTGGTGTGGAAGAGAGCTGCAGGGTGTGGGCACAGAGCCACACAGCCCAGGACAGTTGGGTGCCTGAAGGGAAGAGCCCGGGGGCCCCAGGGGAGGGGAGCTGGGATGCCCTGTGGCCAGGAGAAGTGGACGGCCTGCGATGCTGCCGTTAGTGGAGAGGAAACAGATAGGAAGAGAGCCAGGTTGTGTGCAGGAAAGATACAGAAGCTGTTTGGGGCCGGAGCGGTGCCCGGCACTAAGAGATCCTTGATTCTCAATCTTCATCTCAACACAGATGAGCCTGCTCCTGGGGCTGGATTTGGATCCGGCTTCTCTCTCCTGGGCCGGGTGTTGCTGGGCTATTACTGCCACTAAGAGTATGCGTGGCCTGTTTTATAGGCTGTGACCTATGAACTCCTATGTGAGTTCTAAATTGCAACCTTGCAGACTCTCTTCACAGAGGAAGCGCTGCGTCAGCTCCGCGCGCGCACGGGAGGTGTGAGCAATCGTCCCATCCAGTCTGGTTTCGTGGATATCGACTCAGAATAGACTGGCGATCACTCCCGAATGACAGTCCAGCTGCTCTGGCTCCTGCCCAAGGTGGCTTTTCTATTCTGGCTGCCTTGTGAAAGACGGAAAGGGAAAAACCAAGCAGACCCAAGTGTTTCCTGAGTTCACGACTGCGACTTTGTCCTGGTGTGGAAGAGAGGTGCCAAGCTGGTGGACACCCGCACTTGCTTACACAAAGGCGGGTGGCCATGTGGGTGTGGGCTCAGCCTCTGAGGCTCCGCTGTGATGCAGGCAACTTTCACAGACCCCTCTCCTCCCCGTGGTCTTGAAACAGTCAGGACCCAAAACATGGAGTGCACAGGAAGGACCCAGTCGGGGCTTTCTGGGGCACCTGAGTTAGCTTCTCTTGTGTCAGCAGTGCTGCTGCTCCACGGGGGGCAAGAGTGTCAGCTCACACATGGGACACCAGTAACTGGAAGCAAGTCCCTGTCAGGCAGAGATCTTTGCGCACCTAGCTGCCCCACAGGAGTGGCCTGTCCACGTGTGGCTGTGTCAGCTTTGCACTCTGAGTGTTGGACACCAGGCCAGGTCCACGGCAGGCCTCCATCACAGACACTCTTAGACTGCTACATACACCCTGGGTGTATGCGGAGTCCTTTGGGCCTTGAGCTCTGGTTTTTGCCATTTGTGAGGTGACGCATTCGAAAAATAAAATTGAAGGGTTTTCAAGGCTCAGTGACCTAGGGGCAGCTGGCGGGCATTGACACTGGAAAGTGAAGCTGGAGAAGAAACAGGGCCCCCAGGCAGGAGGTAGCAGCCCAAGAGACGCCCACACCAGGAGCCTGCAGGAGGGCGCTGCAGAGCCTCGGGCATCCGCGCCCTGGCGCGCCGTGCTTCCTACGCCCCCTCTCACCTCAGAGGTGGTGTCTGTAAAACAGGACCCCTGGAGCATGCAACGCTTCCTGCCTCTTTCAGCTTTGCTACGCCAATGGCTTCAGACACCCAGTGAAAAATGGTTCCCTGCCCTGAATGTCAGCACAGAAACTGCTGCAGATACTAACTAACTAGGTCCATCATCTTAAACCTTCCATTTTGATAAAAGAGATCAGCCCTGGAAGTGCCTGCAGATGCCGGGCCTGGCCAGCCAGCTCTGCGTGTAAGGCCATAAACCCGGTTGGTTAGAGCTGCACTTTCAGTACTGCCACTGATTTATGAAACAATAATATGAGATAAAACCATCAATGTTGAAGGCATTTTTTGCATTGTTTTACCTCTTTATTGCTTTCCCATATTTAACATTTTATTTTCCTTCATGCTTACTCTGCTCTAACTGAGTAATACCATATGCATCCACATCCAATGAGGGGCCCCTTAATCTACAACATATTTTAAACCGAGGATGTCTTTGTCAATTTTTATAGCATTTAAAATGTTATTTTCTTAAGAATTACATGGAGAAATTATATTCTTTGTGCTCTAAGATATGCTCTGCCTTTAGAGAGGCTTTGAAGTGATCTCAGATCAGTGACAGCGAAGGCGCCTGGCATGCAGGACCTGGGGTCTCACACTGCCACTGCCCCGGGGCTCCCGGGCTGCCCAGGGCTGCGGCACTAGTGCAGTCGGGGTCCCCACTCTGTTTCAAGGGGCAGCAGCCATGTGCACTTTCTGTGAGCACTGCGAAAGGTGGAGGCAGCAACTTCCAGTGAACTACAGTAAGCGCCTGATAATAAGCCTCACTTCCTAAAAGTACACGTCTTTGCTGTGTAGTAACACACCGTCGTGCGGCTGCCGGTTCTCTGCGGCCTCATCCCCTGTAGCATTTCCCAGGATCTCCCAGCCTTGAGTCCGGACCTGAAGGCTTAAATCGCAGGCTTGAGCCATTCTCCCTCTTTGAGTAAGTTCCATCGCCTCGTTTCCAGCATTCACATCACGCGTCCTCATCACATGTTGCAGCCTCTCAGAATTCACTCGCAATGTTGGTGCCAATATCAAAAAGCAGTGGACGGTCCAGCCACCAACTCTCAGAGGACCCATGTCACTCCCAAGAGCCTCCATCTCCTGCAAGTATGAGGAGAGGAAACATGCTGGGGTCCAACAAAGGCCGTGTGCTCCCAGCCCCAGAAGAGACGGTGCACGGCTGCATGCACTTTGCGGTCCAGTGCTTGTAAGAAATAGAATGAAGGCCAGGGAGATAGCTCAGTAGAATAAGCATTTGCCTGGCAAGCGCAGGGTCCTGAGTTCAATACCTGGCTTCAAAAAGAAAAAGAAAAAGAAAGAAAGAAAGAAAGAAAGAAAGAAAGAAAGAAAGAAAGAAAGAAAGAAAGAAGAAAAGAAAAGAAAAGAAACAGAACTAGCAGAGCAAGCAAGCTTGTGCACTAAGAAAAATTCCTTGCATTTCCAATGACCCCCTTATGTCACCCACCTGGCCCCAGAGGTGTCATCTACTGCAGGTAGCCCCCATGCCTGGGGCAGAGGACTCACTCTGACAGTGCTGCTCTCCTCGGAGAAGTAAGGAATGAATACAAGAGAGCTGACGCAAATGATACCAGTGAAATCGGTCCTCAGCAGTCAGCCAGTTGGGCAACGCAGTAGGAGCCGGCTCTCAGGTGAGGAGCACATCAGGAGAGCGAGCTAACCTAAGCTGCTTCCCGAGTTGTGAAGCACAGTTGTACTTCCTTTGTAGTGTGGGCAGGAGTCAGGGTGAGGTGCTGTGTGAAATGCACTTTTCCTTGCTTCAGAAAGCATCTGTGTGTGCTTCTCATCTGGTTTCAAATCCTATCTAGTCCAACAGCTTCTTCCTAGGCTCTTCTAGCCAGTGGTTTACAAATCTGTAGAGTCAGGTCCTGAGAATGACAGTGTAGTCATTGGCTTTACCTTCTGCTGGGACCTCCTGCTTTATAACCCATCAGCTCTGTGCTCAGCAACTTCTCAGCTTAAGATGGACCCCTGAGGCCAGGGTGTGGTGGCACACCCCTCGCCTCAGATCCTGATGCTGCAGGAAGCCGAGGCAGGAAGACCAAAACTTGACCCCAGGCTGGGCAGCTTAGCATCTTAGTGTGTTCTTGCCTCTGAAGCTAAAAGAAGGGCTGGGGAAGTAGCTCAGTGTCAAGGCCCTGGGGCTTACACGTGCTGGGCTGGTGCTGAAGGACCTGCCCGTGGGAAGCCTGCAAGGCAGTTTCAAAGCCTCACGAGCCTCAGCCATTGAGCAGTGGTAACATGTGAGCTATCCAGGTTTTTCCTTTTATAAAAGGGAATGGCTACAGTGTACCGGGCAATGGACAAAGCCAGCTGTGTGTGGTGGCTGGTGACATCTTCACACAGGACACCTACATTCACAAGCAGCTCAAATCCCCAGGACAAGCAAGGAACATCTGCTAGTGTTGCCTGTCTTGGGCTCCTGTCCTTAAACATCTATCAAACGTAGTAACTGTCTTTGGGTTGCGTTAACGGCAAATGGCCATGTGACTAAACGAAAAAGACACCCTGGCTGCTGGGGAGGTCACCTGAGCCAGGAGCTTGCCACTGGCCAAAGGTGGACCTGCCAAGCGCATGGCGGGTGTTGGTGCAGAGCACGCGCCTCTGTCCTCACCCCCGGCTCGCTCCATCCATGCGCGGATCTGCCTGTCTCACCCTCAGTTCCTCTGAGTTGACTTCATCCTCAGGCTGTCTCTGGCTTTTGGTGGCAATGTTTGGTGGCAATGTTGGGCAGCAGCAGCCTCAGCCATCTACGTTCCCTGCTTGTCAGCCACAAAGGAGGAAGCTCTCATGTGCCTTCACTGGCCACAACTCCAGAACTGAGCGTTAATGGCCTTCCTGTAATGCCAGCCCTGTCACAAGCACAGACAATTCCTGTGGCTTGCCAGGCTCAAGCATGGAGCCACCTTGAAGCTGAGAGGGTCCAGACGCCCAAAGCATCAGTGTGGAAGGAGGGAAGACTGTGGAGGAAGGCAGGGAAGTGAGTAGGAAAAGGGAAACGTGATGAGGAATCCGAAACACCAGATGTCTGCAGCTCTGACTACACTCTTAGCACAGCCCTCCCTTGTTGCTCAAGTGTGTGAGATCACCTGGAACAAAGCCCGAAGTTGGCCCAGAAGCCTTGTGCTTATTGTAATGATTTTCAAGGGCCAGCCAGATAGCTCAGCAGACTATAGCTCCTGCTTCGGCAGAGCATGGCAGCCCCAGTGTGCCGTGCCAGCCTCACCTTGGGGTGCGCTGAGATGGTGATGGAGACTGGGCCTGGTGGTGTGCACCTGTAATCCCAGCACTTGCGAGTCGAGAGGCAAAGAACAGGAGAATCACCACGAGTCTGACCTACGTAGTGAGATCCTGTAGACCCTGTAGACCCTGCCCTAAATTCATAAAATAGTAAGTTTCCAATATTTCTATGATGTTTTACATTTTTACAGTAAATCTTCACAGGTTGAATTCCCCTCGCTCTGGTGCACTTCTGATCTGAGGACTGGCGGAGAACAAGCTCAGAATTCATTCATAACAACATGAGCTATTTGAAGCTTTCATTTTCATTGCTTTGGGGGCACATTCATGTATGATTGATAGGAATAAACAAGGAATGATGTTAGAAAGCGGCCGCCAGAAGCCGTGGAGGGGATTTACACGGAGACTGTATTTATTACATGACAATAGTGTTACTATGGATGGTGAAATAGTGGCCACATTAGGGTTCACTAAACCGGTAAAAATCATGTTGTGTTAATGACCTGGAACCCGACCTGGTACACCCGACTTGGCGGTGCGGGCGCTAGTGTGAGAGGCAGGGCCTCAGCCTGGCCCCGTGGTGTGTGGCCTTGGACCTGGCTTCTCCGGGACGCGATTCCCACACGTGCAATTGGTAATAAGATGCAGGTGCTGCCCAGGACCCGGGAGCTGAATGCACCGGCGGGGTGCAGGCTGCTGTGGCTCTCTCCAAGCTGGGCTCAGGCCCAGCTCCCCCTCTTCCATGGGCCCCAGCAGCCCCTCTGGGGAGCCCTCAATCCTGCTTGCCAGCCCCTTGGTTACCGCTGGCTCAGAACCGTGGTGTTCACTGAGGCGCACTGTAAGGCCATGTGCTGCTCGGTGCTGCAGGGAACACAGATGCAGCTCCAGGCGGGGCGTTCAGGCCGTGCTGAGCGTGGGAAGGAGTGCGGCTGGCTGCAGCTCTGCCGGGCTTCTCATCGCTGCCTGCGTCCTAGCTGGCCTAAATTCACTGCAGGCTGCTCGGCACCCGCCCTCCTCCCTCACCTGTCAAGCACATCCCAGGGCAGCGTGGTCTTTCGCCAATCACCGTGGAAACGCAGGCAGGGTGAGACCAGGCCGAGGGGCGAGGTTGGCACGGCATCATCAAGCGGCCAGAGAACCCAGCCCAGGATTAAACCTCTTTGCTAACAGCTGGATTCTGACAGTGTGACCAGAGCTCCTCCCTAACCTCTCTGATTCTCCTTTCTTGGCTGGAGATAAAGGAGCAGGCCGACCGCCTCGCTCCCGTCTGCGCCGTGTGCTCAGACCGGATGCTGACAGCGACCGAGACTCTTGATCCCAGATCCCAGGGCGAGCGCCCGCCAGGGCAGGGAGTGCTGTCTGGAGCCTCAGCGCAGCAGGGTGTGCCCGCGCTCCACCTGCCTCGTGCTGCGCTCCACCTGCCCAGCTCCCCGCGAGGAGACACCTGGCCCGCCGCCGGCCGGCTCGGGGCTGTCTGTTTTGTCGTTGTAGCTGTTATGTGGCCTGGCCAGAGGATCCGCTCATCACGTAGCACGCTTGTGCTTTATCTCTTGCAGCTTGAGAATTACATTGTGGAAAACATGAAGTCGGAGATGGCGCAGATCCAGCAGAACGCGGTGCAGAACCACACGGCCGCGATGCTGGAGATCGGGACCAGCCTCCTGACGCAGACTGCGGAGCAGACGCGCAAGCTGACGGACGTGGAGACCCAGGTGGGCCGCCTCCGCGCACCGCGCCGCTTCCCAGTCGCGCTAGTCCCTTAGCTACTTCACAAACGCAGAGCGCAGCTCAGCGCAGAGACGGGAAACAGGCAGCTTCATTCACTGCTGGGAACACGACTGCCTGACAGGCTGTGCTTGTTTCTTTGGATTTAAAGGGTTGGTGTCCGCAGGAGCAGAGACGTAATGCGCACCTAAATTCAAATAAACACTGCAGTCACCAACCATGATGATCTGATATCAAAGAAAAACTCATTGGGCTGAATTTATGGTTGGATGTGCACCTCGGACCTTCTGTCTGCGTCTCTGGTAATCTTCTAGCCCTCATGGGACTGCGAGTCTGTGTGAGCCGAAAGGAAGTCCCCAGGGGACCGGTAAGAAGCGCCGTTTGCCTCCCTGTCCCCTAGAGGTACAATGGAACGCTGTTCTGAGTACAGATCACTGAAAACTAGGGTGCCCTGTAGTTGTCAGGGTTACAAATCCTCCCTTACCGTTCAGTGCAGGCAGCAAATCGCATTTCTAATGACTGGAAGACGAGTTCTTCGTGGCCCTCTAGCCAAGGCAGTGACTGCGGCACCCACTGTTCCCACACTCGAGAGATGGTGTTGTCAGTGTGGTTGACTTCTGCAGCCAACTAAAATACGTGCATGCAACGTAAGGCACGGCTTGTGTTGATTTTGTTTCATTTGTGTTAGAGGCGTCACAGCCCATATGCCAACATTTAGAGAGCAATAGTGATGGTGGCCTTACGGCTGGAGAGTCTTAGTAAGTGCACACTTTCCCAGGTGTGAAGAGTGTGTCAAAGCCACCTAGAGCAGGTAGTCAGGAAGCCTCAGTGACTTCTCCACTGTTACAGGTAATAAACACAAGGTCATTTCTTTTTATTTGTACACGTTGATTAGAAATACCAATTATTACCAAGTTGAAAATGCACCGTAGTGATGATTGCGCTAGAGAAGCAAATCATGTAGGCTTCAGAAAATATTTCTGTCATAACTATTGTCAGACAAACGTAGGGAGGGGAGACAACATACTGAGGCCGCAATTACGAGCCTTGTTTGGCTGAACATTATCACACTAAGCAAGTAGAGCTTCTTGTGGTGGGAAGAATGTGGCTTTGTTCTCCCGTTTGTGTTGGAGCCAAATGCTTCCCATCTGCTCCCAAACATTCTCACATGTTCATCAACCAACCAGCAGTGTCCTGGACTGCACATTTGAACTCCTGTACGTTTCTATCGTAGCTTTTATGACCCACATGACAGAATTTTGTTCACTCCTCCCACCCCCAGCAACCTTCATTTAGGGTTGTTTGCATTTTCCTCCCACCTAGGAATTAGCGTGGTGGGGAAAATGTTCCTAGTGGTAGCATTTTAGTGTCCACACCATAAAGGTACATGGAACCCAAGATCTTAAATGACAAGTCACTCTGCATCCTGCCCCCAAGAGATATGAGCTTTATGGAAAATAGTTCAGAAGAGTCAAAAACAAGTTCTGATCCCTACGTGGATCAGCCACAGTGTACTGCAGAAGGCCAGGGAAAGGCTGCTGGGTACGGCATGACAACTGTAAGGTGGCTACAACCTAGGCCACAGGGTCACAAATCCCCCAGAACCAGCAGTCAGAGGCAGGCAGCCAGGAGAGCCCAACAATAGCCACCTTAAGAGGAGAAATGAGTGCGTCCTCTCTGGCTTTGTTGGTGTCTTCAGCTGCCCATGCATTTATGGCTGTGGGCCCCAAGCCCTCTCGTGTAATGTCAACCCAAGGGGCATACTGTGACTGTGGCCACAGGACCTGTTCCATGAAGGCATGTGCCAGTGCTGAGGCAGGGCCACATTCATGTGCGGCGTGGGGACAGTGATCTTGCAGCCCGCGCCCTGTGTGCCCCTGGAATTAGGCTCAGAAAGCTTGAGGGACTTGGCGTGTATGTCCAGGGCTCACGACGATAAGCACAGCTGCTCCTGAAACTGAGTCTGGGACTGTGGTTACCTCGAGAGTCACAGCAGTAGCTCTGCAGGACATTTCGGTGCCCCACTTCCACAGGATGATGTTTTAAAGATCAGAACCTCCTGCTTCCCAGTCCTTTCCCGACCTTCCACATGCAGCTTAACCCGAGAAGGCAGAGCCGGGTTTGCAGCAGTACCGGGCCTGCGGCTCCCTGGCTGGGTGCGCATCTGGGGTGAAGATGCAGCCCTTCCTTCTCATTGCCTGGATGGAAGACTGCTTCTCAACTCCTCCTCTCCAAGCTTGGACTGTGAAGAGAGGAGTAGCAGGACTGTGTGTGGCCCTCCTGTCGGGGCTCCCACTTCTCCTCCTTCCTCAGAGAACTCAGCTTTGAGGCTATCACGGACAGATTGCCCTGAAATCCACTGCAAGACTCAGGACCTGACTCTGTCCTCAGCGAGTTCACTCGTATCAGCTGCACAGCAGTAGTAGGTCTGGTGGGCAGGTAGTGCCACCAACCTTTATTTAAAGCTGTGCCAACAATACATGGGTGGAGTGACCTGCAGAAGCAACAGCTAGGGGCGTAGGGCCAGAGAGCCCTCCAGAACTTCCTCCCTCCTGTGGCCCCCTTCTGCCTCCAAGGTTGCAGGACCATAGAGGGCAGCCCCGTACACCAGGCCCGGCACAGGCAGCGCGGCCCCTAAAACACCCAGATGCTCCCTGTGGCTGACAGAGACTCTGCACAGTCCCATGGGTGACAGTGACATTCCCCCACCAACACCACCCCCAGGTGCTCATGACTGCACTGCCTGTGACCGAGGACCCTGGTGCCCTCCTGCTCACCAGTTGCGGTAACTACAGGAAGTACCTGCAGCCTCTAATGACTTCTGTAGTGACATAGCGTTCAGAGCAGAATTTAGCCCAAGTGTAAGCACTGCCGTGAGTCCTTTCTTCCTGCAATGTATTTTACAGTCACAGATGCAGCAGCCCTTGCATCCTGGACTTGGGTTGGGGCAGCACTCCTCCAAGAGGTGTCTTCAAGCCCAGCAGGTTAGCCACCATGGAGCTTCCCTTGCAGCCATGAAATGCGCCTCTGTGCCCCTCAGCAGTGGGCTGTGGAGCTGCCTGGTGCTGCAGGGACTCAGCTCTGAAATCCATCACTGCTGGAGCAGAGATCATAGTCCCCGGGGCTACCCTGGGCAATGAGCCACCATGGCAGGGCTGCTTGGTTCTGCTCCTGGGAGCTACGGCACTGCTGATGCGTGACCCAGGCCGAGGGCTTCTGTCGGCCACAGCTGCCTAAGGGCTGGGGCCGCAATCCGCCCAGCTTCTTTCCTTTCCTCCTCTGGCTTCTTCCATTTACCCTTCACAAGTGTTTCTCCTGAGAAAAGTCTCATAGGCCTAACCCCATTTTATCATCTCTTTCTCAGAAGTCACAAATAGCACCCCTAAATTGTTGGTCATTTCATTTTGCAAATAAAGGTTTATTAAACACAGCCATACCCATTCATTAATATGATATCTCTGCTTTCTCAGGCCAACAACTGCTCATGGCAGAGATGGCCCAGCCAGCCTGAGATACTCGCTATCTTTGTGGGAAAATCTGCACGACTCTTGCATATGGCTCCGTCCTCCTAGTGAGCAAAGGTTGTTCTGGCCTGTTCTGCTGTCATTATAATGCCAGCCGGGACCTGATATGTTGTTAGCTCCATAAATTTTTGTTAAACAATTAAATTAATCATAATCCCTTAAAATCTGTAGATTTTCGTGAACCAATCCAAGCCCACATAGGCCAAGGGTCACATGTTGGTGGCAGTAGGTGGCATAGAGTGCTTATATGGGTAAGCTGCCATGGCCGGAACCACGGCGGACCCTCAGGCTTGAGGAGAGAGGGTTACTTGCTTCGCAGTCTCAGAGGCTCAGCCTGTGGCCAGCGGGGTCTGAGGCAGAATCATCCAGGCAGACTGAGCGAGGAGGCTGGTTCTCAGGCAGTGGACGCTGCTGTTTGTCGCTCACCCGCCTGCACCAGGGAACTGGGACTGGGCAGGGACTGCCTGGTTCCTTGCTTGGGCTCTCTCGGCCAGTTGCTCCAGCGTGGTTTGTGCACCTGCAAAGAGTGCTGAGACCACCAAACTCAAAAGTGCCTACTGGGTTAGAGTTGTGTTATTCTGTTGAAATGTGTTCAGGTAGGACGAGGTTATAACAGAAATCAAACGTCCATTAGATAGAAGTGCAAAATGTCATATATGCTAAGTGTGGCATTAATTATATATTGCTCTATCATGACAGAGAAACAAAAATTTTCAAAGACTATCTCAGTGACAGTCATATTTTCTTATGGTTCCTCCAGAACTTTTACGGATGTTTTGTTTTTCAAGTTGTAATAATTTCTTTTAATTTGGCGTAATCATTCCCTTTTTTTCCCTCCAAGTTAGACTTTTTAAGAAAATAAGGCCATCGTCTGGTAACGCATCTGGTACTGTGAGTCTGAGTACTCACGGTGTCCCTTAATCTGCCATGTCCCCTCCCGCCCCCAGCTGAGCCCCCAGCATAGGCGGGACTGGAGCCCTTTCTCATCCTTCCACTCGCGAGCTGCCCTGTCCTGTTCCTGGACAGGACATGCATCTTGCAAAGGGTTCCAGGTTCCTTCTTGTAGGAGGTGACAGAGATGTGGTGGTTGTAAGGGCCCCCATGAGGGAGGGGCTTTAAAACTCCTCCAACTCTTTCTTGCCTGCATACCCCCTGCAGAGGGTGGAGAAGGGGACGCTGACCCGGCTGCAGGCTGACCCTGCGGGGAGGGCTGGCCAGCAGCTTGGGTCGTGGGACGCACCAGGGTGAGTGCTTACTTCCGGAGGACATGACTTGTGGGCTTGGGAGGATGAAGGCCTCCCATCTTCAGGGCAAGGGGAAGCCCGTTGCTCTGTCCTCTGCCTTTCCTGGGGCTCAGCATAGGACAGCAGAACCATGCCAAGCCTTTCCCGGCTTCCTCTGCAGCTGTGGGCTCTCCCAGAACCCATTTCCTCATTATCAAGTGGGAGTGACAACTGTGCCTCATGAGGGATGTGTCGGGGGTGGGGTGGGACATGGGGTTCCAACATGACCCATGACCCATGAATGTGTGGTCACGAGGGTGCCTAACTGTCCTGCCCAGTCTGGACAGTTTATCTCATGCCTCGTGTATCCCTCTCCATACCCACAGTACCTCAGACCTCACTGAAATACCCACTCCACACTAGGCCACATTGGAGATAAATACAGATCTGGCAAATAGACTGCCCCATGCATTCAGAGCATAAAAATTAAAGATGAAGGTAGGTTCAACAGTCCAGCGTTCCCAAGTGCAACTTCCGCTTCCAACCAGCAGTGTGTACAAGAAACAGATAAAGCCACACTTGGTAGATTGCACACTACAGAACTAATGACTTTTGGGGAAATACTATTTAAGGACAAAAGCTAAACAAAAATTGGTTGTTTGTGGTTTATGATTTGTGATTGAAGTTGGAAATGTTTTTATCTTTTATGTTAAGGTACTAAATCAAACCTCTCGACTTGAAATACAACTGCTGGAGAATTCCTTGTCAACATACAAACTAGAGAAGCAGCTTCTTCAACAGACAAATGAAATTCTAAAAATTCACGAAAAAAACAGGTGAGGATTGTTTTCTTCAGCACCACCTATATGCACGCTCTGCCATCTCTTTAGAAAGTGAAGGTCAAATTAGCTTCCCAAGAAGAAATCCAGCTGGGTGGGGTTGTGCCGCAGCCGCAGCCGCAGCCGCAGCACTCTACGAGGAGAGACGGGTTCTGCGCTGGAGTCCAGGTGGGGACACAGGGACCTGGCAATGAAAATAAAGCACAGAAAGGTGCAGGGAGGTAGCTCAGTGTGAAAGCTCTGGGTGTAATTCCCAGTACTGGGTAAAAATAGAAACGTAGAGGCAAATTAATTTTCTAAGTGAACAGAAAGGAAGTCTTAGGGCAAATAGCATAAGTATGGCAATAGGCAATAGACGCTGCTGCTTGTGTTTTGGGGATGCTTGCTTGCTAGAACAGCATTAATTGTTCCAGTGTTCTGTTATTCCAGTCCTAACATGCAAAACCCAAACCATTTGACCCACTACTTTTCGGGACAGGACATACTGACATTTTTAGCATAACTGGAGCTCATAGTAAGAGCAGACAGTGCCTTGATGGTCACATAGCTCACCCCGCAGCCTTTCGGGGATGAGAGGACAGCCGGTGCAGAGCCCTTGCCTAGGGAGACCACGAAGCCTCAGGCTGTGCTCTGCTGGAGAGCTGTCCAGAGGCTCCCGGCCTTGTTTCTCACTTCAGGCCGCTGCCTCGGGGCACAGTGAGCTGCTCGGTCAGCTGTGCGGGGCTGGCCACAGCCGGGCTTAGGGCCAGGCGTCCTCTCGGGCAGTGCCGTGGGCGTCGGGCGCCACACGCAGGTGGATGGCCCAGTGGGAGCGCTGGCATTCCCGGTGCCAGCATCTGTGCCCGGTGGCATCTGCTTGTGTTTGGCTTTGTTCTTCAGAGTGTTGGGTGGCTCGAAGTTGAGCTTCAGCTGAGCGCGCTGCGCCGTTAGAGACGCGCGTCGGCAGGGATGAGCCAGGTCCCGCAGAGCCTGGAGCAGGGCCTGGCCCGCTCACACCAGCAGGGGCCTGGAGCCTGCCGGTTCCCACTGCCGGTCAGAGGCGCGAGAGGGACTCGGGCGAGGTCCATGGTCACGAAGCCTGAGGGAACGCCCAGCCTCTTCCCTGCTCGGCCTTCTCCTCCGCGCCCACACACGGCCTCTCCTGTGCACGACCTGCGAGGGTTCCCAGCTCCACGCCAACAGTGAACCCCAGTGCCAACTGGAGATTCAGCTTCAGCACAAGACTGTAAGCCTGGCTGGTGGTGTGGAGCACGACAGGCTCGCCCACGCACCCGCCTTGCCTTGCTGCTTGCCATGTGGTTAGCCTTGAACAGTGTTGTGGGGCAAGCTGTGGACGACAAATAGACTCGGCAGGCCCCGCTGGACCTGAGCACATGGCGAGCCATTCCGGGCTTCCGTCCCGTCCCGTGGAGGGCGCGCGCGCCCTGGGCCTGTGCGTGGGGGGTGCCTGCAGCTTACTGCTTGCCTTGGGCCGGCCGAGCGAGCCCCACGCACAGCCATATACTGCACCTCTAGGGCAGAAACACTGCAGAATTCACAGCACAGGAAAACTTCAGCCTTCTGACCCATCATTTGCTTTTAGGATAATATAAGTAACACAAACTTTTTTTAGAAAAAGGAAAAAATGTACAATGGAAAATGAAAAAAGGTGATCTCACCACAGAAAGTGAATATTTTGCTCAGTATTAAAATAAATATTTTTTCATGTCGAACTGTATACATTGTTTTGCAGCCTTCTGTCTCTGGCGATGGACTGCTAAGCATCAGTGACCTGGTCCTCCTAGGGGCGTCCCCAGGCCGCTTCTCTGCAGCTGAGGGACACGGGAGCCTGCAGGGACTTAGCTCCCCTCCCTGCTTGTGCTGTGGCTGTGTGTGCTGTCGCCTGGCCTCCATGTGACACTTTAATTCTTTCTAATTTAATTTTGGACTTCTGCTGTTTCCAACATGATGCTTGACACAGAACCTGGGATTCATTCTTGTCATGGGATTATTGCTAAAAAGTTATAGTTTTAAGGGAAACTGATTAGAAGTCGTTTTCTCTGTTCCATTAACAAAACCGAGTCCAGGCAGCCCTCAAGCCCTCTGGTCCAGCGGAGTTGCTCAGCACCTTCTTACCGCCCCCGCGGAATCGGGCTCTAGAGAAAAGCCAGTGTTTCCAACAAACACAGAATGTATCAGTTGTTATTAGTGCTAACTTTTCAGAATTACAGCAGTACCTTTTTCTAATAGCAAACATATTCCAAAAGAAGTTTGGGGTCTAGTTTTGCTTTGAATCCACACCTGTGCTCCTGCTCTGCTGGCTGAATCCTCCCAGAGACATCAGTGACTCGTGCGATGGCTCCCTCCTTGCCTGGACTCGCCTTCCTGCCAAGGAGCCCCAGCAAGGGCTGCAGAGCCTTCCCCTTGCTTGCCAGCATGTTCTGAACCTTCTTAAGAAGTGTTTCTTTTTGCACAGACCCCGAATGCCCCACGTGACGCAGAGCCCATTTTCCTCTTCTGCTTTCTGTTGCACATCTCCCCACGAGCAGCGACAGGAGTCCTGCTGAGCGTTTGGCAGAGCAACAAAGAAACTGCTCCTTCCATAGGAGGGGAGAGAGGTCAGAGCCAGCCTGGATGCTGTCTGCGGTGTGAGAGGTTCCTCATCCTCGCGACCCGTCCCTCATGCAGGCCTCTTGGACGACTGGGTCATCCCAGTCAGCTGCGCTTCCTCCCAGAGTGCAGCCGTGTGGGAAGCACCCCTCCCCAGCTTAACAGGGGTCCTCCCGTGTCCGCCACCTCTCTGGAGGAGTGAGGAATACTTTATGGAGGGCATTGTGCTGCACACAGGCAGCAGGCCTTCTGATTCACACCCTGACAAAGGGAAGCAAGTTTTGGCCTTACTGGATTCATGCTCTGTCCCTCAAATGGCCTCAAGCCCAAAGCAGGAGCAGGATCAGTGAGCTTTGTTTTCTCCATGATCCAGTGGGGTGACTCTGGGAGCCTTTGGGTTTGCTGTCCTTAGGGCTCTTTTTTCCTTTGTTGGGTGCTGCCCTGACCCTAAACATGGCTTTGGGTCTTACCTCAAGGAAAAGACAGGTAGAGTAGGGGTCTTAAATTGCTTGTGTGCCTGAAACAGCATAGCCAAGAGCCTGTGTACCTGGAAACACTGACATTTACCTCGCTCACAGGCAGTAGGGTGCAAGCCGGGAAGCAGTGGCTGCCCCACAGGGTTCCAGGGCTTCTGCTTGAAGACCATAGGGAAGAGGTATGAGGGTGCAGAGCCCATCACGTGCGGTCCCTGCAGGGGACCCTTGCGAGCCTGGGCTGGGCCGCCTGACCGGGCACCTGCCAGCTCTGCTTGCTCTGCCCCACCTGCCCCAGGCCTGGCAGGCAGAGGGTAGCTCCAGGAGCCTCGCAGCTGTGGCAGGTGTGCAGGAAGGAAATGGGTGTGATGCTCAGATGGACCCAGGCGCAGATGGAGCCCCGGGCTCCCAGCCCTCACGTGACTGTGCAGTGTAGGGCGAGGAATCGTCCTGCAGGCCCTGCTGCAGGAGACGCAGGTGAAATGGTCCCCAGCGATCTGGCAGTGTCTGCCACAGCTCTCTGCCCCTGGCTCCATGCTCACAGCCCAGCCGCCAGCCTGCCCTGCACTCACAGGGTGCTGCTCTTTCCCAGCCCTCAGGTGCCCCACAACTTGTCCTTGGTGCAAAAGCAAGACCATGGCCGAGTTAGAGTTCAGTTCCAGACTGATTTGCTCTACTAATGAGCATAAAGATCTTTTTCCAAGGTGCTCTTTTAGCACGCATAGATACAAATTTGTGCAGGGTGAACGTGGCTGTTTTTGCCCTCACCCTGTGCAGACCACAACATGGGCCTTCTGGTAAGGGAGAAGCCCACGCAAACGCGGGGCTGATGCTCACAGCCGCCAGGCCTCGTCCCTCTTACAGCTGCAGCTGTGGAAAGTTACTAAGTTAATTAATTTTTAATTGTAACTCAAGATACCAAATAATGTCTTACAAAGTAATTGCTCTACTGGCCTAATTGAGCATTAATGTTTTAATAATTAATATGCCCAAAGAAATGAAAAGTTAAACCATAGTCATTTTAAGGAAAGCTTTCCTCCACTTGATAGGTTCCTTACCAAATACCAAGCTAATCCTTTCTAGTTTCTAGCATTCAGCTGGGTTGACCTCTAGTCTTATAGTCGCTGTGTGTCCCAGAGGCCAAGACAGGTGTCTGTCGACAGGCTTCCCCCAAATAATGGTCCTAATAACCACATTACTTTTCTTTGTGTAGAAAATTATAGATTACAAGTATATGTGCATGTAGATTCCTCAATTTTAATTTTATCAGTCCTTACATCTTTATAAGCTAGGTAGGCGGGAGCTATTGCACTTTGAAAATACAAATGTGAACAGTCTGTGGTGAGCTCCAGACCAGCCCTGACACAAGGGCCTGAAAGAGGCATTTGCTCAGGGGCCGCTCTGCGCGAGCGTACCAGCGTCCAGAGCCGCCGGCGGACTTGGCGGTCTGTGTTGAGAGCAGGCAGGTGTGCGGGCCAGACGCAGCGTCCGTGGGAAACACTGTGCCGGGCGTCTACTCAAGTGCTGCGGTGCAGTGCACGTGCTGTGACCAAGCTGATGTTTTTAAAGATGAATCAAAAAATACAGTGCATCCCCCACTCCCTTCCTGATAAGCACAGCGCCTGGGCTGCTTGAAGGCAGCCTTCCATTTCCCTTTCAGGTTTTCACACAGTGAAGTGAACAGCCTAAGCATGTTTTTCTTCTAAATGTCAGTAACCTCAGGACCTTAACGCACTGGGGATCTCAGGTCTGTCTCCGACCCTTACAGTCTGCAGGCACTGTGGCTCTCTCACAGGGATCTCTTCCGTGTCATCCTAGGCCACCCTGTGCCATCGGCCCCACGGGCTACGTCCCGGGTCACACATCCTCCTGTCCAGCTGTCAGCTACAGCAGCCATGGTGCCAGCCCAACAAGGGGCTCAGAGCTCTGAAATGTGAGGCCCAGACTTGTCTCAAGGCCCCAGCCCCTGAGAGTTGTCCCTGACAGGGGATGACGGCACCTGCTGTTCCTGCAGCCACCACACTGTCCTTTGTCTCTGTCTGCTCATGAAAGATACAGCTGTGAGCCTCAGAGCAGCAGCTCTAAGGCCACGTGGCCCAGACGCCCCTCGATCCCAGCTGTAACTGACTGTCACACTCTGCTGTGCAACTTAGCCTCTGTGTAAAGCGGCTTCCATTCTAACACTGCAGACGGTCACAGTCTTGTGGCAGCCATGCGAAGCAGGTTGGTGTCACACCTGGAGCTCATCCCGCCAGCCACAGCCAGCTGGAGTTTTAAATCACAAGTTCTTGTAGATCCTTGAAAATTCTATGCCCACTTTCCTTCTTCCAAGACCTCTTCCTGGCCGCTGGGCGCGTGTCCTGACCTGAACAAGAGCACGAGACAGCTCTGCTGTTGCCCCCGCGCCAGCCTGCGTGACACTGTTTCTTATGTTTCTATTATTTTTAAAATTCTTACTCTTGATGTCATGCAACTAATCAGTCCTTTCCTTCTTGATTCCTGGCTTCCCCAGCATATTTATTTTATTCTGATTTACCCGTCTTTTAAACATCATGCTTCAACTTCAAATTTGAATTACAAAAAATTGGATCACCAAAAAAAATGTGACTTCAGATTTTGAAAGAAAGAAAATGTAATATTCAAATTAGAAACATGAAGTATAAATATAACCCAGACTAAATAGACTGCTGTTTAAATCGGGTGAGAGAAGCCAGCCCTCCTAAGCTGGCTTGTAGTGTATGTTGATGCTATGTATATTAAAAGTAATGAAAAGCTTGAATTGTTTCTAAATAAGTCCAGACACATAAAAACAAGGATTCTATATGCTCAACATCTTCCTCCTTTTGAGGAGTTACATTTATACCCATAGAATTAGGGGTCCCCCACTGTGACCTCACTGGCCGCTATGATAAGAGTTCTTGTGGGACACGCCTTGAGAGCGAGCGGTGTCTCCGTGACAGCCTCCAGCCACGCCCAGCGATCTGAAGCACTTGCAGGAGGATCTGTGTGGAAGCACGGACGGGAAAATGCGGGGGAAGCACCCCGAGACCTGGGAGCGGGCTTGAGTGCCCGCCCTCTGGACCTCGCACTGAAGTTCAAGCCCTAGATTATTTTGTTTACTTTATTTTTCATTAAAGTGCACCTCTGCTGCAGAGCGGAAGCGGAGTGCCAGATTCCTGTGCATGTCTCTTCTCAAAGTGACTCCAGAGAGATGGGAAACGGGAAGTGCTGGCAGTCCTGTGAGAAAGTCCGCCGGGAACCTTCAGCTCCAGCTGCGCAGACCTAGCGCGTAGACCCACAGATGTGCCCTCGAGCCCTGGTTCACAAGATGCATCTTCATCAGAACAGCTTAGTGAATCTGAGCTTCCTCCAGGGTTGGCAAAGGGATTCTTATGCAGCCCAATAAAAAATGCACCACATCCACTCTCCGTTACAGTGGACGGGAGTTTTTTTTTTTTTTAAACTCTGGTACTTACGCTTAATATCTGCACATTTCTGAATAAGACATTTATTTATTTATTTATTTATTTATTTATTTATTTATTTATTTTTGGCGGAACTGGGGATTGAACTCAGGCCCTTGCACTTGCCAGGCAAGTGCTTACTCTACTGAGCCATCTCCCCAGCCCTGAGTAAGACATTTAGATGTTTAGCTACATGTGCGGGCTTGTGAAATGTACTCAGTCTATTTTACTTTACGCATCAAAGATCATGAAGATTTTTGAAGTGCTACTCAACTATAGTAGTGCTTTACAAGGATGTGACAACAACTAGCCACAGTATACAGACTTTTGGCTTTGGACTTTGGACTCCAACCATTTGGAAGTAACAAGGAGGGAGGGCTGACTTTCAAAGCAGATCATAGCCAAGTGGTGCGAAGATCAAAGAAAACGGTCGTTTAGAAGCCAGGTAGGAAGAGAAGATAAATCAGAGGGGCAAGTGCTGCAGGAGGAAGCTGAAGAGCCAAGAGGAGACCAGTCTCCCTGAGAAGTCTCAGAAGCTGTCACTAGTGCAAAAGATCCGCGAAGTCAGTCAAGCAGCACTGGAGCAGAGGGCTGGCTGGGAGACCTGGTGGAGATATGACACGGGATGGCCTGGGAAGACCTGCCGTCGAGAAGCGCTGTGTGCATGCGTGTGTGCCTGTGTTAGGGGCTCTCGAGTGGCAGAAGCAATAGAAAATGTATGCGCGAGGAGCCTTATTAGGCTAACTCAGGACCAGAGGCAGGAGGGCCCAGTGTGTGTGTGTGTGTGTGTGTGTGTGTGTATGTGTGTGTGTGTGTCAAAAGAGGGCGGCAGAAGCTGCAGCAAGAAGCTGGGAGCTGCGGGACCAAGGGCACAGCACCGTGCAAGATCAGAGGCTGGGAAGCTCCGTGGGGAGCCGCTGGAGGGAGTGCAGGTGGGAGGACTGAGGCCTGGAGACCCGCTCCCAGGGGGACAGCAGGGGACAGATCCACTTAGGGAGTGGGGAGCGCTGCAGAATGGTGCACTTCCTTCTTGCGTCCCTTTTGCATTCCAGCCAAGCTACATGCTTATCTGTTGTGGCACCCCTCTGGGGGGCCAGTCTTTGCCTTCTGTCTGCCAGCTTCCATGTGAGATACCCACAGAGACACTTGGTCTGTGTCCTTCTAGGCTGCTAGGTGGCTCTTACTCCAGTCAGCTGGCCAGCTGTGGCCCAGGGCCCCACGCAAAGGCCAGGTGACAGCTTTCCAGTTTCTTGTGGAAGCCACAGAGCGCTTCTTACTTTGGTGGCCTTGCTTCCTCTCCTCGCGTGAACGTCTCTCCTAAGGTGACTGCCGCACTGACCTCTTCTGACACCTGTCCTTACGGCACATTAAAGGCTACTAAGGAACTACAAGAACCCGTTGTTGCTGCCTTGCGCACGTGCGTCCCCTTCACTCAGGGCGCAGGAGTCCTTGGCTCCACATGGCGCTGTCCGGATTGTTTCTTTAGACACCAGGGCTCATCTGATTAACTTCGAGCTACAGTTCAGGTCTTGAACGTTCCACATGCCTGGTGACAACAGATGGGGCTTTGGGAAGGTGATCTGGTGACCGGGGCGTGTTTGCCTCTGTGGATTAAGGTCCCCACAGATGAGTGCAGCTAAATGTTCTGCTAGCTGCAGTCTGGTAGGAAGAGGTGGCACCGGAGTGCGGTCTGGAGGGTGCAATGCCCCCTGCCCTTCGTGGCCTGCACTTCCCGCCGCTGTGCTGTGAGCAGCGCCCCTCTGCACCGCCACCCACTGCGCCAGCCAGCCCGCCCACTGCCCGCCGCCCACCGCCTTGGCCCTGGCGTGCGTGGGGCAGCCTGTAGGCCTTCAGAAGCTGTAAACTCCCCATTGCAGTCAGGTATTGCGTCTTGCTCCAGAAGACGCGACCCCGACGCTTCCTGCTCTCGCTGCTTTCCGCAGGGGAACAAGCAGCCCTTCTCTGTTACTGTCACATCAGGGCACAGCTGTCCCTGAGCACACAGCCTGCGCGACTCCAGCATCAAAGTTAGAAGGTGGAGAACACTGATACGAAAATAGGGAAGGAGGTGCTTCATCTGCACCTTGTCTTAAATTCGAGATTTTTCTTTTGAAAATTCCTTAGTCTAGGAATAATGTCATTTTATATTTTGTGCAGTCATTGGCATTTAGTAACTCATGAAAGCAAGTTAAACAAAAACATGACATTTTCCAGACCTGCGTGTTACTTACTGATTAGGAAAATCGAAAGAACAGTCTTGTCTCACTTCAGGGACAGAGAGCATAATTGGGACTGTTTACCCCGCGTCACGCGGCCGAGCTTCCACACGTGGCCTGCGCGTGACGCCCGTCTGAGCAGTCCAGGCGGCCGCCCTCAGCGCCTGGCTCCTGCCGCGCAGACACTTCTCCTGTACACTGCTTCCTAATGCGACAGCGACTCTGGATGCTGTTCCAGGAATAGCAACAGCAGCGCTGAGAAAGTGAGGGGAGAATGAGCTGGGACACAGCAGTAGCTGTGCTCAGGGTGGAGTGCCGAGAAGCCCATGGAGCCGAGAAGCCGCTCTTCCTCCTCCGCGGCTAGGCTAATCATTTTACCTGGCCTGGGAAACGGAGAGGGCGTTTACACAGCAGGCACCCGGGCTGCTCATGCCTCTGCCTTCTCCCCATCCGCCTGCCTTGCTGTCCTCCCTCCCTCCTCCCCTCCCTCCCTTCTTCTCTGCCCCCTCCCTCCTTCCATCCTCTCTCCCTCCCACCCTCCCTCCTCCCTCCCTCTCT
>NW_004524724.1:1468068-1474527 GCF_000260255.1 Octodon degus
CCCTCCCTCTCTCCCTCCCTCCCTCCCTGCTTCCTCCCTCCCTTCCTCTGCCATTTCCATGACTGTTCTAGGAACAGCAAGCCATCAGCATGGAAGAAAATACTGGAAGATGATGAGTCCTACCTATCCCTTGGTAATATTATCTTTCATCTTATTCTTAGTTCCTTGCTTATGTCTTTCATTTCCAAAACAAACAAACAAAAAAGGCTTAAGAGGTGTGAGTGGCCATCACATTTTCTAAAGATCCATCCGACCTGGGGGTTCTGCACAGTCAGCTCACACTGTCCGGTGGGGGCAAGAGCACTCCAGCAAGAAGTGCGCATAAGACACAGAGCTTCCTGTCCTGGGTCTCAGTGTGGGTTCTCTGTGAGGCTGCACACTCCCAAAGGTGCTGCCGATTAGCAGGCTCTGTGCGCGGCCTGGGCCTGGGCCTCGCGCTGAGCCGCACTCCTATGGAGGACGGACTGCTCAGCAGGGGCCTGGGTGCTCAGGGCCCTTCTCAGCTCCTCTGCCTCCGTCAGCCGAGTCAGACTCTCGCCCAGAACGCGGAGTCGGGAAGTTTGTCTCCTCAGATCACTATATTGTGTAACGTAAGCACCAACCTAAAACCCGCCTGAGTGTTTTATTTGAAGACATATAGGGATGATTCAGCGGTCTATTCCTCCAAGGTAAATTAAGTTCCTGCTCTTGTAGTTTCATTTGAATAACACCTTGTAAACTAAGGGCTGGATGCACCTTCTGGAAATGGAGCAGAGGCGGGGGAGTAAGCCTTTTCCCTGAGGAACGCCAGCGGATTAGTCACTCCATAAAATGCAAGCGGCTTTTATTCCAGAGAAATGCCCTGCACCTCTGCCCTGCGCTGGTGCAGGGAGTGCTTTCCAAAGCACTGTGAGGGAGGAGGGCTCGCGAGGTGGCACGACTGGGGGCAAAGCACCCCATGCTGCCACGAGACCGTGACCCTGACCAGAGGGGTCTGCGTTTCTTAAACCACATGTACAGTGTGTTAGGAATTTGGGGTGCACAGCCTCAGCCCAAAGGCCAGGTTGAGCAGTAGACAACCGCAGTCCTATCTCAGCCCCTGAGTGACTGCGACTTCCCAGAGACCCCTTTCCGGTTCTGTGTTTTCACATCTGCGCGGTCTTCCCTGAGGCTGCAGAACTCTTGGACGGTGTGGTCAGTGTTTCCAGAGGCCCAAATGAATGAAGCAAAGTAAGATGAAAAATGGTTTCTAAATTTTTTTTCATATTTTTGTGAACTATTCTATTTCTTACGGCCCCATTTTTCTTAGTAAAAGTTATGTCCCAGCCTTTTCTGGGTCTAAATGCACTACACTGGATAGAAGATGCATCCCAGAAGTAAGGTATAACTTAAAAAGCGGACGCTGTTCTGACATCTGGCTCCACAATTCTTTGACATGCTATGCATAGGCGACTTCCACTTTAAAACTGTATAACCCTTCAGTCTCTCAAATGAATGCATTCATTGTAAAATATCTAATTTAAATTTCTAATCCAAAATTCAGCAACTAGTTGAACTACTGTGTATTTACTATAGCATTTTAAAAATTAAGTCTTATTTTCACTTCCTCATAGTTTGTTAGAGCACAAAATCCTAGAGATGGAGGGGAAGCACAAGGAGGAGCTGGACACGCTGAAGGCGGAGCGGGAGAGCCTGCAAGGCCTGGTCTCGCGCCAGTCACACGTCATCCAGGAGCTGGAGAAGCAGCTGAGCAAGGCCACCAGCAACAGCAGCCTGCTGCAGAAGCAGCAGCTGGAGCTCATGGACGCTGTGCACAGACTCGTCAGCCTCTGCTCCCAGGAAGGCGGTGAGCGCCCCCTCGCTCTGACCGGGTCTGTGTCTTAGTTCCTAGAGCAAGCCGAGGGGCAGGGCCAGCGCGCTGAGCTCGTCACAGCCATGAGCTGGCTGTGGCTATGCGTAACCGGTAAGAGTGCTCTAAGGGGGCGTGTTTGGGTGTGACGTAGGCCAAGGAGGCTGTGACATTAGTCCTGACTTATCAACGTCATTGGATTAAGGGACACCTGGCAGATCCATACAGCGCGTCCCTAGGGCCGCCCGCTCCGTTGGGGAGGCACAGCCCTGGGTTCTGCATTGCCACTCGCCAGCTCTGTTCCTACCTGCACCGTTCCCTGCTCTGCCTCCCGGCCCTAGGAAACAAGCACCCTTGCTCTGCAGGGCCTCTGCCTCAGCCATCCGACCATTGATGGATTCTCCGAAAGCATGAGCCGGATTAAACCTGCTCTCCTTAAGCTTGGGTGTCGGCCACTTGAGCTGGGGACAGGACGGCTGAGCAGGGCAGCAGGGTCAGAGGGGAGCCAGCCGGGCCTCACATGGCACCAGGGTCCGGGCTCCACCACCGTTCAGGCGCCCGCCGCAGCTCACTTGAGCGCTCTGCCTGGCCCTGCTTAGCCCGCGAAGCCAACCTGCCGGGCCACAGCGCCCTGCTTCCTTGGGCCAGTTGCTGGGTAAAAACAGCCAGTGAATTTATTCTCAGATGCGTCTGTGAGGTTTGGTTCACAAACTTATGCTCCTAACTTTCCAGAGAATGTGTTCATGAGTTTGTGAACCCACAACATCTCTCGGAGGTTCCTATTTTTTTTTCTTATACTTGTGATTTTTATAATCTGAGATAAACCTATTTCACTGTCTTCTTGAGTAAATGTTTGATGTCACAATGTCAGGCCTCTGACTGTAGGGAAGAAATCAGCCAGTGCCCAAGCATAGCTCGGAGAACTGGGGCAGTTCTGCAGCGGCTGCCATTTCCCGCCTCACTGAGTGGCTCAGCCTTGCTTGCGGAAGACAGGCCTCGCAGCTCCTGGGAGTGAGGACTGAGAAAGCGCGGTTGGTACCAGAAATGTGATCGCTCGTCTTCTACTGTTCAGGGAAAAATTAACCGAGGTAGCCAGATTTATTGGGGCTGTTTTCACAGTGTTGGGAATTACAAATTTTTCCATCACTAGAGTCTGGAGCCACGTAGGCAGGTGCGAGAACTACCACCAGCTTCTGTGTCCTAGGGCACCTCTGGCAGCCGACCACCCCACCGTGCTGGAGGAGGCCCCGTGCACACTGCCTGCATCTAGTGCAGCGCAGCAGGGCTCTCTTCAGTGCAGCTCTCTCTGGCACTGAGGGGTGATGAGGGAGACAGCACCGCTTACCCCAAACCACAGTGCCACCCTGAGCTGCCACCGGTGACCACCTGCGGAGCAGCCCAGTGCGCACGGTGCCCACCTGAGGCCCCTTGGGTGTGCCTGGACGGGCATGTGGGCTGCGTGAGGACCTGGTCCTGGTCGTGCTTCCCGGTGTAGACGGAGCATGAAGCTAACTCCACCCCCTGCTGTGTGAAGGACATGCCCCTTTTCTCGGTGGCACCCCATTACTCGAGCTGCATCCCCCTGGGCAACTAAGCAGGCCCATCTGTGTGCTCAGTGCAGTGACATTTCCAAACACTGAGCCCCGGGCTCCCTTTGTGTGTTCTCGGCAATGTGACTGGGAAGGGAAAAACCTGCTCATCAGACGGAGGCTGCCAAGAGCGAGTCGGAGTCCACTGGAGGGACATCTGGGTAGGGCTTTGCCAGAGAATTTTAATAGAGCTCATGAGGATTTAGAAGTTAAGTATGAATATGAGGCATATCCATCCTCACATGGAGACAAACACTTGGGGCAAGACTGAAGCGCACTTTCTCGTCATCCAGACTCAGCCCATCGGGCTGTGCAGAGGTGTGGCGCCCTGCAGGTTCCCACAGAGCTCGGATGTCTCCGGCTCACCCGAGTTTGTCTTCCTCTTCGACTGTGACTCTACTAAATGTGTCTGTGCACTGTGACCACCACTAGGCACTGGGCGCCACTTTGGAGTCCTGCCTGGGGACAGACCAGGACATCTTCATTGATGGAACAGTTACCATGTCAACTGTGGAGCTGCTATCCTTCCTGCCCACTGGGGTGGGGTGGGGAGAGTGACTGTGTCTACACTGTGACATAGCAGATCCCAAAACGGTGATAGTAATGACAACAGAAGTAGTAACAGGAATAATAGAGACTTAAACTGTGTAATCCCCCAGGCCTGTGAATAACTGCTTTCCCTTTAATGATTCAATCTAAGACAAACTCTTCACTAAGCTCCCGATCCGTGGCCTTCAGGGTGCAGCCTGGTTCCCACTAGGTGCTGTGCACGCACAGGGATTGTACTGGACTGGCTAATCTCTCTTTCTTCAATTTCTGTTATGAATTCAGACATAATAAATACTTAGTTGTTTTAGGCTTCAGACACAAGCTTGGATGTGGTTCTCAATAAGGTTTCTGAGAAAAGACGAATTCTGAGCCTAGCTCTGCTCTCAGCACAGCCGTAGTCTCTATGGCTTTAAAATTAAAATGGCTAACAGCACAATAGTAGATTCAATATCAGTTACTAAAGTTAACTCTTATTTCATTCTAATTCTAAGACAGAGAAACAATTCTTTATTCTCTAACCAAAACTTTAACATACAGCTTTATTATTTATCAAAGGATTGCATGTGTTTACTTTTAAGTTCACGTATATGGAAATATTCCAAAATCCACACATCGTAATAAACGCATCAGGTTATCTAAAAAAATACCTTTAAAAATTGCTGCTTGAGGCTGGGTCTGCTGCAGTTTGACCCAGGGACCCTGGAGGGAGCCCGACTAGGAAGCTCCCAACCCCGGGAGGCCACCTTGTGAGTTCTGTCACTGGCTGCAAATTTAACCTCCACTTCCCTTTTGAAGTCAGGAAAGCAGTCTCCTCTGCTCCCTTGTGAAGAAGGAAATCAGGTGCACAGGGTAAGGATACAGAACACAATGTGGGGACAGCGGCCCCCTAACCTTCAGCTGTCCTTTCCAGTGGACGATGAGCCAGGGAAACACCGGTTTGACAGGGCTCTGTAGGAACGAAACTGCTTTTTCAGAAATGAGAACAAAACCGTAAATGACTGGCTTCCTAGTCATCCAGGCAGCTCCTTCTAGCCTCAGTTTTCTAGTCTCTAAAATGGGACTGTAATAATGACCTCATGGACTTGCGACACACTGTAAATTCACCTGACTTTTGCATAGCTCAGAATCGCAAAAGTGAATTTGAAGAGTTCTCACCAGCAAGACACAAGAAGTGTGGGCAAGGGATGGCTCCCTCTGGAGGTCAGCACTGCCCTTGGTGGCGGGCATTGAAAGGGCACCTGTGCTGCTAAACATTTACATTTGACCTTCTTCGGTAAAAGCAGAAGAAAGAGTGAGGGACCAGGAATAAATGAGTCACCTAGCTGGTCAGAACAACCCTGTACAAGTTAAGTGACGCGTGTGACACGCAGAGCAGCCATGCCCGCTCCTAAGAGTGCTCCCAGGACGGTGCTCCTGCCCCTCGTGTGCCTCCAAAGTGCTCAGTCCACTGAGGACAGATCCCGGACATGCTGGGACTGGGCCGCACGGGGCCACGTTCCTGGGCCCCGAGCTGCTGTCTCTCTCTGCAGATAGCTGAGCTTCCGGGCACTCTTGCTCCTAAGCCAGCTGTTAGCACCCGGCAGGGCTAAGGCGATGCAGCTGAGACATGTATTTTCTGAGGAGACGCACCAGCCTTCCTTCCCTCTGCGTGCTCCAGACAGGCAGCATGCCGCCTCAGGCACCTGGCCACGTTGCTCCCAATTGCATTCATTTGGTTTGACTTCAGGATAATGCATTTATTTTCTTTCTTTTTTCCTTGTGGCTGGCTCAGCCCACCCTGGGGGTGGGGCTGGCACAGCATGTGGTTCCAGGATCATTCCCTGCTCACTTGCCTAAGCTTGCCTAAGCAGGCACTTAGACCGCTGGGCCATCTCGTTGGCCCTGGGCAGTGCATTCATTTTCATACCACTTAGGTCTGCAAACACTTGGCCACCTTTGTTCTCAGAAACGGTGCTCTCTAAGTGCTCTGTCCTCAGCACAATCACCATGGCTAAGCTGAGCTGATTGCTTTGCGGATTTGGCAATTCTGAGTTGTGCTGGAACTGAGTAGTTTACACTGAGGATGGGAGGGAAGTTGGGGACAGTGCAAGGGAGGACAGTGAAGGACTGGGACTGCCCATCCCTGGTCAGCTGTGTACACTGGGGGTCGGGACATCACACACTTACAGATCACTTGCAGCAGACATCGTGTTACATGGAGGAAAGGAGGCAGGAGGGAGGGAGAGAAGGGAGGGAGGGAGGAGGGAAAGAGGGAGGGAGAGATGGAGGAGGAAAGAAGGAGAAGGGAGGGAGGAAGGAGAGAGGTGGGACAGAGGGAGGAAGGAGGGAGGGAGGGGAAAAGGAGGGAGGGATTCGGGGCTCGGCTCTGCCATGGGAGGAGCAGAGGGATCGGCTGGCCGCTGCTCCTGCAGCACCAGATCATGATTGGTGATTTCCCCACTCATTCAAGAATGTCTCTACAACAACTGTTCTGTTTCAACTTCTCTCCTGAGG
>NW_004524724.1:1474627-1499422 GCF_000260255.1 Octodon degus
AGAGAAGGGAGGGAGGGAGGAGGGAAAGAGGGAGAGTGGGAGGGAGGGAGGAGGGAGGGGGAGGGAAGGAGGAGGGAGAGAGGTGGGATGGAGGGAGGGAGGAGAAAGGGAGGGAGGAAACCAGAACGCCTTCAGGGCTCGGCTCTGCCATGGGAGGAGCAGACCGATCGGCTGGGAGCTGCTCCTGCAGCACCAGATCATGATTGGTGATTTCCCCACTCATTCAAGAATGTCTCTACAACAACTGTTCTGTTTCAACTTCTCTCCTGAGGGACAAGGATGTTTATACATTTTTATTTAATGTATATTCACTAAGACTCTTTAGCGTGCCAGATACTGCTCTGATCACTGGGAAGAAAAAAAAAAAAAAAGAAGATGTATTTGGCTTCAAGCCATTTAGACTCTGAGAGCAGGAGAACCTGCTCAGGGGCCAGCTGGACTCCAGAACTCGTGGCTGTGGCGAGGCAGGGCGTCAGCGCCTGAAGGCATAGGGTGCATTAGGACAGGCTGAGAGGCCTGGGAGGGAGCCCTGCAGCTCCCGGGCCTGCGGGAGTGCCACCTGACGTGTCCCTGGGCTTTCCCTGCTTTCACTCAGTCTTACCAGAGCAGCAGGCGGATGATGGCCCAAGCCGAGCCCAGCAACACCTCCTATCCGCGGAGAACCGGAAGCTGGGAGGTCAGTCTGGCGCTGGCGCATGTGCGCAGAGGCTGAGACACAGGCAGTGGAGGGCGCTGTAGAGGCCAAGTCAGCGGCCTGCCCGGCCCTTGAGTTGCGGGCAGGCGTGTGCCCCACACCTCGGCCTCCACTCCCAGGCAGAGGCCAGGGCATGACATCGGTGTTGCAAATTGCTGAGGCCTAGGAGGCAGCTTTTTCTCCCCACAAAGCGATGGGTAGTCTTGGCCAGGCACTGAGGACCAGGGCAGGTCTGCATTCTGGAAAAGCCCCTCTGGGCTCTCATAGCTCCTACTGGGATCTCTTTAGAGAGAGCAAGGCAAGAGCCTGGTAAGTGAGGTGGTTTCTATAAACTGAAACTACAAATTGGAATAGCAGGAAGGAACTTCACTCTGGAAGTGGAATCAGTGCCACAGACGTGGCCAAGGAAGAGCTCTGAAGTCCTGGTGCGGAGCACGTGCAGGCCTGGAGCTCAGCTGGGACCTGTGGGCCAGGGGGCACTGGGGTGGCCCAGCAGGCAGGGTGAGCGACTAGGGCTCAGGGGACGAGTGGGGAGCCCTGTGGGCCGGGTGTCCCTGAGCAGTCGCTGGAGCTGCGTGGACCCCAGGACTGGACTCAGCATGCGGAGAGACTGGTGCAAGCTTGCTCTCCTTTGCCCCCCTAGACAGCCACTCAGTCAGGGCACAGGCAGGGGACTGTGGATCCAGAGCAGGAGGTGGCTTTGCTGAAGCCCAAATTTAGGAGTTCACAATGGGTGGGGCAGCTAGGACCAGAGACCATCGGGCAAAGATCTCCGGGGAACGCGGTGCTTTCAGCAGCAAGGAGGCATGAGGCCCAGTGCTCTTCAAAAAGCGCAGTGGGGCTGACCAGTGCCCTCTTCAGCTGGGCAGTAGTGAACTGCATGGCATGGGGAGGGCAGGGAGAGTGGACGGGCAGCGGCCGCATGCAGGGCCCCTGGCCTGGGGAGATGGGCGGAGGTGGCACAGGGAGAGGGCAGCTAGGGCAGGCTAGCCCTGCCCAGAAATTCCACAAGCCACGAGTGGGGCTCAGGTAAGCACTCCCTTCACGTGGTCTGAAGTTGTGGCTGATAACTGAAATTTAAATGCTTCCCCATCCATCTGGGCTAAAAGTGTTTTTCTTGGAGGCAGTCATGACTGTGATTTCAGGTCCTCCGGCCCCTGGAGGGAAAGGAAGCCCTTACTCCCCCTGGGCTCTGCTCAGAGCTCACCGTCAGGCGGGGAAATCACCTCCCAAGGGGTGCCCGCTGACCCCGCGGAGTAAATCATGCCATCAAGGGCCGATGAGATAGTTTGAATTGCAAGGTCCTGAGCTAGGTGACTCTAAGAACAGCACAAGCCAGGGGAGGAAATTAAAACTTTTCAACTGTCATACAGATAAACGCTGGCAAAAGAAGGCCAATATCATTTTTATTGGCTGAATAAAATACCTGACTCTTCCTTGAGCACTTGGAAGGCACAATTTAACACGAGGTAGAAAGAGAAAGAAAAAACAGGAAGTCTTCCGCTGAATGCTGCTGTGAATACTTGTTCCCCTTTCATGGGGGAATTGCTTTATCTTGACAGAAAACTGCCTGTCAAACCTTCACAGTTTCCTTAAACGTGCCCCACTATCTAGCACTTCCGTTCATAAAACCCCATGGCTTTGGGGAAAGTGCCTGTTTATTTTTGGAAATAGTGTATTTCTCCTTTTTCATGGGGCGTGTTATCTGCCATTTGAAAAGTTGTAATTTCTGTACAAGACTGTGTGAGTAGGGAAAAGCAGAACTCGTGGTAACAAAACGAAAACTAATGCGGCCCTTGTCCTCTCCCACGAACTGACCTAGACCGCATCTTTTCCGGAAGGCGCGGAATTCGGGGTGAATTCTCCTTAGGCTTGGGGCTGCGGCCTCGGTCCGGCGAGCTCCGCCCTGCCCCTGGCCGGCAGCCGCCGCGGAGGCCTCCCGGACGCCCACCGCAGTCTGCGCAGGCTTGCAGCTGCTGGCGTCCTGGGCTCCTCCACGCTCGAGGCGGACTCGGAAGGAGCGCCCGGGTCTGTGACGTGGGAGGCCGCCTCGCCGAACCGATCCCTCCCATCTCCACTGAGAGGAGGTAAGAAAGCTGCCTCAGTGACGTTATTCGCCTGGTGTGCATCTCACTTCCCAGGCAGTGAAGGCTTTCCCAACTCCTTACATTTTATGAAGAAAAAATCAGCAACACTTATGAAACAGTAGCACTGTGCATTTCCCTTTAAATGTACAAAACTGTTTATTTTTAGTGTAAAATATTCCTACAAGTCAGTTACAGAACACGTTTTAAAATCAGTGACAAAATATTTTTAGCTTCCTGTGCTAACTCCAAATTCATGTTCAATGAAGGATACCACACAGTAACGAACTGTGAGGGCGGGGGAACCTCATCCTGATGCGCGGGAGCCCCTGCCGCCCTGAGGCCAGCTCTCTGGCATGAGTTGTAGCAGTGTGGGACCCACCCAGGTGGCCACCTTGTAACAGACTGATGGGGAGGTATTGCTGAAGGCCACACAGCCACGCCCGCCTCTGTTGAGTGTTCACCACGTCTCTGTGAATGCATAACTATCCTCAGGTCGGCACGTTCCGTTTCGTGCCCAGGATGGATTCTTCTGGGCAGGAAGCTGGAATTTGAGGATCAGTGTGAAGTTCCTGGCCCTAAAGACACTTTGGCAGTTCACACGTGCAAAGCTGGTGTCCAACACAGCCAGCTCCTGTGGGGGGACCTACCTGTTGTGATCTCCAGCAGGGATGGAGGAGCAGTGCTTTGCGCCACCCTAGGGCCATGCTGGTGGCCGAGCAGGAACGAGGCAGGACAGCGGAGCTCCAGGGTGACTGGCGAGCACGGGCCTGGTGTCCCAGGAAACCCACATGGTGCCCCCAGGAGCGTCAGCCTACATGCTCCCTGGCTCAGCCCACTGCCCTGCCTTGGGCCACATGGGGACCCTGGAGCACCTCGCTGATGGAGGACCCTGCTCAGCAAGTGCATGCCCCTCAAGTGGGGGCACAGTGACACACCTGCAGTGACAGTTGCTTCTTTCTGTAATGCCAGAGTATGAAGATCTTCAAGTGCGTCCATGTGCAGACCCAGCTGGAAGCTGCTCCCCGAGCTCACACGCTGCCTGCCAGCTCTCACTCGTCTTTCATGGCTCTTGCTAGATCAGTCATTCGCCCACCACAAAAGGGCACAAGCCACGCCTTCTCACTCCGGGGAGTCCTGTGTGCACCACGGGGACAGCCCAGCCAGGCTGAAAACAAGTTACCTGGAGTCAGCGTGTGAGGCCCTGATGTGACGGTTCCGAGCCATGGCGAGGTCACGCACATTGCTGCTTGCCGGTGACATCCACAGAGAGGACACCGAAATGCGCTGGGTGAAAGCTCAGTGATTACGCAGTTGAACACAGTTGCCACTATGTGATTTCATTTTGATTTTTATTGTATTTTTCTCCAGTCTTGGTTACTTCATATAGTAATAAACGCTGACTACACATCGCCCTACACACACGAGTTGCTTCGTATTAGAGGAGCATCAGACAATGTATTCAGTCAGCTGATGCACTGCTCTGCCCCCGGAACAAAGGTGCCCTCGAGTGCGAGATTCGCCTGCGGCCCTGGTTGCCCTGCAAGCCCACCCAGACCTAACCGTTCATGCGCTTGACATGCGCATCTTAACACTGTGAAGACCTGGTGTACGTGCACTTGTGTACCACAGAGGACACATGCTCCAGCCGCTTGGAATATATCCCCATAACTAGCAGTCACAACGTTTTTTGAAAATCACAAAAAATAGTGTGATGACTAATTTTCTAGATTGTTTTTATCTCTCTCCTTTTTTGTGGGGAGAAAATTGAATAAAATTACAGCTTTTCCTAATCATTTCATTCAATGTCATTAATGTCAATCGCTATGCCTGGACACCTGCTGTGCCTGCTGTGCTCCCGTCTGGCCAGCCCTCAAGGCCGTCGCCTTCTTCCCACGTGCACATGCGTTCAGCCATGTTTCCTGCTGTCCTGCTGTGCTGACACAGATGTTCCTGCTGCCCTTCACCGGTGCTGACCTCCCCACAACCCTTCTTCTAAACTTGCACCTTGTAGGAATCAGTCCTCCCTGGACCCACAGCCCAGTTACCCAGCAGTGTGAGGAAAACCTGCAAATGCACAGAGATCCATCCTGTGCTGGCAAGACGCACAGCCACTGCGAAGACCAAGGTGGTGGCTCAGAGACCTCTGCATTTGTGTTTCCAGTGTCGGGAGCCGACCTCGATAGGTTGGTTGACATTGCCCCCTGAGCTGACCCTCAGCCCTGGACCCCAACCTGCCCCACCGCATGCTGGTTGTGGCTCTGCAGCTTGTGCACCTTTGTAGATTCGTGTTCCTGCAGGAGTCCATCTGGTGGATGACCCCACTGTCTGTGACTCCCCACTGTCTGTGAATATGTCCTCGCAGCAACATATTCCTGCTTATCATTTCTGCCTGTGTCGCTTTCTCATCCATCTGACCCCTGTGAGGAGAGTCTGTCTCCATTCTGAGTCCAAGCCTGTTCTGAACTACCCAGGACAATGCGAGGCAAGAGGTCTGCCTGGGGTGCTGCGGCCCAAGACTCACCTGGTTCCTGTGGGATCTGTCATTCTCAGAGGCCAGCAGCTCAGCTTGAATCTGAAGGTGTCATCTCGGTTTCCTCATCTGTGCCGTCGTGTGTTAATGAGCTCCCCTGTAATCTGTCAAATCTTAGCTATCCACCATCTTCTTGGTGGGATTAAAACAACCATGATTATAGGAAAGCCAACTGGAATTCACTGAATGTGCCTTTGCACCAACCTCTGAGTTCTGCTGCCCATTACATGTCATAAGCTTTGGTGGCCTTGCTGTGTGGTGCCCACATGCCTGGCTGAGGAGCACAGGACTGACCAAAAGTCGTGCTATGTGCCCGTGTGGGCTTTGCCGCTTGTGCTCCTCCTCCAGTGCAGAGGTCAGTGGGCAGTTGAAATCACAGATCTGGGGTCAAACCCCAGTGCCGTGCTCTCCCTAATGACCATGGCGCCAGAATTCTGCGGGGACTGCCTTGGAGCCAATAACTCAATCCACATGCCTCCCAATGTTTGTGACATACTGGGAAGACACAGATCATTAGCCACATGCAAGGCTTTCCAATGTTAGCAAGGCTGCTCACTCCAGCAACATCCGGACGTGCACAGGAAGTCCGATGGGGGTCCTTGAGCTCTGGGCGGGCTGCCGGCTGTTCCTGCTCTCTGGCCAGGTGGTGTGACTCAGGGTGGCCAGCTCCACATTCCAGGAAGCTTCCCAGTGAGGGTTCACTGAATTGAAGTGACCCCAGCCTCAGCCTCGCGGGCCTGCCTCAGCCTGGCGGCTACTCCTCCCTCTGCGAGGACTGGGGTTGGCCTGCGCAGGGGCACAGCAACACTGCAGCCGCAGGCTCCTGGCAGGGTGCTTGTTGACTAAGGCGGCTGCTGAGAGATGGGTGACGCGCACCTGCCTCTGCCCCTCTTTCCCTTAAATGACAGAGATCTGGCTGTGCGGAGAGGGCTGCGCGAGCACCATGCACGGGATGGCTGTGCATCAGGACTTTCCGCAGGCTGTACCCGCGTGCCAGGCCCTTAGGACGGGCTCGACGAGCTTCCTGAGCGCTTTGGCCCCGCATCCCTGGCCGCTGGAGGGTGGCCCGTCGTTCCCAGTGCCCCGCACAGGCCTCCCAGACCTCTGGCCAGCGCAGAACCGAAGCCGGAGGTACTGCAGGCCTGTGTGCTCTTGCCGCAGTCCGCAGGCCAGTGGAGAACCGGAGAGCCAGCCAGGAGAGGGCGAAGTGGGCACCTGCCACGTCAGCAACCTGGCCGCCTCGGCGGGCTCCGGCTGCGCTGCGTGGCGTGAGCCAGTGAATCCTCGTTCTGCCTGGGACAGAGCCGGACAGAAAGCAGTGCGGGGGTGGGGCGGGGGAGCACGTCTGCAGCGAGGGGGCTTTGAGGGGATTCCTGGCATGTACCTTTAATATCGACGTCCGCTGGCGTGCTTTGGTCAGCCCTCAACGTCATTCTCCGGCAGCCTGAGGCGGGTTAGGAGTCACTTTTAGTTTCCGGAAGTCTGTCCATTCCTACCAATAACAAGTATAATTCCCATTGTCTAATTAACTAATTAATTAGGGACCGGAAGCAGAGGGACAGTGAAAAAGCCCGAGTCGGCCTCATATTTACACTCTCATCTTTTCTAACACATGACAACCAGGAGGAGAACTAGGCTTGGTAGGGTTAGAAGATGAGCTAACACAGAAAGAATGAAAGCAGGCACTGTAGTGCTGGCTGCACGGGCGAGGGGAAGCCCGGATCGTGCCCCCCAGCAGGTAGGCACACGGGGCGCAGAGCAGGCACTGACTTGGCGGCTCGTTTCCTGGAAACTGTTAAGAGTCTGTACACTGGGGCTGTGGAAGGACTGGAGATGGACGCAGGGCCTCGGGAGCTCACATGTGGGGGTGAGGGTGGAGGAGAAGCCAGAGGAGAGGAGGGGGTAAAAGGAGGGGGAGGGAAGAAAAGGGGAGGGGAAGGAGGAAAGGGGGAGGGGAGGAAGGAAGGGGTGGGGGAGGAGAAGAGGGGCAGAGAGGAGGAGGAGAGAAGGGCTGGGGAAGCGGAGCGTCCAGTGCGAGGCTCAGAGGGCAGGAGCGGAACGCGAGGCAGAGACAGCTTTGGGACTGGGAGCGAAGGCATGAAGGCGCGGGGTCCAGCGGCCCGGGCCCCAAAGCCAGCCTGGAAGGTCAGAAAGGGGGAAAGGGGGTTAATTAAGTATTGGAAAAAGTGGAGAATTTGGAATCCGCCCTGCAGTGATTGCGGGTCAGGATTTGCCCCTCCTGGGGTAAGCGAGTCTCTGTGGGGTGCAGAGCCCGGAGTGGAGACCGGGAAGGGAAAGAAAGGCTGAGGCTGGGGGCGGTGGAGATGGACACCCGGTTAGTGGCAGGCGTTCTCATCACGTGTTGGAGAGCAGCGCGGGAAATGCGAAGACAGGGCCACGGGGATGCAGGTGTGCAGGTCAGAGCCTTGCTCGGGCCTTGCGTCTGCCCCTTCCATCCGGGCGCTCTGGCCCAGCTTGGCAGAATGTCTCCCCACGGTGGAAGTCGGCGCCGCATCTCTGTCGGGGTGACTTTCCGTGTCTCCTTCTACCAGTCTTCCGCATCGAGCTCTCGTCTGTTACCACCACCCCTGAAACCCTGAATCTCAAGGCCTGCTGAACATTATCACAGCGCCAACCCTTGAAACTTATTCTTGCCATTGTTTTCCAGTGTTTTAAAATGTTGACTTTGAGTAGCCTCATGATATCTAAGCATGGCACTGGCCTTCAAAGCCTTCCATATGCAACAGCGGAAACTCGGGCGGAAAGCACGCAGCTCGCGTGGCATATTTCATCTTAAGTGATCTTAAGTCTTAGTGCTACGGCGAACTTAAAATACACAGTGAGGCTCAACCACAGATTTCAGACTTAAGCAACATGGTGTAACCCGATACAGTCACTGGGTGGAATGGGCCGGTTACCTGGGTCTGACCCTGAGAGCTGGGTGGGTACATTGCAGCCGGCGTGTACCCAGTCAGCTTCCCTGCAGAACCTGCGGAGCGGGCCGCACACTGCAGCATTCTGTGCACCCCCTTAGTCTCCCTCCCATAAGAGAGAGCGATAATTCAATGGATGCTGCCATTAGCAGTGTTCCCAGCGTTGCCATGCCAACAACACGCATCCTCTCCCAAGTTCATCCTGTACTTCCCTCTCCTCCTTCACTCTTCATGTACCTACCTACCTCAGGAGCAGTTGCACCTGCCCCACTGAACAGGCTGAAGCACAAAACAAAGCCCCAGCGCCTTAACCAGGGAGCTTGCTTTAAGACATAGTGTATAATAAAAGTGCCCGAGGTAAGCCTGCATGGAGTTTATAAATTGATGCTTAAGCATCTCAATGCCTGAAAATGTAGCCTGAGTCAAACCTGTGGGCATAATGTTTGCTAATCAAAAAATAATTAAAAACAGTCTAAAAACAGAATGACTTTATCTTCTGGGAAGAAGGTCAGTTTTTTCCAGAAATACCAATTCGAATTTCAGTGAAATGAAAGCTGTCTGGCCTGTGTGTTGCCATAGCAACACACAGGTTCCTAGGTAACCACAGCTCTAGTGTTACCCTTTGATAGGGGAGCCCTCAAACCCTCTCCCAGGTGCAGAACTTGTGCTCCCTTTGGACATGAGTTTCCACAGGAGAAAGAGCCAGGGCTTTCCTTGCTCCTCTGGTCCTGCATCGGTGAGTGGTGAAGGCCTCCTCCTCCCACATGCAGCCCCCTCCAGGCCTTCTAGAAGTGACAGGGAAGGAGGAGGGCGAGGGGGCTGTCTTTGCCTCGTGTAACTACACCTAGCATGTAGGCAGGGGCAGGCTCAGCAAAGGAAGCTCTTCTCCAGAGATACGTGACTTTTCTCCGAAAACGACAAAGGGTTTTTAAAAAGCGCAGCATCTCCCTTGGCCCCTGCATGTCCCTGCCTGTCCCTGTGTGTCCCTGCTGTTTCTTCTCTTCCCTGTTCTGGTCATCTAGCGAGGTTACTTGTTACTTTTCAACAAAAGATCGGGTCTTTAGTAATTAGGAAGATTTTGTTTGTGAAAATTGTAGTCTGAAAGTGTAAAATAGGCAAACATCAGTGAGCTGCTCCAATGCTTTAGAAAAGGATGCATTTACATGACAGGTTAAGGGGCACTCGGGGGGCTTTCTGCCGGCATCCAAGCGCCGGCGCTGTGTGCAGGTAGGTGTTCTGCGCACTACAGAGCTTAGCGCCCTCGCCCAAGCTTATGCTGTGGAGCTGGGTCACTTGTGGTGGGTGTGTTTAGATACAATAATTATGGTAACTGCTGATGTAACCGTCAGTGTAGGAAAACCATGAGCTACACAGAAAGTGGGGAGGTTTCTTTCTAAATGTTTTGTTTTTATAGCAGCATATGCAACGTAAATATTTCACTTCTTGAAATATAATTTAGTATTTTTGAAGATCCACATTATTTACATTATGATAGTAATTCCATGAAGATTTGACTGCTTATTCCCTACAAATTAAAAAACATGAACTAAAGTTCATCAGGTTAGTATTTTAGATGTTTCAAAAATTTTGGGTTACTTTACCTTTTATATTTTATTATGAGAGACAATAATGAATTAAAGTAACTTTATTAAGTAACAGAAACTTCAAATGTAAAATTGCAAAATACTCAATCTTAATTTCTAGAAAAAGGTTAAATGAAACCTATTACCAAAATAATACACACACACACACACACACACACACACACACACACCCACACTTACTAGAACCTACTAAATGACAAATGTTTTTTTACATATGCCACATATATCTTAAGCTAAGAACTATTAAGTGAGTTAGTTTGTATTTTATTTTACTAATAAGAACTTAATAATGGATAAAACTCCAGAAGAAATGAAGCTCCAAGTAATGACAGTCTGTAATAAAATTCCCCGCGTCCAGGGCCCCTAGCTGGAAGGCGGCTCTTCTCCCTTTGTAATTTAGTTCCAAAGGCTTGCTCCCGTTTATGCGTTTGCTTGTGTATTGCCTGTGCCGGTTTGACTTTAGGGCACTGAACAAAGTGCAGTTACATTTCCTTTCTAGGTAGTTAAACTGAGTCGTAAACCGTTCTACTCTGCAAATCTAATTATATTAGAGTTGTTATTTTGTTTTAGGAAAAATTCTAGGAGCTTTTGAATCTAAAAGCAATGGCAAGCCAGTGTTACTTTCAGTGTTTAAATGTTGTGTTACATTTCTATGTTTGAATTTTTCTACATTACTTTCTTAAAAACATATTTTGGCATTTAAAATAATCCACTGGAGGGCTGGGGAAATAGCTCAGCGGCATAAGCACTGCCTGGAAAGTGCAAGATCCTGAGTTCGATCGTTGGTACCGGAAAAAAAAAAAAAAAAAAAAAAGCCACTGGGGCTCGGAGTAGTTCACTGGTAGAACATCCCAGTGTGGGTGAGGCCCAGGTTCAATCCAAAGTGTTTTAGAAGATGAATAAACAGAAGTTCCATATGAAGTACAGGTAAGACAACTTTAGAAATGTTCAGAAAACACAGACATAAATTTGTGGTATTATGTGATCTCAGTTGAGCTGATGTATTGCAAATAATACATAGAAAAACAATAATTAAGAGATTAAGTAAAATATAAGTAATTTTTTCGATACTGCTCTACGGTTTTCCCTTCAGCTTTAATGTTGTCTGCGTCCCTGTAGAAGGCAGTCTGGTCCCTGGGTCTGACGCACAGTGGCCACCGCGTGGGGCAGGCGGGCGTGCTCAGCTGTGCCGCGAGCCCGCCACGGGCTGTGGCTTCATACTCTCACTTATGTATTGCAATCTTTCCTTTTTCTTTGCAGTTTTGCTAAAGGGAGGAAAAAGAGAGGAAGAGAAGCCGTTTAGAGACTGTGCAGATGTGTACCACGCTGGTCTTAATAAAAGTGGAATCTACACTATTTATATTAATAATATGCCAGAACCCAAAAAGGTAAAACCAGAGCGCTTGTTTATGGGATGTAAAGCAGATGCTGGTTGAATTGCGGGGCGGCCAGATTGACTTGTGAGCCTGTTGAGGCAGATGTATGTGCGTTATTCCTGAATGCGCGCCTCCCGTGGTGGCACTGTCCGGGCCCGTGGGGCAAGGCCTGCTGCACAGATGCCTGCGGGTTCCTGCGCCTTCCGCCCTTTATTCACATAAACGTCCTTTCATTCTCTGCCGTGTAGGCGCCTCATTTCTCTGAGCTGTGTGCCTTGAGGATTATGTATGGTTCAAGTTACACACGCACACACTCCCACTCACACACTCCCTGTGTGTGGGAGGAGCTCAGAGCTATCTTCCAAAGCCCAGGGACCCCAGGGTGCACCTTCTGAGGAAACTTCAGTGGCCTTTTGAGGACTGAGGAGGACAGGGCCTGTGCAGTCATTTACAGAATTACGGCTCCTTCCCAAGTGGGGAAACATGCCCTATCTCAGCTTAGGATCTTGTAAGGGTTTGTTTTTCATGTTTGCATAAAAGAGCAATTGGAGAAGCCTCCTCACAGTGTCAAGCAGGAACCTAAGTGAACCTGGCACAGGCAAGGCTGGATTCCTGCACGGCAGCGCTTACACGCCCCTCCTGCTTGAGCTCACGCCCCCGCGCCTTCATGTTTCACGAATCGGGCTGGCGCTTACCTGTCAGTCCCTGTCTGGGGATGTGGGTGTCAGGAAGCCGTCCCAGTGGGTCCAGGAATCAGCCTGGCCACTCAGATGCCATTTCCTTCCATAGTGGCCTCTCCTGACTGCAGTGAGGTCTGGCGATCCCAGGGAGTCCCTTCCCTCCCTTTTGCCTGGGACAGGATCCTCCTCTCCAGGGACCTTTCATGGTGCTCCTTCAGATGGAAGGGACAATGTGGATGTCACCAAGGTGCCAGTCGAACCACCCCAGAGGAGAGAAGTTTGGTTCCAGGGATTTTTCATTTGGGATTCCAAGCAAGGTTTCCTTCATCACAGCCTCCATGGCTCAAAACTGAAGGAACAAACAGAAGACTGCGCAGCAGCTGCAAAGATAGGATGGCCAGGCTGAGAGGAGGAGGAGCAGCACGGGAGGAGGAGGAGCAGCACGGGAGGAGGGAGAGCAGCATGGGAGGAGGAGCAGCACGGGAGGAGGGGGAGCAGCATGGGAGGAGGAGGAGCAGCACGGGAGGAGGAGGAGCACGGGAGGAGGAGCAGCACGGGAGGAGGAGGAGCACGGGAGGAAGAGGAGGAGCAGCACGGGAGGAGGAGGAGCAGCACGGGAGGAGGAGGAGCAGCACGGGAGGAGAAGGAGCACTGGGAGGAAGAGGAGGAGCAGCACGGGAGGAAGAGGAGGAGCAGCACGGGAGGAGGAGGAGCAGCACGGGAGGAAGAGGAAGAGCAGCACGGGAGGAGGAGGAGCAGCACGGAGGAGGCCTCGGGCCCTGTGCGCAGCGCACACTCAACACAGTGCGTGACGTGAGTGAGAGCCTGTGCACTCCGCACCACAGCCTTGTGGCTCCCTTGTCCAGGGCAGGAAAGAACCCTCCCCGGGGTCTGCTGCACGACAGCTTAGGACCCAGCGGCAGGAATGAAGTGAATGGGCATGTCTCGTACCCCTGTGATGGGCCCAATATGAAGACACAGCCGTTCTCGAGGTTTCCCGACTAGGTCATCACACTTCCGAACTGGTCCCTCCATCCCCAGCCCTCCAGGTGACCCTCAGGATGGAGGCCTCGCAGACAGGGCCGCTAAGTGCCTACCCTTGAAGGCGCCGATGTCAAGTTGGTGCAAGCACAGCTCAGTCCCACTGGAAAACACTGTGGAGCAGGAGCAGAGCCAGGTGCGTGCAGAAAGCTGCTGCTTCCCACTTCTCACCGGATCCTTCTTGCACCCACCTGAGATTTTGGTCCACAGAGCGAATCTAGTGCACGAGTTCAGCGGCTGGCACTAGGCTTGTTTCCAGCAAGACAGAACCATGTGAACTTAGATCTCTTCAGCACAATGGCTTTCGCATACTATAGAATTTCAGAACTGTTCTTAAATAAAGTCTAAAATATGTAACCCACAACCTGGAGTCTCCTGGGGAAACTGTCAGAGAAGCAGGATTGCGCAGGGAAGCCATCCATGACGGCCCAGGTGATGCTCAGGCTGGGCTGCACTGGCACAACGCAGGTGCTAGCAGAGCACTGGTGAGGGGTGCCTGAGTGAGGGGAGAGGCGGGGGAGAGGTGTGGGCCTCCGTTGGACTTTGGGGCTCCTTCTGCTTCATCCACCCCTCTTTGGTCACAGATTCTCTCAAAGTAGTAACTTGGTTTTTCTTCAGCTGGCCCACATGTACTGGTTCCCAGTGAGATGTCTGATTTTGCACCTCTCATCAGACGAGGTCCTGTGGAGGTGGTGCCCATGTGTCCTTCTCCCACCGGCCCTCTAGGCAGCCCATGGAGAGAGGGTTCCACTTGTCCCCACTGGAGAGAAGTCTCATGCCCACGAGCTTAGTCTGGACCCCATACACTGGTTTTGAAGCTAAGGTCTGGCTTGGGGCTGCCCCCTTGGCAGGGGCTCTGACACGGTCTGACTTCCTAGTGAGGAAGGTTACTCTGTGCATAGTTTGGTGCGGTGGAGCGGCTGGCACACAGCTGACACCAGCCACAAAAGCCAGACCCTCAAATTAGAAAAGGGGACACATGTACCTAGGATCAGCCAGTCGGTCCCCAACTCCATTTCCGTCTCCCCTCCTGACATAAGTCACTGGCACTCTCTCAAACTCACCTATGAAGTGCTGAGAAGGGGCGTGTGGAAGGCCTTTACCACTGCAGGGAGAGCAGGCACCATCGACTTGAAAAACAGACTCCTGCTCCCCTTGGGAAGGGGACAAACCTTGCTCTTCACGACACTTACGGAAGTTCTGGAGAGGAGGAGACTGGAGCAGACTGTCACAGCAGAGCAGCACATGCGACACGTGCTGCAGGCGGCAGTGAAATCGGGCCGCACAGGGCACACTAGCAGAAATCCTCCCTTCTAGGCAGTGCCAGAGACGCATGCGGGAGCTAGTCCTTATGTAGCTGTGCTGCCGTGGACACTGCTGCAAGCCAAGAAGAAGAGATCGAAAAGGCTAGTCTTCCAGTGCGGAGACCAAGAGTGGCTTCCTAGGACGGTTTAGTTTTTCAGGCAGATAGAAAATGAGAATTCAATCTTTTCCTTCTTCCTTTTAGCTTCCATGGTGCTCATGGCTTGTGGTTATTTTCTTTTTAAATTCCCACCAATGCATAGCAGTTGGAAACAGGATTTTTTCCCTTCATTTCTTAAGTTTCTAAAACCAAATGCCCTATAGCCAGCTTGATTTCATCCAAGAAAACAAACCATTAAATCATAACTCTTACTGTAAAATATTAAAAAATTGTTTCTGAACTCATAATTCCCCTAATTCTTGGAAAAGGACTGCAACAAATGTTTTGAGCCTTCTTCATTTGAGGTTATGGAAAAATAATTAACATGCACAAGCTAATCATTCCCACTCGTGTGAGCGCCAGAGCGTGACACCATGTGAGTCAAGTTTCCCCTTTTTGTTTGCATTGAAGCCTCCGTATTATGTTAAAGGTGTTTAAAGCTTGAGAGCTGTGACCCTGCCTGGGACCAGAGCCAGTTCCGCCTTTCTTGGAGAGAAGTAGCCGGAGCGGCAGGCCTTTGGGCCCGGGCTGGGGAGCCGTGCCTGCCCCGCCGCCAGGCAGCACGCTGAGCACATCCCCTCCGGAGCCAGCCCGTGTCTGCCTCCTGGAACTTCCTTCATGAGACGATGGTATTTAGCCTTCAGTTAAATGGCAATTGCTTTGCAAAAGTGAATCCAACTCCTTAAACAGATATTCTACTGTTCTACTTCTTAGCCAGTCTACTTCTAGGAAAAGTAGGATGATCAGAGATCAGGGATGCCTGTGCTAGTAACTAGAATTGCCACCATAATCAAAAGGGAACTCTACTGAGCTCCTGCCTGCTTTGGGTTTGTAGTCTGTATTATTATAATACGTTACACATAATATACATCACATGCAAACTAGGACAATAAGTACAATATATTAAATACAATGCATTAAACACCAGTTCATATTAAATAATGCAACATACTAAATTAGTACAATGTACTATATCTACTGATTGGGCATGATACGAACATGTATTTTCTTCTCTGTGAGTTGTAAGAGAGAGGTAACAGCAATGCCCACTGCAAGCCCAGCCCTGTTCTCAAACCTCTATATGCAGGGAGTCCGCCAATCCCACCAGAGGGCGGCTGGTTAGAGAGGGGAGGTAGAGCTTGGAGGCGGTGGCCAATGCTTGCCTAACCTGCCCGTGGCCCTCTGGGTCCCTGTGCCATGGCCCGGATGCAGAAGTCAGAGCCCCACTTGTCACCGCCGCTGCCTGGAGAGCTCTGCTGCCTGTGGTCCTCATCCGAGACGCAGTCCCTGCCCTTCCCCTGCTCAGGCCCCTCTGTGCCTGCTGCAAGGCCTGCTATCTTCCTGGAAGATATTTGACTTTCAAACAAAGTGTGCAGAATTTTGGTAATAGGCAACAGACGTAATAACCATACAGTGTAGCTTGCTCCATGCAGCCTGTATTTTAGAGCAGCGATTCTTCCTCTGAATATGTAAGTGGACTTCAGAGTTGGCAAGCACAGGTCGGCAAACTTTCCATTAGGAAATAAAAATCTCTCAAAAGGGAGCTAGGAAGGAAGGGAAGGAAGGGGGCTTTGGGTGAACCCGTTAAGGAAGGGTAAAATTTAATTGAGGAATTTGCCATGCCAGTGTCCCTTGGAAGATGTTTCCTTGACAATTCTCTTCCCTTTAGTGTAGCTTAAATTTCTCTGGGAAAATGCAACCTTGCCCTCTTCTCCCGGGTCCCCACCATGCCCCATTTGAGCTGCCACAGGACTGTTCTCAGGGAATCCTGCGCGGCCTCCAGCCGGGCTCGTCAGCGCCACCTTCCTCCCACTTCCATCGTGTTACCGCGACTTCTCTGGGGCACGGGCGTGCCTTCAGCCCCTCCCAGCCCAGCGTCCGTGCCCAGCTTTCTCCACACCGCACTGATTGCGTTTTCACATTTATTGCTGCAACTTTAGTACTAAACAGCTGAGTGCCCAAGAGGCGCAGCCGTTTTCGGGGCACTCGGGGATGGCAGCACACAGGCCCGAGAGCTGCCCGTGTGGGGTGGCTGGTGTGCTCGGCTCCCGCGGGTGTCCCCAGAGTCCCCCCCAGACGCCGCCCCCTCCGGACCCTCCTTCCTTTGCTTCTTTAGAGGACCGACGGCTGCAGTGCAGCCCTGCATCTTCCAAGCAGATTTCTCCCAGTGATTTGGAGTTAGGTAAACATAGTTTTCAAATCCTGAGCTCCATCCAAATTCCTGATGCAGTACTAATTGTTAAGTCTATCCATCTGTAAGTTGCTGAAGTTCTCTAAGCCTCAGTTTTTTATCTTTAAAAATGGAAATAATAAGAACATTTTTAATCCTTTTTATGTATGCTTAGTACAGGGCCTACAGGGTCTCACGACGCAGATCGGACTTGTAGCGACCCTTCCTGGTTTTCAGCCTCTCCCCGGTGTGATTACAGGTGCCCACCACCACACCTAGGCTCAAGAACATTTTCTTTAGGAAGCTATGAGAGTAAGTTAGAAAATGCATGTAAAGCATTTCTTGGCACTGAACATGCACTTCATTGGGTCCGAGTGGCCTTTCCTGTTCTTACCTTCTTCCCCACATTGGCTTCTGGGGTCCACCGATGCCCAGCACATCAGCTCCGATTGCTCCGTGAGCCCCTCCTGGGAGCTCTAGCCCTGCAAGCACTAAGCACCTGGAGACGGGCACATCCTTGCCTCATGTTAGCTCTCTCCTTAAACCCCTCAGGTGGCTGTCCCTGTTCTCCAGCTCAGTGGAGGTGACACCTGTGAGCTGCAGTGGCTCCCTAACCCTGGAGCGGTGCCCCATATCCCCAGTGCCCATATACCATGGAGCATTCAGCACTGAAACCTGGAGGCATTTTGAGGACATGATCCACGTCTCCTGGATTATAACAGCCTCCAACATGAAACAGTCAGTGCCCCAGAATGCTTTCTGAAGAGAGCCACTGAGGGACCAAAGTAGAAAGAAGCAGGATGAGAGCCTGCCAGGGGTCATATCAAGGACAAACATCGGAGGAGAAGGGTTAAGGGTTGCAGGGGGGTGGTGAGCGAGGGAACCCAGCATTTCCAGTCTTGGAGCCCCGAGCCCCCAGGGTGGGGGGCTCTGGCCAGTGCACAGGGAGACCCTGGGGCAGCAGGCCATCTCTCTGTGAAAGGTGCCATCTCCGCCCTTCGGCTCACAGACATGTCCTGGGAATGGTAGCTCCCAGCATGCTCGCCTACCCCTTGGCCACTGACCTTCCAGGCCCAGGCCCTGGTGAGCACTGCTGAGGTGCGCTGCAGTCAGACTGTGCCCCGCTGCCTGCTGGCTGCGGCCCCTCCCCACACCCTGGCCCCCGGGAGGCATCCGGCCCTCCAGCCCTGGAGTAACCCACCGCAGGGCCAGCTCCTTAGCCTCGGGGGTGCTCCAGGGGCCCTCTTGGTGCAGAGCGGTTTGCGGGCTGAGTGGACTTGCAAGGAAAATGCAGCAAATTTTAAATAGATACTGTCGCATTTGGAATAACTGAAATGGTAAGAGTCTGAGAGATTTCTATTACTTTTCCACATGAGAAGGAAATGCTGTCACACTCAGAAGGAATACAGTGTATCTCGTTCTCCTCTTATTGTTTTTGACTAAAAGTTAAATAAGCAACGCGTTCTTTCTTGTTCTTCGCTGTATGCCAAGGGCCAAGTTTTCCCTCTAACGCAACACTGAGCAATCAAGAGTGATTATTATAATACGTAAGTATATAGGAGTTAAGCAATAAAATCGGAAATAGGGAAATCTGTATAATTTTTAAATTATTTTCCCAAAACCATTATTCTTATGACATTACCATTTTAATAGAAGGCTTAAAAATTTTGAGTCTTATGTTTTGGCTGTAAAATGATGTGTAATTTTGGAAACATTAGTACTTATTTTAAAATTTAAACTTACCCAAGTATCTGTTTCTGTTTAAGAGGACCATATTTTTTAAATTGCTTTATAGCCTGAGTCTGAGACTATTAATTTTCAGCTGACTGATCTGAAGTTGTAAGTCACTAAAGCACTGTTGGTATACTTTATTCAGCAGCAGCTCAAACATGAATTAAGGGAAAAAATAGCCAACAACGAGCTGAGAGCATTTTCGGCGTGCGTGGCCGTTCACCTCTCCTGCCCACCCCCCAGGCCCGGTCTGCTTTGAAACAAGTCAGCAGGTGCTTCCCTCAAGCAGGAGTGGTTGTCACGTGCCTCCTTCTGCCTTTGTCAGGTATTTTGCAATATGGATGTGAGCGGGGGCGGCTGGACTGTGATTCAGCACCGTGAAGATGGGAGCCTAGATTTCCAGAGAGGCTGGAAGGAGTATAAAATGGTAAGACGGAAGAATTTACAGTGGCTTTTGATGTTTTATCTCGAGGTTATCTTCACTGTAGATGATAAATTTTGCATTTTTAGATGTATTCGAGTTATTTGAAGAATAAAATGGTGTTTACATTAAGGACATTATTTTCATTAGACATAAAAAGCTCATAAATCATTTTTGGGAAATGATTTCCATGTGTGCATCAAGAGGAAAACCACGTCACTGTAATTATTTGATGAACCATTGTGTATTGCCTGGATTTGTGCCCTGGTTGAAGGAGGGTGGGGAAGCTGGGACAGGGATCCCAGGGGACTCGTGTGCACGCAGGGTGCTGTGTGGGCCGCAGATCACCATGGGCTGGGCAGGAGCTACGGCTTCACAAGGGGGGCAGGTCGAAAGGGGATCTCACCACAGGACCCTCTCTCAAGCTACGAGGGCTTCCCGAGGCTGCTGGCTCTGTTGGCAGCCTGCGCAGAGGCAGCCGGCTCCCGCCTCACGTCCAGGCCATCTCAGTTGCATTAGCCGTGGAAATGTCACCGTGGTGTCTGCCATGTGGAGAAGCTGACCAGAGGTGCAGTCCACAGCCTACGGGGAACGAGTGCTGGAGGGTGACATGACGAGAAGGGCCCCTGGCGTCACCCCGCCACCACGCTGACCTGAGTGCTGGACGTGTGTCAGGCCTGCATGGCAGCTCTTACCTAGCTTTCAGGTCAGACCTGGTGACTACTGCTGTCCCCACTCGAGAGGAGACCGAGGCAGATCAGCTTTGCAGCAGGGGGGCGCCCTGGGTTGAATTCCTCTGTAGCGCAGTGCAGCCTCACCACAGCACTTGTGAGGCGGCAGTGGTCAAAGACCCTCAGCTAGGCAGTAATTTTACTTTACATGCAGTGCTACGGGATAATCCCTATTAAATTTTTTGTCAAATTCCTCCCTTCAACGACAAAAAGAAAATAAGTGGTGTAGTGCTTGATCTTGTAAGCAAGGAGGTGCCGCGGCTGTGACACCACAGTTGTCACACTTGTAGGCTCACAGATGGGGAACCAGAGCCAAGAAGAGTTTCAGTCCCTCCAGCGTCTCCTGTGGCACGCTGTCTGCCTTGCCCTTTAGATGCACTGGGCTGAGCGCTCTGAATGCAGGTTCACAGTTTGGAGTTGGACCCAGCTGGAGTCCTGGAGTGTTTAATGAACCACGAACTGGAGAAAAAAGGAGGCCGAAGCCTGAAAGACAGAATTCCACAGAGAAAACTGTAAAATCTTACACTAGCTCAAAAATATAAAAAATTAGTCATAAGAATGCAGGGAGAAGGTGCTAAAGTAGCTTAAGAACTTGATAAATTTGATAAATGGAGAGATTGATAAATTTGATAAATGGGAGATTGATTTGGCTATAAGCTCATTTTGTGTTATTTGCCAGGAAAAAAAAAAACCTGCAGTCTACATTTGTAGTAATTTTTAGGTCATAAAAATGCAGGATTCTTCGGTATCTGCCACTATGTGCTTACATTTAAAATCCGCTTCCTAGAGGTTTCAAACAGTGGACTACTCTAGAAATTGCCAGTGAGATGTAAGGAATTTGGAAGTCATGTCCAGCTGGGGAACAGTGAGGGCTGTTTAACCTGGAGAAACAAGGAACAAGCAGACACCTGTCTGGGAGCTGTTTCAGTGAGCTGCAGAGAAGGGCCCAGCACTAGAACCTGATGCTCAACCAGGGTCTCTGTCTAGCACGGCTAGCCCCAGCCCCTCGTAGGAAGCCCTGGTCTCACTGAATCACTCAGCACCACTGTGACTCTACATCAGGGGAAGACCAGGGGTCGCACAGGACATTCTGAGAGGCACACTGGAACTCCATGTGAACAAGCTCTCGAATGTTAAGTGCAAGCCCGCTCTGCCCTCGGCGTGAAGAACCCAGCCTGAGGCAGACCCTCGTTTTTCAGGATGGGCATGGAGAACTGGGTCTTAGGTCAGACTCTAGGACTTCCGTCTGCCTATGTGATTCTATAACATCCTGGGGAAAGCTGCCTGTGTTGTAGAAGAGGACCCTGAAGTACTCCTTTATTAGTGGGTTGAGTCCTCACTCTGCCGAGGGTGGTGGTGACCCTACCTCCCCCACCCCCCGCAGGCATCTCCCTAGATGGTAGCAGTGCCCACACATACTGCAGGAACGTCACAGAGATCAGAGACAGTGCAGAAAAATACCTTGGCATGCTGAGTTTTCAGAAACAGTAGTTATTAATATTATCCTAAATAAAAAAATCAAAACATAAAATTTCTACTTATTTCTGCCAAGAGTGCTATTTTGCAAGACACTTTAATTCCCTATTATTTTCATCACTAAAATGAGATGTGGAGAAGTCACCCAAGAACCAGACGGCAGATGTAGGTTCAGCCAAGTCTGAAATCATGATTATTAACGTGGAGGATAACACAGAGTTGAGTATGGCATTGTCATCGCTGTGATTTTCCTGCGTGGTGAGTCATTAACTGTAAACACCTGCTGCCCCGGCTGGCCCGGCGTGCAAGTGGGCCATACGGGCTCGTTAGGTACGGAGCCCACCGTGCCCGTCTGCGGAGTTAGCCGGTATATCCACTCAGAAGCAATTCTTTTGTCGTTATGGGAACAAGAATAGAATTATCCTTTAATCATAGTTTTGTGCGTCTGTCCTCTCTTCTGTTTTGTGTAAGAAAGACCATCAGGCTTTATTTAGACTTGCAGAACTTATCCCCTCAGTGTCAATTCTTCACGGTCAGAAAATGAGATTAGCTCCAGAATTCTGAAGCAGTGTGGAGAAAAATGACAGCAAATTCTTTGCTCTTAATTAAGAAGGCTCATGGTGTGCTGCAGCTTAGCTAGCTTTCACGGAGCACAAGGAAAAGCGAGCTGTTCCCTCCGCAGCTTCTCTTCCCATAAAGACAAAGGGCGCCTCCACCGAGAATGACCGCGGCCTGCAGCGCCTGCTCTCAGCAGCCCTCCCGCGGCCGCCTGCGTCCTGGCCCACGGCGCCCGCCGTCCCGCCCTCGTCCTGCAGGCCTCCGCAGACTGCTGCTGGCGAGCCAGAGGCTGCATCCTGTGGGCTTCTCCCTGCCTTCGTCCTTTCCTGCTGGCTGCTCTGGGGTTGCGTCTTGCCCCTCCAGATTTCCGGGACTCTTAGTTACCAACACAGGAATACAAGCGTGAGTTCTCGCTGGGCAGGCTTACTCCCAAGCCTCGCTCCGGCGGCAAGCCTTGTGCTTTACGTGGCTCTCGGGGTCAGCGTTAAGCCTGTGCAAGCCTCCCATCTTTGTTTTGTTTCCTCTTGCCCTTCCTTACCAGAAGACTGGGCAAAACCGAGTTTGTAAGCGTGCTTCCTGAGAGCGATGGGGCGGTTTTCCGCGGGCCTGGAGGGCCGTGCGCGCTCGCCCAGCGGGCCTTCGCTCGCACGCCTGCACGGCCGGCGCTGGAGGAGGAGGCGCCCGCAGGAGCCGGGGTGCCGCGCGTGTGCGGGCCGCGAGCGCCCTCGCCACCGCTGTGACGCAGGCCCTTCGGCGGAAGCCCTCGTCCTCTGGGAGCTCCTGGTTGCTGCGCAGAAATCAGGAGCACATTTTGAACTACATTTCAACATCTTCACATTACGAGGAGAAGAGTCCATGAGAAATTAGAGATTTGGAGCGAAGTATTTCTTCCAGTGTCTCACGCGCTTACTGTCTCAGCGGCTGGAGGGGACCCTCCTAGACTCAGCTTTATATTGAAGCACCTTTGAAAACCCTAGCTCCGTATTGTCCATTTTCTTTAATAATTTATGTGAAAAAAGTTGAAACTTGTAGAACTCAGAGACTGTGTCTGGTTTTGATTTTGTTTCCCCTATAAAAAGTCACCACTTCCTGTGAACATTATCAGACCAAAAAAAAAAAAGAAAGAAAGAAGTACCAGAGACAATTATTTTATTATCTTGAAAAAACTACAACCCAAAATTGAACCTTTCTGCAGGTTTTGACATAACCAAATGAATTTTTGTCTTTATCTCGAAGTTTTTTAGTATAATGTGCTTTTTAAGGCCAATTTTAAGTCAGCGTTCTTTTCAGTTAAGTTTCAGTGTTTGCTTTTTCCGGTTGTTGCTGTGTTTTGATTTTCCTTTCATGAAACTATGACAGGAGGCATAAAATTGATGAGCCTGGTTCTGAACAACGGAGTCTTTCCCGTGATTTGGTTGTCGTAAATAAACATGGCAGTTTTTAGGACAGTGTATGGCAGCATAGAGTCACTCATGGAATGGAAGAAACGCGTCGCTACTGCCATTGCTCATTCACCTCTGCTTCTTTAATCTCCAGTGCAGAGCTGCGTAGCAGGCTTGCTTTTGGTTTCTATGGGCACCGGGGGACATTCGAGGTGCAGTGGCACCCTGACGTAGCTGTATGTGCCATGACGTCACACACAGTGCTCTGAGGTGCGGGCGGGGGTGGGGGGCGACCTCGGGCCCAGAAGTGTGGTCCCGCGTGAAGCCTGCACCGTGAGCAGCGTCTTCCTCTTAGCTGGCCCCGCGCAGCCCTCCCGCCCACCCCACGCTGACTGCTGCGGCTGCCGCTGTGCTCCTGGAGGTGTGCACATCTCCTGGGGCACTTCCCCCTGCCAGCCCTCGAGCCAGATCTCCAAGGTGGAGCTAAGTCATTTTCTCTTTGAAAAGCCACACGGCCTTTTTGGACACACTCTCTTTGTTGAGAACTAGGAGGTGTATGACCTTCAACTGTTCCCTTATGTAGATTCTAAAACTTATGAGACGTGGAGCGAGGGGCCACAGAAAGTGGAAGGGACCGGTCCAGCAGCGTGAAGGAGCAGAGCTGCAGGCTGCGGTGCAGCAGTGGTGGAGCCTTCGCCAGCACAGGCCAGGCCTTCAGTGCAATTCCCCGCCTTGAAAAAAGAAAACGAAGACAGTCCGTTTCATTTGACTGCTGCTTAGCCCCACTGGCAATCGGCAGGCTCTAAGTTTTTACTTAATAATTAACTTTTCAGATTACAATCAACATGTTCTGCATAAACTACACTTGTCATCACAGTATGTTAGTCTCCAAAAGCCTTTTGAATAATGATTTTAGTTAGTATCTATTAACTTTCAGCAAAGACAAGGGCCTAGAATAGTTTGCCTCCTTTCTCCAGTGGAATGGGAAGGGCCCTGTTCTCCTGTGTAGCTCAGCTCCATGGAAGGGGTGCAGCTCGCCGAGTTCCTGGGGCGTGTGCGTGGCTCTAGGTCTGATCCCCAGTCCTGCCTAGGGTGCACACCAATGTCAGTGCGTTTCATTTTGAATTGTACCTTCATTCACCCTTTTTTTCAGTGCACAGCCATGGCCTGCCCTTCCACCTTACTGGGCCTTGAATCAAACTGCATGCCATAGACCAGAACTCCCAGAGAAGGACCGAGCCTGGCAGTGAAAAGTGCTCTGAAATGCCTCAATTTCTGCAGCCTTTTCAAGCAACTGCAGCCCTCAAAACTAGTTTTATTGATTTGCTTTTACCTAGATATTTAGGTTAGGCTTTGTAGAACACAACATAAGAAATGAGAACACAGTCCACGTATTTGATGGGGTGAAAGAGAGAGTGCTTAAGAAAATGTGTACTATCACTATAATTCCATGTAGTTGGTGTATATGAAGTTCAAAAGGAAGCGGGGGGCTCCCAGACTCCATCACGTCTTTTGAGGAAAGCAGGACTGCGTAACTGAGCAGTTCCCGAGCTGCCCTGCAGAGGCAGGGCTCCTGTTACAGGCACGCCGTGACCCAGACTGCAGTTCTCGGTGCACAGCAGCCAGCCTGCGGTCTGGAGTGTTGTGCGCAGCTGGGCCGCAGGTGCACACGGGGCTTGTCCTTGAGCACCGCCCAGCGCAGAGCCAGGCGCGGCTGTGCCAGCCCGTCTCCCTGGAGCTGGCCGGCTGAGAGGGCAGCCGCACGCAGCCCACCGCCTCCAACAGGTGTGCTGTAGGGATGCTTCTCTGAAAGTTAGTGCCAAGTGCTGAAATATTTCCCCCTCCCTCCCCTCCCCTCCCTTCTTTCCTCCCTTGTCTTTCTCCCTCCTTTCTTCCTTCCCTGCATCCCCCTCCCTCCC
>NW_004524724.1:1500629-1518055 GCF_000260255.1 Octodon degus
CCTCCCTCCTTCCCTCCTCTTTCTCCTTCCTTCCCCGCTTCACTCCTCCCCTTGCTCTCCACCCCTTCCTCCCTTGTCTTTCTCCTTCCTTTCTTCCTTCCCTGCATCCCCCTCCCTCCCCTCCCCTCCCTTCTTTCTCCTTTCTTTTCCTTTCTTCTCTCTGCCTGAGTGCTGGGTATGTGCCAGCCTGGCCTTAGTGTGGCACGCTCCACAGACACTGCCCGTGGACCTCTGTGTCAAGAAAGGAGAGAAACCTGCAGCCCGAAAGGAACCTAGCCCTGAGTAGAAGTAAGGGCTGCTTTCTGAAGCAACAGCAGCTGTCCCAAGCGTAGAACCATTAGTTCTTTATTTCCCTGTCACTAATATTGCCAGCATTAAGAGCCAGCCCGTATTTGGGGACCGCTTTTTCTTTTACTCTCTCAGGAACTACCTTGAATACCTAGCAACCATACCCAGGATTTCTCCAAAGAGCTCAGTGGAGTCCTTGTGGCTGAGACAGTGTCGCTCCTTCATCTTCGAACTCAGCCACTGCCTACAGCTGTGGGAGCCCACGCCCAACGCTGCAGGAGCGGTTATAGCCGCAGACTTACGGGTCTGCTCTTATCACCAGAAAAAGTTGAGCAAGTTAAGACTGCTGAAGTCATGGGTCTGCTAATCCACAAAGTTACAGGAGCAGTGCTAGATTCCTGAAAAGTAATCATGACAATTAGTTAATAGTTCTGATGCCACCCTGATAACACTCACTGGAAAATGCTTAAGTTAAAGATATTAACCAATGTTTTAGAAATTTTTTTCTAAAAGCAATATTTGCAAGTGTTTTCTGGTTGAATGTGTCAACCCCTTTCATTTCATTGAAAAACACCTCATCCATGTGGAGCAGATTAATGGAAATTTCAACGTAATCACAATTAGACTGTTGGCTCAATGGAGAGAAACACACAGGAGAGCGTGGACACTAGTGATTGAGAACAAAGGCTGCAAAATCCAGAGACTCGTCTGTCGTTATATTCTAGACGCTGATGCCTGTTGCCCGGGCCTGCCCCAGGAGTGCGCTTCCCCACCACTCACCCACCTCCGTTCTCCTTGCAGGGCTTCGGGAACCCGTCGGGCGAGCACTGGCTGGGGAACGAGTTCATCTTCGCCATCACCAGCCACAGGCAGTACACCCTGAGGATCGAGCTGCTGGACTGGGAGGGCAACCGTGCCCACTCGCAGTATGACAGGTTCCACCTCGGCAATGAGAAGCAGAACTACAGGTAGGCAGGGCTGGGCTGGGCCTCCTGGAACCGGCAGCGGGCACCGGGCAGGTCTCTGCACCCGGAGCACGCAGGCAGGCGGGCTCGGCAGGGAGCTGTGCTGCCCGCGGCACCACCCGGAACCGGGGGTCTGGCAAGGCAGGAGGGAAGAGGAGGAAAACCCCTCCTGTGCTCCGGCTGTCACTGAAACGTAAAAATAACGATTTTAAATATTTGATTACCCTTCTAAATGAGCAACGTGTACACACACACAAAAAAAAATTTAAACGGCTCAGGAATTTGAGTGTACGATTCTGTTCCTGGAACCTGCTTAGGCACTGGCCTTGTGGTGGTCAGGGACGGTGCAGGGCTGGCTGCAGAGTTGGGTGCGCTCTGCTGCCGAGGAGCCTTGCAAGCTAGCTGGCTTTCCCCAGGATGGGGGAGTCTCGCCGGAGCGATCACGGTTCTAAGGATTCGGGCAGCGCTTGGCGCTCAGCAAGCCCTGGGTGGCTGCCGCAGCGCCATAACTAGTCAGAAAGACGGCGACCCCAGCTCCTACACCGTTTCCGGAAATATCACAACATGGCTGCGAAACGAGATGCCAAGCAGTGACAAACGCCGAAGCCCTGTGCTTCTGCCCTGCCGGTGTGGCCGTCCGCTCCTCCTCACAGTTCAACTGCGTCTATTCCTCGTTTGTCTTTTCGAGATGTACAGTCTTTATTTTAAATCTGCATCCCTTTTACGTACAGCTCATTTTCCGTTGATAGACTGTGTATGGGCTTGGATCCTTGGAGACGTAATCATTTTCTCAACAAATAGTGATGATGTCACCACAACAGAAGATGCGCAGCAGATCTGAGGACTTGGCGGTCTCAGGAGGGGCAGCCAGGGTGGACTCTGTGGCAACTCGAGAAACCAAAGAAGAGACATTCATAAAAAGCAATGAAGTGTACAAAGATGTGTTTCCAAGGAGGTCAATATTTGGAGGGCTTCGTAACAAGGAAAAGCGCCGTCAAGCATCAGGGTGCTCTTGTGTAAATGTTTTGACCTGAAACTTGACACAACATGAAACTTGGCTCCGTCGGACAGCCCGACGACAGCACCAGCACACAACCAGTCTGCGCTTTTTCTAGGCTCCTGGAGAATTTGCTTTGGCTCGTTTCCAAAACGCTTCTCAGTTCCGTGTGAGTGGCTGTGTGTGTGGGTATCGTGCATGGGTGTGTGGGTGTGATGTGTGCAGGCATTTGTGGTGTTGGGGCGCAGAGCAGGGGCAGGTTGGCTGAAGGCTCCGGGCGTGGGGTGCACGTGGTTCCGGCCCAGCGTGAGGAGGGGCGCCTCCTTCCATTCACATCTGCGATTCTGGCCCTCGCCCGCATGCCCCCTTCTAAGGTCAGCGTCCGACGCGGGATCAGGGTGTGGGCCCCACTTTGCTTTCTTGAGAGACTTGTGTACCTTGAGACTCAGATTTATAACGATAGGAGGAACTTAACAATTTCATCTCAAACCTCTAGCTTAGGAGGAGAAAGGTGAGGCCCAGAAATACACAATATTTTTTCCCAAGGAGGGAGAAAGCCTGGTGACCCCACTTGCTTGGCGTGGTTTTCGCGGAGTGCCGCTGTGAGGAAGTCGGGGATCCAGCCTGCTCCTGCCCGTCCCTGCTGGGCCCGCGGGAGATCCCTCTACGTGACGCCTTCTCCTGCGCGATTTGGCCGCAGGTGGGATGCAGGCCTCCCGGAGCCACGGAGCCTGCGCTGGCGGCCGAGGGCACGGCTGCAGCGGCCAGCCCCGGCTCCCCGCTGGCTCCTCGCGGCCTGCCGGCCTCTGCCTGGAGGAGTCCGCCTCCGCACGCTGCTCCTGCCGCCCAGCTAGGACAGCGCTGTGCACAGCCGGGCAAGCCGGGAGTGCTCAGGCTTGTACGCGCTCTCCTGGCCCAGACGCCGAGCCGTGCTCCGGCCGGCAGGTCGTCTCTGAGCGGGTCGCTAGCTGGGGACCTGCGTGCACACTGCCACGTGCAGGGCGGGGGGGGGGGGCTCCGTGTTGACCACTTCACTTGGATTTGCGTAACTCTTCGCGCCGTGCTGTACCGTCGGACAGAAACAGGCCCTCGCCTGCTATCCTGCACCGCACAGTCAGCCAGGATCTGGCGCCCGCTGCAGGAGCCGCTGCCCGGCCTCCCCGTGCTCCTTCCGCGAGCGGGCCCGAGGTCCCGCGGCGATGTGGGTCGGAACAGCGCCCTGGGCCGCAGATCCAAAGGTCATCGGACCGGTGGTTAAATAAGGCATAACTGTAATAGTTTGTCCTTAATGAAATTATTTTTACATGTCAATTAGTTACTGCTTCTTTTGTCTTTGGTGATAGGTATTATTACATGCATTTTAAGAATGGGGAACCAATACTGATCCATTCATTTGCTCAACTCAGCTAAATTACAAATTAAACTCATTACTAAGGAATTTGCACTGAATTTTGTTAATTTTACAGAGCTTTTCATTTTTCATAGATTTCCTTTTTTGAATTAAATTCAGAAATTTTCTTGTTTAAAAAAATCAATCTTAGAAACTATGTTCTGGAAATCTTTTAGCTGTGGTCATAATATACAGACTCAACTTTAAAATGAAGAGCAGATAACCATTCCTGTGCGTTGGTGTGGCTATGTGTTGTGAGTGGGCAGATGAGCGTGTGTGTGTGTGTGTGTGTGTGTGTGTGTGATATACACACTTAACTTTCATCCTCTAAGGAGACTTCATTTTATTTTATTTTTATTTTTGTGGTATCAGGGATTGAACTCAGCACCCTGTGCTTACCAGGCAAGCACTTACTCTACTAAGCTATTTCCCCGGCCCTCTAAGGAGACTTCAAACAATTTTCACAGATAAGAAAGAAGGTCCACAGAACCTGAGGGGAGTCGATAAGTGACAGTAGTGGTCTAAGGGTGTGGTTGTCGCCATTTCATATGAAGTACAGCACAGCCGGTGTAAGATTGTTAAACGCCTCCTGGGGATCTCATCCTGGCAGGCGGCGAAGCCTTCCTGCCTCTGGCTTGATGTTCCTGAGTTTCTTCTCTGCGCTACCGCTACTGCTGGGGCAACTTTCCTGCCAACCTTGCTGGGTTCCTCCTCTCCTAAGCACGCAGACAAGGTTCAGATCCCCGCAGGTCCGCGTGAGGTCCAAGGCTCTGTATGCCTGGCCATACCTCCCTGCCCCGGGCCCCCAGCCCAGTTCTACCCACCCGCATACCCTGCTTTTGTGACTCCATCTTGGTAGCTGCATGCAATCCCCCAAGCCCTTCGTGCCTTTCCTCATGCCATATCCATGCCCTTCCTACATTAACCCACATGATCACCTAGATGTGTCTTAAATCTTTTCTAGTTCCATGGACTTTGAATTCTTTGCTGAGCAAATTTATGTATCTCTAATAAACACTTGAAAGTGTCCATTACCAGTAGAGTGCAGTGGCATTTTAATTTTCATGGAAGCTTTATTGGTCCCAAAACAAAGTTGAAAAACAATAGACACCACCAGTACAAACAGTACTGAAATATAATAAGCTAACTGTAGCCTTTCAGAGATGTTCTAATCGATTGGAAAAAGCCCTGAAATAAGAATCAGAGTTGCAGACCCTTGAGGAAATCTGGCTTTCTCATCAGTAAAGCCGAAGTGGCTGCACTGGTCCTGCTCATGCAGGAGGGCAGTCTTGATGAATGCTGTGGACAAGAGGCTGAAGCGAGTGCACAACCCCCAGCCTGGGAGACAAGCCAGGGCTCACAGAGAAGCCAAAACCACCAAACACACCAAGTCAAAGGAGCAGGACAGGGGTGCTCCACAGAATGTGGTCACTGTGCTGTGGCTGTTACCTACGGCAGCATTGGGTGGTGGCCCACGGCAGGAACCCATCTGGATGCCTTTGCCCTGAATGTCACCCTGAGACGACACCGCCAACCCGAGCTGCTGCCTCACTGCTGCTACCCAGCTCTCACCTGGAGTTCCCTGTGGGCCATACGAAACTCAGAGCTGTGCCAGGAAGGGAACTCAGCAAAGTTCCCAGGTTACTTAAGTGGATTGGGCACAGTCCAGCTGCGCCTACAGCAGGCCCCACATGACCTTTACACCCAGCTTTCTCATCTAAGTGGGAGCACTGCCTCTAGCCAGAAAGATATACAAGCATGCTGTGTATTTGGTAAGCTTGAATGCCACATAAATATGAAAGATACTTAGATTTTTAAATTTTAATGTTTATTACACTAATACATTTATAATTAATCCATTGACACTCTAGTGGTATGATCTGCATTGTTAGCCCTCTTTGTGGTCCCCCAAATCTCCCTGGCTATCTGGTTGCCCCCTGGACGCAGTGTGGACGCCAGGGGCACGCACTGCAATGTGGCATTGCGTTATTATAATTTAAGAAGTGGGATTTACCAACTGGAAATAAATTCAGTTACATCATTTTCAAGAAGGAAAAAGAAACTGCATAAAACTTCCAGTTTTAATGTAAAAAAGAGTTTTAATGAACACATTTCACTAGAGAGTTATTATAGGTCTTAGGGTCAATTTTTTCCCCAAAGTTCATTAAGTTTAGCTTTAATAGGAAATCTTGTATCAGAGACAACGAAGTGAGTCACTTGTAACCGATACAAAATTTGAACTAGTTAAGGCTGAATAATAATGTAACAATGTATAATGCCTATCACAACTATGTTCTGGCTCTAATCCTTATCATGCACATTTGTGGATATTCATATTATATATTTTCATATGATTTATTGTGCAGAAATGAATTTGAAAGATTAAAACCAACTAGTTGAAACCAGGCATGGTGACGTATGTGTGTATCCCAGCACTCAGGGGGCTGAGGCCGGAACGATGCCCTGAGCTTAAGGCCTGCCTGTGCCACGTAGTAAGTTCAAGACCAGCCTTAGCTGCGTAGTGAAACCCTGCCTCAAAAATTGAAAAGCTGAATAACTGATAGCTGTCAAATGATTTTTGGAGAAGAAGTTTCCACTGGAGAAGGTGAATGGAATATTTGGGCAAAAATTGTAAAAACAACCTTGAAAATAATTTGGCCATTAAATAATGTTTTTGCACAAGGATTGTTTGGGCCAAGTTCCTCATTGGGAAGGAGCTGGCGGAATGTGTAACACTGTACTGGGAATCCAGAGACCTGACCTCTGGACTCAGAGCTGGAGTCACTTTTCTGAATGACCTTGGACAAGCTGCTTCACTCTTCCAGCTCCCAGATCCTCTAGAGTAAAAGGAGGAGGTAAACCTGAGGTTCTTCCAGCTGCACAACTCAGCTCTTCTTTAATCATTAAAGTACTCTCATGCCCTGATGTATTTCAAGGACAAAACAAAATCATGTGGGGTGAAACGATTTCTCTTGAGCATCCCATGTAAATTTGAGCTCTGCAATTTTGTAGGAATTGGAAAAGTTGTCTCACTTTTCTTGGTGAAATAGTTCTCATTTCTCTGGCTCTCTGGCTCTGTGGCCCTGCCTGGACCCAGCAGCAGATGATGTCAAAATACTGAGAGGAAAGTCATTTTAGCAGCAGTTTGGGGGTGCAATGGTCGAAAAACACGGAGAGTCTGCTGGCTGCTTCTACCCTCTTCAGTCTCTACTGCAGGCTTTCAAACTCAAGGGTTCCAGTAGTTTTGTTTGAATTTTACAAATAATGTATCTACTTTGGTAGGCATATTATTTTTACTGTGTGCATGTGCGTGTGCATGTGCGTGTGTGTGTGTGTGTGTGTGTGTGTGCATGCACGAGGTTACTTCCTAAAATCTGGAAGGGATTAACACATTCCTGCCAGTTTTTAAAAATCAGTTTTATTAATGAAAAGACCAATAAAAGCTCCTCAGTCTGCCTGAACTCTGGTGGCTCAGGGGACACACAGTATGCCCCTGCTGAGTGTCCTGAGCAGGCAGAGTCTTGTACCTCTGCCAGGAGGAAACACTGACGTGCAGGTGCACACCAGCTCTTACGGGGTCACTGTGCACCTGCTGGGGTCAGGAAGTCCTTTGATTTTCATGCAGATCAATGTCTCTCTCCAGTCTGGAACTCTTCAGGGCCAATGAGCACAAAGATGCCGGGACTGTTCCACGTCAGGATCCCAGAGGAGTCCTGCTAAGGAAGCAGCAGCGGGACTCAGAAACCTGCACCCCACAAACTCACTGCCAGCTCCCCTCTGGGAAGCAGCCCTAGACTTCCTATGACTGTCACCTGCCCCGGGTCTCCAGCTGTGTGACAGCGCAGGCAGGCCTGGCAGGAGAGGCCACCAGGCAATGAGGGCACCATGCAGGGGATGGGCGGTCACTCCAGAGACACAGAGTGTGTGGAGGAGAGCTGGTGGCAGGGCAGGCTGGGCATGGAGCAGCCGGGGTTCCTGAGCCGAGGGCAGGCAGGGGTGGGCAGGGCAAAGCCCACGGCTGGGGGGAAGAGGACAGAGCCCTGGGGCCCATGGGGCCATGCCTGCTGCTGCTGCTTCGGACCTCCTGAGTGCTCACAGGGACGAAGTGTGTGGAGGGAACTCAGTGCCCTCCAGGGACCTCAAGGCCACATAGTTCATGTTAGTGCTCAGTTGTAAAATGAAATATTAGGAAAAGAAAGGAACAAGGCAAGAACTTTGTATTTACTTATTTTACTAAAAATAGATATGTTCTACAATATATATCTTTGAACTTTGGGAATACAGTTTCATTGGCGCAAATCTCATGAATAAAATATGTATCTTATTGTCCAACAGAGAGTGCTCCATCAGCAGGAGCAGATGCAGCCAACGGTGTTGCGTTGGGGCCACCGGTCCCTTTGGACAAGGAATCTCTATGGCGAGATAGATATAGATATAGATATAGATATATGAAAATTGAGGCTGTGGCTTCACACATTAGTCAGGTGCTCTCCCACTGAACTATTTCCCAATGCTTTTTTGTATTTCAAACAAGGTTTTACAGGGTGTTCAGGGTCTCACTACTAGATTAGACTTGTAGTGATCCACCTGTTCACAGCCTCCCAAGAGCTGGGATAACAGGCACGCATCACCACACCCAGTCTCAACTGCCATCTCAGCGTACCCTGGGGGTGGTCAGGGCCGGCACGGCAGGCCCGGGGATCAAACCCCCAGACCCTGTTCCTGCTGGCAGGTGCTTTAATCCACTGAGCTATTTGGCTGGTCCTTCCCAAATCCTTTTTAAATTTTACTTTGAGACAGGGTTTTACTAAATAATCTAAGCTGGCATTGAATTTGCAATCTTCCTGCCTCTACCTCCCTAGCAGCTGGGCATGCACCACCATACCTCACTAACTTCACCTGTGTTTTGAACGTTTACAAGCTTCCTATCACTGAAAAACATGCTTTCGAAGCAGAAGTCACTTGCGATGGGGTTCCCAGTACTGAGAGCTCAACACCCAAATGGTTGGCAAGCTCTTTTGGACAGAGTCTGTGATGACACTGAAAATGCATGCCATCAGAACTTGGTGAGTGAAACTGTACAGGTGGGACATGTGCAACCAAGGTATGCATAAGGCGGTCACACTGGAATCTGAAAGCGAGTGAAGCCAGATTCGCTGAAGCTGAAGCGGCCCATAACTCCAGCAGCAAAGCTTTCTTAATCACAGCACAGAGTCTCAGCACCATCAGGGGCATGGGCACCGACGAGCAGGTATCAAGGCTCAGGATGCAAGTGAAATAATGTCCTCTCCTTAGCACAATGCTGCATCAGTGCGCACAGATCCTGGTGCTTCTTCCTGACCCAATTCTGCCAGACAAAAAGGACACCAAGTCAGGAAGCTTGGAGGTGACAAGGTCTGCAGAATGAGAGAGGCTGGGGGATGACCTGCAAGGATTGTCGCCCTAACGTGGGTGAAGCAGGGAAACACACCGAACGTGGCTGGATTAATAAAGCATCTTGCTACACAACACAAAGATCACGGGGTTCTGAAAGACTGGGGCTTGGTGGGCTTGGGCAAATAGCTGAATGAGAGGATTGTTATTCGCGCGGTGTCCAGGGTGAGTCCAGGGTCCAAGGTGAGTGGCCATTAGGCTATGCCCTGGTCAGCAAAGCAGCTGTTTGTCCTTGTTCCTCTCACACTGGGCGGCCCACACAGCTACTGTTGACCTACCTTCCCTGCACACTGTCACTGTTGCTTAGCGCAGTGTGCGCCCTTTGCTTTCTCTTTTATTACCACTGGAGTGCTTGTGCTGCACGAGGCCACCCTTCTAAGGTGCTGCTGCCCTGTTCTGTGCCATGGCAGTGTTAGGAGGGTGCTGCTGCTATGAGAGCTTTGTACTGAGGGGCGCCTGACAGTCAGGAGGGCAGGAGACCGGCTGCAGCCCACACGGGGCGCCACACGCTCGCCATGCTGCGCGCCTCTCAGGGCTCACTTGTGCTGAGTGTGCGGAGAAGTGAGACTTTCTGTCACACTCACTGGCGGATTCTTGACTTCTCTTCCTTGCATACTTACACTACACGAGCCACCAGCTCCTGCTTGGGATTTCTGCGTGGGTGTCTGTGCTTCTTGGCTGCATCCTAAATTGTGGCTTCGTCCATCCACACAGGACCAACCGTGCCCCCCTCCTTCTCACAGCCTTGTCGTCGAGATGTCACCAGAATTTCTGCGAAAGCAGAGCACTGTCACACAGCCACCTGCCAGGTCCCTTCCGAGAGCGCCCCAGGTTCGCTTCGGGGATGTCCCGGTCACTCCCTGGCACACGTTTACAAGCTCTTGCAAATGAGTCCATGGTTTGCTTTGCTTTGGGGCCAGTCTGCTGCCTCATCTTTCGGGGCTGCTTCTCGCTCCTCTCTCGAGCTTCCCACGGCCACCGCTCTGTTTCTGGGATTCACTTCTTTAGCGTTTACAGATCAGCGAGATTACGGGGTTTCCACTCCGGCTTCCGCCTCTCGGCCTGTCTGCAGTTCTCTCCGCACTGCGGCGGGTCACCCCATTTCCTTCCTTCGCAGGCCGCGCAGCTCTGCACTGTGGACCCGCGCCGCGCTTTCTTGTCCCCTCCGCCCTCGGGGCACCCAGATTGCTTCCTCGTCTAGCTGCGGAAGCGTGAGCGGGGCGTCTCCCACGTCCATCCGGTGCTGGAGCAGCGAATCAGCGAGGCCATTTCGGAAAATAGTATGAGGCCCCCCCGCAGTGCTGCCACCGGAACAGCAGCGGTCCAGCTGCCCAGCTCGGCCACGTGGCTTGGCTTATTTTTTAAATACATACTGTCTTGAATTCTTTTTGCCTCAGTCACCTAGAGAAACAGCTGCCTGCTATGCGGCTCGGACCGCAGCCCTCACGCTCACCGCTCAGAGCGTGAGCAGTGCGTCCAGCCTCTGGAGGGGTGCACTGTGGCCAGCCACCGTCCGCTGGAGTCCCACCCAGAAGGAGCTCAGTCTGTAAGGTCCAGGCCACGGCGGCTGGGGCATCGCTGCGGCCGAGGGGTGCACACCTGGCTCCGGCTCTGTGCTCCCCAGACAAGCAGCTTCCTCGCCGCAACGTGGCTCTGTGGATGGAATCTGTCTTGCGAGACCGCGAGGCCAGGTCCCACGGTAACCCTGCCATGGCTGAGTGGGACCCCTGGCTCGCTGGTGCCCGTAAGGGTGCGCGTGGGCTCGGGACCTGAGGGTCTCTGGGAGGGATCACGCTAAGACCTCAGGGCGGATCTGAAAGGCGGTGATGTTGAACGTGACGTTTCCCAGGACACCGGCTGATCGAGGGCTCCCTAAGTCTTCCCCAGGGAGACCTGTCCCCTTGGGGCAGGCACAGCCTGAGTGAGCCGGCACGCGAGAGCAGCGGAGCAAACAAACCAAGCCCGCTGCCCTGCCTCACCAGTGACCTTTAGCCTGCTTCCCAGAGCTGAAAATAGAAGCTGGCCTTAGAGTCGTCTGCACTCCTGCTAGCAGCTCTACCCCTCATCCAACCAACAAAACCTGGCTGGTCTTTAATTATGTGATTTACTCAGACTCCCGGTTTTCTGTAGCACATTAGGTCCAGGGTGTCCTAGCCACCTGGGCAGCCTAGGTCAGCCCCTGCGCTCCCACTGCAGGGTGTGAGTACCCTGCTCTGGGTGGCACTTCACCCTAGGGCTCAGGAGCGGCCTGCGGCCCTTCTCTGGGTGGGGTCCCTTTCGTCTTGGACACTGCTCAGGGAAGCAAGAACCATGGGGCAGCATCTGCCCTGACGCTGTACAGGGTGTTTTCTTCTGAAATGAGTGCCTGTGATAACGAACAACCCACAGTCTGTGTGTGTGTGTGTGTGTGTGTGTGTGTGTGTGTGTGTGTGTGTACATGTGTGCACGCATGTATGTGTGTATTTTCTTTTGGTACTGGCAATTGAACTGAGGACCTTGCACTTGCCAGGCAGCCACTGCGCTGCTGAGCTACATCCCCAGCCATAGTCCTTTTTTGAATCCTGCATCATCAGCGAACTATGAGTTTATATGCAGTGAGAGAAATGCCTTAGAGTCTTACCTAACTTGATCTGGAGTCTGCCTCCCTCCTGTCTCTTTTATTTCCTTTTTTCTTCTGACTTTCAGTTCAGAGAGCCATTTGGTTAAAGGACTGAGTTCAAAGAACAGAGAAGATGCTGAGAAACTTAAACATCCTGCAGCTGGTCCTCGGGTTCTGCCCCGTTGTGCGTGGCTGACCTCCTCCCCTGTCTGCCTGTCCCCTGCAGGTTGTATCTGAAAGGCCACACAGGCACTGCAGGGAAGCAGAGCAGCCTGGTCCTACATGGCGCGGACTTCAGCACAAAGGACGCGGACCACGACAACTGCATGTGCAAGTGCGCGCTCATGCTGACGGGAGGTGAGTTGCACGGGTGGTGTCTTCCCTGCTTGCAGAGAGGAAGAGCGGCCTGGAGGCCTGTCCTGCCCTCTGTTCACGGGCTGCCCCTCGGCAGCAACAGGAGGGGGACATGCCGAGCTTCACCCACCGCACCTCAGCAGCCCCACTATCCAATGTTCATGGTGCCCGAGTGGGGAGAACAAAGCCTAAGGTACAGCACATGCTATGGGATCTCACAGAGTGCTTCAGGGAACGTGGAGAACTTAGTGATGTGGAAGGAGAACTAGAGAAGGGAGGTGCAGTTCAGACCAAGGGAAGGCGTCTTTCTCCTGCTACCCATCCTCCCTGGCTTCCCTCCTTTATTTTTTGCAGCACTGGGGATAAACCCAAGGATGCTCTACCACTGAGCTACGTCATCACCAGCTCTTTTATTTAATTTTGATTTTTTTATTTGGGGATAGGGTCTCCCTAATTTGCCAAAGCAGTACTCAATTGTCATCCTGCCTCAGCCTCCAGAAGCCCTGGGCTTGGAGGGACAGCTGTGGAGTCCAGTCCCCGCCATGGGCCTCCCCTGGAACTGTCCCACCCCCACCCCCACCCCTGTGCAGATGCCTTTTCCAGCGTTGGGAAGCCCAGGGCTGCTGACCTCAGCTCTGTCATGCCTTCTGCCGAAGCTTCAGCATAGCATTTGCCTTCACAGCCAACCTCGCGAGTATTTGAATCTCCTCAGCACTTGCATAATCTCCTCTCCCCACAAGTACACAGACAGTTGCCACTAATCTCCCATTGCTTAACAGTGTGGTCCCCACAGGTTCTTCAAAGCATTTTTTTTTCTCATTGCCTGCTTGATCTCATCAACAAAGCTGTCAGTCAGTAGCTTTGCATAAAAACAAAAAGACGACTATTCCAGCTTATGCCCATTTTGATGTTGCAGTACGTCTCCTCTTACCCGTGTCTGCTTTCCGGGCAGCTTTGCTCACTGCACACGTGTGGTGCTGCAAATGCCCCAGTACCGTCTCCCTGGGCATGGCGCGTGCTCCAGGGCTCTCCCTCCTGTCTAATGATGGAGTCAGGGAAGCAGACCTCCTCCTTGGACTTAGGGTTTCATTTCTGCCTTGCATGACTGAACTCTGCCATACTCTGTCATCATAGTCCTTCCTGGACACAGTCCCTCATCCCCAATAACTACATAAGTTGTGGAGAGAAAATTCCACTTATTGCTTGGCTGGAAGCATCTCAGCAAGTGTGTTTCTGTCATGAACACCGTTACCCTATCGAATGTCCCTTTGAAAGAGTTCAGGGCTGGAAAAGCCATTCACTTGTTCTGAAAGGCTGAAATGTGGGATTTGATGGCCAAGAACTGAAAGCCATACAGGTGAGCGGCAGTGCTGTCCAGGGCCTGGCCGTGAGCTGGGGCTGCGCATTCTGCTCAGCGACCCCACCTCAGGCCTGTCAGGCTCCCTCTGAAGGCCTGCTGCTGGACGCCATTCCCCTCCTCTGAACCCTGAGTCCCAACTGACTGAACAGGGTTCCTCAGGCAGGGGCTCACAAGCCACATGCTCCGCCATCCTCCGTTAGAGCTGTGTTGCTCCCCCTTCCCTTCTGTTCTTCATTTCTCATAGTAGGAATTGAGGGCAATGCCAGATTTATCTCGCTTCCCTATTGCGAGCACTTTCCTTCCGGAACACGGACAGACCGGGGTTGGGGTTGCAGTACTGTCACCCTTATCTACAGAGACCAAAAGCCAGGAGACAGAGAGGCTTAACTGAAAACAGACGGCATTTCAAGCAGGCCTGAAGTGGAGCATTTGGATCTCACTCTTTCCTCTGACCAGTGTAAGGCATTTTAATGAGCACCTACTAATGAGACCAAGTTCCCTGAGAAACAAGCGGGTGGATTAGAGCTTCTGACTCCTTGGGAGAGATTGTCATCCCAAAGTGAATGATAAATGGCATCACCCGGGCAAGTCCTAGCCTGGGAAGAGTTGGGGTCAGGAGCTGTGGCCACCAAGGGGACCTCCAGGGAAGGGAGAGCAGGCTGGTCCTCATGCGTGTCCTGTGCTTGTGGGTCCAGTAAAGCCAGGCTTCTGCATCTTTTTCTGGTTCTGTGGTCCTAACATTTCATGCACTCCTGGTGGCTGCTGGCAGAAAGCCAAAGGGAATGTTGCTTTGCAGCACGTAAGTGATAGTTCTGTTGCTCAGCGCCAGCACCGAATGGGATGCCCCAGTCTGCATCAGTGCACACAGGCACAGGCTCACCCTGCTGTCATGTGCTCACTCCTGCCTCAGAGAGCTGGAGAGCTCCTGACCAGCAAAAGGCTGCGACCTCTGTGCTTCGTGGGCAGCACTGTGGAGTACACATGCACCTCAGGTGGGAAATGGTACGCGCATGCTTTGTGGAAGCCAGCTCTGACCAGAGACACTTGTGGGCACAGACAGCCACGTACCACACCTGTGGGTGCATGAGGAAGGGCGACCAGTGTGGGAAACACTGCCTTCACCCCTCAGAGGGCACCTGCTGCGTCCTCCTGGACAGTTGGTTTCATTCCATCAGACTTAGCAGTCTGATCTACCACTTGTCAGCAGACAGTGAAAATGGAATTTCGTCCACTGTGTGCTCTGCTGTAGTTTATATAAATTTATTGTACACAAAATAGATATGAAAAATTGGGAAAATTAAAACTTATTGTATCGTGTGATTCAAGTGAACTTATATTCTACCAAAACATGTTCCTGACAGTACATTAAGACTGTGCAAAACAAATATTTTAAGTCTGTTTAAGCTATACCTTGAAGCAACAGTGATTGCAATTGTACTATCTAATTATTAATTGCAGAAAGAATTATGCCTGAAAGTCTGCCATGAAACATCATTACTAGAGCTTGCTGACAACAGCGATGGTGTTCTTGGCACCCTCTCCTTCTTGAGTTTCCCTTCAGTTCGGGGTCCACGTTTAGGATAAAATATAAGAGTTCTGTAAGGTGTGACCTTCTTTCTTCCACAGAAAGAACCCTAAACCCATTTCTCTTCCCAAGCCTGAGCCATGTCAGCTGACAGGAGGCTCTGAACACACAGGGGATGTCCCTTGGTGCAGCTCCAGGGGGACAGGACAAAGCTGGCCCGGCATCTGCTGTGCCCTGGATCTGCCCCGCGGATGCATCAGGCTGAGTGCTGTCTGCCCGGCCCAGTCTCTAATCTTGCAACAAGGGGAAATGAAAGCAACTGCGTGCGCTGGGGTTTAGGACAGGAGTGCACACGCATGCCGCGTGGACAAGCATGGAGTCGAAGAGTGAACAGCAGCGGCTGGGACCGACCTGAGGGCTCGCTGGACCTCACAAGACTCAGCTCCTGAGTGGTAAACTCGGAGTGTTAGGCTCCTGAATTGCAAGTAAATTAGAGCTTATAAATGCAAAGTTTAGGACTGTGTTATTTTCTCAAAGCACAATTTATTTATTAGAAAAATAGCAGAAAATATCTGAGAATGTGCTTCGTAAATTTGGAAGGAGTTGACTCGGAAGCGACATGCTTACGGCACAGAGCTACCCCTGAGGGTTAGACCTGGTGGTGGACGAGAAACGAGCAGATGCTTCACTGTGTTTTCTTCCCTCATCACCATATAGCAGATGTTTCTTGGACTCTTCAGTCCAACAGGCATTTCTGCATTATCGTGAGTGATTTATGCTTGATAATTTACATGAAGTTTCCCAAAGATTTTTAACTGGGAAAGAGGAATGCAGCAGTTCCTTTCCACAGACCGAAACACGGGACAGTTCCCTGTTCCACAGAGGTGGGGTCAGAGCAAGGCCTGGACCCAGGCGCCCGGCAGCGTCTGGAGCAGCTCTGCTCCACACTGTCTGCACCCAGGCACCACAGAGTCCCCTCCCCGGATAGGATAGAAGGGAAGCAGAGTCCGCAGGAGAGGAGGGACAGTAACAGGAGCCCAGGCATTTTACCTGGGCTCAACATCGAGGGCCGGGAAGAACAATGGCTCATCTCTGGAATACAGAAAAGAGAGGAGAAATCTCAAGACCTGGCGTGAAGCATCCACAGCGCCGGATGGCAGGGGGAGCGCAGCGCTCTGGACGGCATCTCTGCCCCAGTGTACAGAGACCTGCAGCTGCCTGCAGCTCATTTCTCAGAAAAGAAGCCATGCAGCACGTAAGCTTGCGTGTCAGATTCCTTTTTTGCTTGCTTATGGGCTCAAGGTGCATCCATTTCCCGCGAGCTTACCCTCCTCAGTGGGAGAGCAGAGCTCCACCGTGCATGCTCACACTCTCTGCATACTTTTGTCATCGATGGGCAGCCAGGCCAGTCTCAAGATTCAGCAGTGGGAAAAGGACCAAGGGGTGGCGGGAAAGAGAGAGATGAGATGATGGACGCAGGCGCGGAGACGCGGCCCTGCACCACTGCCCCGAAGGAGCGCAGTCATTTGTACGGCCAACAGTGCTAATGAAAATGAAATTATCAAGGGCCAACGAGATAGCTCAGCGGACTAAGTGCCTGCTTAGGCAAGCGCAGGGACCAGGTTTCGATCCCAGGACTCACATGCTGTGCTGGCCCTGCCTCTGGGTAGACTGCGCCAGCCACCGAGTCTGGGCGTGGTGGCAAATGTCTGTAATCCCAGCGCTGGGGAAGCTGAAAACAGGAGGAGCACTAGTAGTCCAAGCTGTTTAGTGAGATACTGTATCAAATACTTTAAATAAATAAGTAAATGTTAAAGATTCCCTCAAGCCTCTCCCGAGCCTAGCAGTACCTGGACACCTCCACACATACACGCTCACCAGTGGCCTTTGTTCCGGTCCTGTCTGTGGTAACTGCCGCCGGGCAGTCCAGCCCAGCCTGGCATTCAGTTAAGGATAGAAGGGTGAGATCTTGGACTCTGTGCGAGCTCTTTGTGAGTTTCTGGTTAGAATGCATCACTGAATATGCATAAAAGAAATCCACCAAAGGGTGTTTCTTTTCATTTTGCTGGGCTTTTTACCTTCAAAAAGAAGTGTTGAGAGATATTTTGTTTAGGATCAGAGGACTTTTTTGAGAGTTAGATTTCCTGACTTAAATAAATTTGAACTTCCTGAGTACAGGCCTTAGAATCAGATTCCTATTTTCTGGGTAGAGTTTAACTTATTAGTGATAGAATGTGACTTTTCTGCTGCAAAGATAAATGACTCAAGTAATTTAAAGGCCTGGCAAGCTGGGATAGTTATTACAAAAACTAAATTTTAATGAGTTAAGCGTAAATGAATTAGAAACATGCTTCTCAGATTTCTTACTAAAACATACACGAGGTTACAGGTTATAAGGAGGAATGCCTGGCGAGGGCTGACGCTGCAGCCGCCAACCACAAGCGCCTTCTCTTCACCACCTAGCGCTCCGGTGTTCAGCGCGCCCGCCCTGCCCCTCGCAGCCCGCCCCGCCCCC
>NW_004524724.1:1518457-1535103 GCF_000260255.1 Octodon degus
GCCCCACCCACACCGTGCCCAGCCTCGCCCCCTTGCGGCCCGCCCCGCCCACACCGTGCCCGGCCCCGCCCACATCCCATCCTGCCCCGCCCACATCCCATCCTACCCCGCCCCAATCGCCCGGGCCTCTACACATGGCTCGTTTCTCACCCAGGCACTCATAGAAGTGCAGCGCTGACACCCCAGGGCCGCACACGTGTGACCCAGCCATGGGTTCCTTCACAGACAGCCCTGGGCCTGAGCAGGGTCTGCTCTTAGCGCCAGGGCACACAGGCAGCCAGAGCCTGCCCACCTGTGCCTGCCTGTGGGAAGAGGTGCATGTCACCCTGCACCAGGCTTGGGCTCCACAGCCCAGTTTATGCTTATTTCTTTTCACAGAAAACAGAAAACTACTTGAAATATTTGATCAAAAGAAATCCCTGTGTTCAGTCAGTCTTAGTGCAAGCCTCAGGCAGGACAGGGCACCCACCTGCGCAGAGAGCCCTGCCTGCGCCGCTCTGCAGTGTCACGTATAACACGACGCAGTGGGGATGGGTGCGAGAAACAGCGCCCTTCTGTCTTGTTCTCCGCCATCGTAATTCCTGTCTTCTTCTCATCTGATCATAGTGTACCCAATGGCTTTACGAAAAACAAAGAACTGAACATTTTGATTCTTCATAGAATCAAAATAGTACACTAAAAAATCATATTAAGTTCTTAATGCCTGTTTTACAGTGCGATTATTGTAAGTCATCCCCATTTGTGATGCAGTTACTTTCCTGTTTCTCTGATAGACCTGACTGAACAATTAAGAAGCTTTCTTAGCACCAGGAACACTGTCTTCATCATTAAATCATTCCAGCGTGATGAAAGAGCAAGTCCTCTTTCTTCCTGCCCTCAAATTCTTGACCCCATTTCCTAAATTACACCAGGAGTGTAGATACCATTTTACAGGCAACAGTGGTTAGTGAGGCATTTCATCCTTAAAACTGCCATTTTAAGGTCTGAAACTGGTTAGATCAGACCCCACAACCCATGTGTCATGAATGTAACCTTGGGAAAGTTCCTTGCTCTTTGAGCAATGATGTCCTTATTGTGGTATTTGCCTTGTGCATGCAGCCACAGGGGGATAAAATTAGAGAAGAGGTATGTAGATAGGTGGGTGGGTAGGTGGGTCAGTGGATAGAGGACGGATAGATGGATGATGAGTGGGTGGATGATGGGTGGGTGAATGAGTGGGTAGGTGGGTGGATCAGTGGATGGAGGTTGAAAGTGTGGATGGATAGATTATGGGTGGATGGTTATGTAGATGGGTAGGTAGATGAAGGGATGGACAGATGGGTGGGTGGATGGATGGAAGAATGAAAGGATGGAGGGATGAGTGCTTAGATGGATGGATGAGCAAATTAGTGGGTGGATGATGGATGGGTAGATGGATGGATAGATGGATAGATGGATGGATAGATGATTCAATGGCTGGATAGGTGGGTGGATGGATGATTGAGTGGATTAGTGGGTGGTTGACGGATGAGTGGATGGATGGAAGGATGGATGGGTAGGAGAATGGATGGATGTAGACATATTCACAGTCTCTGGCACACGTTGACTATCAATAAATATCAAACTACTGGTACTATGGCCTAGGATCTCTTAGCTGTTAACTGGTGAAGTCAGAATCAAGAACAAGAACTGCTAACTCCTACGCTAACTCTCCAGGGTCTCCATCACTCGGAGGCTCTCTACAAGTGTATGAGAAGTTCTGTGTTCTCCCCGCTGCTTATTCTTGGCTCCCTTGCCCATGGCAGACCTCCTCTTCTGCTCTTCCAGGGTTCATACTGAGTTAGGAGCTTCCTGTTTGGACTTGTACCTGTCCTTAGGACCCAGCCTAGGTGATAAAGAACCCTGGGCCTTCCAGGAAGTTGAGGCCCTCTGCCTGCTTGTTGCCATGGTGTTAGCTTTAGTGCTTTGCTTGATGGTTATCATGTACTGTCTAGTAATTTGCCTCCTATACAAAAGCGTGCATAACTTGGCTGGAGGACTTTGCCTTACTTGCCCCTGTGCCGTAGGTGTGTCCATGCAGTAAGGGTGCTGCAGTGACTGCAGGCTCAGCTTCTTCCCTTTCCTTGTGGGACCTATAGCCAAGATGGCTTTGGCAGAGCACGCAAACGAGGATCCGGGTGATGACTGGCTGGAGAGCAGCCCAGCTGGTCCAGTCTCCCTGGCTCAGCGCTGGCTCCTGTGCTTGGAAAAGCCACTTGTGTGCCTGCTGGTGGCATGGTGGGCGGCCAGGCCACGCATTCCTCCATGGAGGATGGATAGCTTTCCTTCCCGACCTTTCTTCCACCTCCCTGTCCTGGAAGTTGCCTTTCCTGTCCTCGACCCCCCGTCCCACGCAGCGCATTCTCCCGTGGGCTTGGCGGAGCCTCTCACAGCTCCCCTGGCCGCCTCCCCATCTCCTTAGGTCACTGTGAACACTGAGCTCCTCCGAATGCACAAAGCCTGTGTGGGTCTCCTCAGAGCACCTCTTCCTCCTGGCATTCTTCGGTCAGGGCCATAGTCATTTTGTTTGCGTGCATGCATTTCTCATCTGTCTGTCACGTGTGAAGTCCTCCATGAGGGGAGAGAACACATCTGTCATTCTGAGCACTGTGAAACTTTTAATGAGAACATGAAGGAAAATCAACACAGTGGGCGTCAGCATTATAAGTAGGGACGTCTATGGGATGTGGCTTTGATAAAGCTAAAAAGCTTCACAAGAACGGGCCAGTCGGAGCAGACCAGCCAAGAGCATGCAGTCCCCTTCCCGCGGCCTGCCAACCAGAAAAGCCACGAGTGGAGCTAAAGGCAGCCAGACGGCTCCTCCAGAACCGTGCCTTTCCAGTCGATTTAGGGCAGTAAACAAAAGGCTGTCTGCACACACTCTGCCTTGGGTGACTGTGTCCTGTTGACAGTGATCAAGCCCTGGTGGCCTTCTATCAGGGTTTCTGGAAGGCTGCCCACACTACGGACGTTTCCCCCATTCCTCACTGGGCAGCAGCACAGGTCAGTGCGTCCGGCCCCTCCGCAGTCCTCTGGGGAGAGCAAGGCTCCCCGAATGAGAGTGCCGCTTCCAGCGGGAAGAGCACAGTTTTTGCTAGGCGTACCAATTGAAAGTCAAGAAATTACTCTTTCTTTCTTTTCTTTTCTTTTTTTTTTTTTTTTCCTGTATTTTAGGGAAGGTCTACAGGGTGCTCAGGGTCTCACTACTAGATCTGACTTATGGTGACCCACCTGTTTACAGCCTCCCAAGAGCTGGGATTACAGGTGCGTGTCACCACGCCCAGGCTCAGCTGCCGTCTCAGAGCGCTTTGGTGGCAGGGCCAGCATGGCAGGCCTGGGGATCGAATTCCGGCCTCTGCACCTGCTTGCAGAAGGAAAGATGAGTGCTCCAGTTCCTCCTTCACTGCCTAAGGAGACCCACTCCTTCCTCCTGTGTGAACCGCATTAACATTTCTGTTGCGGGCAGCGTTTGACACGCGCGATCCCGGCGCCACGTCCACTGCCCGCATGCGCGCTGCTCCGGGCGCTGCTGGTTGTACCTCCAGTGCGACTGCGCAAAGCCCTCCTTCAAGCCTGCAAAATGAGTGTTAGCTTTTCTTCATTTCGTGTTTTCTAAAGTCTGCAAGATAATGCTCATATTACAGTCAAACATCAGCCACACAGCACGCTCTGCAGCTATTAGTCCCTGTGGTGGAGCTCTGTAATCCAAGAGAGGTCAGCTGTATCATAACGCAAATATTCCAAATGTCTCTGGCAGAAATCTCCCCATAAAGACTTCACTGGTGTTGCTTCAGGCGAGGGAAAAAAAGTACTGTGCTTAATCTAAAAATCTTAGATCTTAATTTATTTAAAAAAAAGAAAAAACGAAAGAAAAGAGAAGGAAAGAAAATAAAAGGAAAGAAAACTGGGTAACCCAACCTCCTTATGCGAGCACAAGATTCCTAGGTTCCTCTGCAACTTGTTTTTCTTCTGTCTGTGTCCTTCCGGCTTCCCATGTGGCTCTAAGCTTTACACAGGGCAGATTAAAATTCAACTTGAGTGTCACAGTCAACACAATTCCCTATTTAATTTTACAAGCAGCTTGGGCACCGGTTCTTGACAAACTCACAAAGTAAATGGAGAGCGTCTTTCCTTGGAGACGTCAGTTGTCCAAGCGACTGGACTTTGCGGACAGTTGTTCTGTCCCCAGTCCTGGGCCGCAGGTGGAGGCCACTCGTGGGAATCTGCGTTTTCCTTCTGCTCATTTCACCCAGCCCTACTTAGAGTGTGTCTTAGAGCTGAGGCTTCCCACGGCCACCGTGGGAAGCGGCTCCCCGGAGAGCGCCCTGAGAGCTGCTTCGTGAGCATCTGTCTCTTTCATGCTCTACTCGCACCACGCCAGTGTCGGCCAAGTGGTCTGGCCAGTGGGAAATGCTCACAGAGAGTATCCTGCTTGCAATCGCAGCAGGGATGGACGCGCCCCCCCCCCCCGCCCCCACCCTTCCCCCCACTCTTCCCCCATCTCCCCTACTCCCCCATCCCCACCCCCTCCCCCCTCCCCCCGCTAATGCCAGTATTTCCCAGGTGTCCAGTGCACTCGTAAATGTTTCTCTCTGATCTGCTCATTTCACACGTTTTTCAGGCTGGTGGTTTGATGCCTGCGGCCCCTCCAATCTGAACGGGATGTTCTACACTGCTGGGCAGAACCACGGGAAGCTGAACGGCATCAAGTGGCACTACTTCAAGGGGCCCAGCTACTCCTTGCGCTCCACCACCATGATGATTCGGCCTTTGGACTTCTGAAAGCACCGTGCGGGAAGTCGCATCTACGCATCGAGCCCGGAGGAGTTTCCAGCTGAGGGATTGCACGAGAGCTTCAAAACCAGCAACACTGACTCCCTCCCAGTGGCAAGCGGGCATTATGGACACTGAGAAGGTTCTTGGCTATGCACTGGGGCCCCTGGGCTACGACGTCTCTTCTTGGTCACTGTGTGTCACACCATGTCCCTCACTAAGTGGCTTAAGAAGGGCAGAGGCTGCCTGGCTACACCTCACACTACTACTGGATCACACTGCAAAAGTATGGCAGCAGGTGATGACCAGGCAGGTGGAGTGGAGACAGGCCTGCCACCGCCCTTCAGGAACGATGTGGGACACCAGTGAAACAGTGTTGTCTCTCTGCACCCCGCTAACAGCTCGGCTAATACTGTTGCACAGTTTTGATGGAAGTTCAGAACAGCATCATCTGCGTTGTTAGAGATTGGTGATTTTAAAAGCCAGTTTCCTTTGGAGGTGATTTCAGCTAATCCAGCTTCAAGTGTAAATTCTGTTTCATAAGCCATAATAAACTGTAGTGTGTGAGGTGGGCAGTGTGTGGCAGAGACGCATCGCAGCGTGAGGGCCTTTCCTAAGGCAGCTTTCAGAAAGAGATGGATGGGACCGCGTACAGACAGAACACGAGAAAAATGGAATTCCTGTCCCGTGCTACAAATTCCATTTACTTTGCAAACAGACTGACATGCAGATATATTTATAGCCCGAATAAAGTTTAAGAATGTGAAATATATCAAGTTCTTAAAATGCTAGTCACATGTTTAATACTTCCTTTGCTACTCTATAGGAAAGCAGTACTCGGTGTCTATGAAGCTGAAGCAAACCCAAGGGAATGGAGAGGGTGATTTCTCAATGTCCCCTGCAGTGACACAGATGCGGGACTCCGTTCCCTAAGGTGTCACATCTACCGTCCTTCACCTTGCTAGTCCATGTGAATTTAAGTTTTTTCTAGTTAACTGGATTAGTTATGCTTATCAGGCCCACCTTGCTCCAGTTGCTAGGAAGGATGCATCCGGAGGCCTGCAAAGCCAGCACAGCACGGTGTGCAGCTTGCGGACCCCCGTGCTCCACTGCACGCGCCTCTGCTTAAGCCACAGCGCACCACGCGCTCCTCGGCCGTGCAGGGACGCGCAAGCGTTCAGTGCAGTCTCTCCTCCATCGCTCGCCTAGACGCAGTGCTCTTCGTGTTCTCCTCCTTCAGCCTGCTTCTCTAGAGTCGATTATTTACATTAACATCAGTGAAGAAAATTGGCACAATTCTCAACCATACATAAAAGCAATCACAGAAATCAAAATCAGGTAACAAAGAAAATTCTAGCTGCCAGCTGCTAGAATCCGTCTAATGAGGATTTTCCCGCAGGGCGATCTATTGTAAGTGAATCTGGGGACGCAGCTTTCGTGGCACTTCTAAGTCACTGCCCCATTTTATGAAGCAGGTTCTGGGCATGCCAGCCCGACAGCGCGGCCCCAGGCCGCAGTGACAATTTTAAGATCAAAATGTGAGTTGCTGCAAAATGAGAAAATGGAAGTGAATTATCAGGCCTCCTACCTTAGGAAAGGAAAAGGTCCCTCCGAGGTGACATCACCAAAGTGTGGGGCTTCGTGGCTTCGTCATTCTTCAGGAGCTTTCCACCACTTGAGAAAAACAAGCTCTTTGCATTTTTAAGAAAAAAGTTTTAAAGTTTACCATCAAGTATTTTTATATTTATGTGTGCATACAATCTCTCGTTTGCCTCAGACATGATGCTTGCAGGCGTTACACAGTTTTCCTGTCTGTAGTGGTCTTGGATAGCAGTGTGGAGAGTCTCTCCCTCTCCGAAAGACTTCTACCCTTCTTTGCTTATTGTTAAGTGAAAGAAATGAGCATTTTGTTTGTGTCACCGCTTTTCCTTCCTTCATTCCTTCTGCTTTCCTTTCTTTACTTTCTTCCTTCATTTTTTTCTGTTACTATTTTAAATTTTCTTTTAAATGAAAGTACAGAACCCTGTATTCAAAAAGCAGGAAGCATTGTCATTAAAGGTACTAAAATATAAGTCCTTTTCTTTCTTTTTACAACCTCTCATTTTCAAATGTTTGCTAATTAATATTATGCAAAGAAAAGAAAAATTGTGATTGTTACCATGAATACTATGGTTCATTTTTATACTGTGCAATAACAATTTTAAATGCAAACAATAAAATCTCTTTCTTTTCCTCTTTTCATTTCTTCCTTGCCAGTCTTGGTATAAGGAATATTACTTCCCAACCTATGGTACAAAAATAAAATGAAATAATGATAAAAGGAGAAAACATTATATTTTCAGTTTTGTTATCTGTGTTTGAAAAGATGAAATAGTTCCCAATTATTTATAATAAAGCCACGTGAGCAGGGTGCTCCCCTGTCTGAGCTGCACGTGCCTCCCGTGCGCAGTGACTTAGCGCGTATGTCCTCTGCATTGGAGTATTTCAGGATAAAGCACCTAGGTATTAGAATCTTATCTTTATATTTTTACTTCAATAAAATTATTGTGATTTCTATGTGGAATTTTTCATGTCACAACATTATACAATTTAAATAAAATTCAAAGTAACATTTGTGTAATTTCACCTCATTTAAAATTCACATTTTACAAAATTTAAATTTGAGATCTATGAAATTATTTGATCACTGGAAAAAAAAAGACAGTAAAAGACAGAGGAGGAGAAGAGCGTTCAGACTTCGGTGTTCACAGTGACTGCCAGGACCCTGGTCCCGAGATCATGAACCCATCTTAACAGCCTCAGGTGACCTACGAGCGCTGAAGCCTGTGAGGCCTGGTTAAAATGATACTTCCCGGGGTGCACGGATCCGCAGGGCGGTGAACGTGAGGAGCGCCGGCCCAGGGTCGCGATGGAGGGTGAGGCGCTCTGACGCGTTTTAAGGCTAAGGCGAAGGAGCCTTTGGAAGAGAAGAGGCTGCAGGAGGAGGAGAAGCAGACGAGTGGCCTGCAGAAGGCGTCCGGAAGGAAGCGGCGAGCAGCAGGCGCTCCTCGCACGCAGGTGGGAGCTGGCCTCCGCGCTGCCCCTTGCCCGCGTCCTGCTAGCTGGAACTCAGAAGTCATGGGTGTCAGCGCGCTAGTCCACCCTCTTCCCTACGTGCATGACAAGAAAGAAATGTCGTATCTTCAGCCTTAACAGCTGTGCTGCCCCACGGAGGTGACTTCCAACGCTCACCGCATAGCTCAGCAGACCGCCTCGGCGCCTGTGCACGTGACAGGTGAAGCCTGCCTGCGCCAGGAAGGCCGCCTTCATCGCTCTGCACGCAGCTCCACGTGGACCTGCGAGCTCTGGTAGGCTCCGATCTGGGCCGCTGCAACAAAGAGAATAACACAATAATGTGAGTTGCAATGATTATCTTGGTTTCCAAGGGCATATAAAACACGATGTGTACTCTGCTAAGTGTGAAATTGCCCAAACAATCGTGTACACATTTGCACTGAAAACGTTTTATTGCTAAAACCTCCAGGCACTCCTCTGAGACTGCGCCACCGCCTTACTCCTGTGGCTGGTGGAAAGGCTGACCCTGCCGCGGGCCGCTGCTGCCCGATGGGGCGGTGCCGACCGAAGGACCAAGCTGCTGCGGCTGCTTCCTTTCCTGAGCGATTTCTCTGTAGCATGCAGGGAACGCTCTGAGACAGAGTTTCACACATACAGGAACTTTAATTCAGATCCGAGTTGGTCCTTGCAGCCCCTGCTGTTGCTTTCTGAAGTCTGTGTCGTGTCTAACGCCCCCTTGTCATTGCAACATCTGCAATGACAGACGGCACCCGCTCTGTCTTCCCTATTCAGAAGGAAGCCTGTGGCTCCTCACGCTGGCCAAGGGCCTCAGCAGGCACTACAGGTGGGACTGTGAAAGCAGTGTCCCTCCCATGCACATCCTATGGGGCTTGGGTGACACCAGGGCACGGTCAACTGTCAGCAGGAGGTAGCGTTTTGAAAGGAATCTGTCCTTGAACATTCAGTCTCGACAGAGGGCTTAAAATATTCAGCCAACCACCCAGTAAACAGATGTGCTGACCCCAGGTGTCCTTGCTCCTCCACAGAGGGCAGGCAGGTGGGTCCAGTGTGGCTCTTGGGCCTCAGGATTGTCAGAGTGATGGAGGCCGCCGAGTCCAGCCGTCTCCAGCGATGGTGGCCCTAACACGGGGCCAGCTGCACTACGCAGGCTTGATTCAGCCTGGCATCTTGACATTATGCCAATTCTAGAAGGCATCTGCTTCCTTCATGAGGCTGAACCCGGCACACAGGGTGGCTGCCTTCACCGGAGGCCTTGGCCAGAGCTGCTGGGAGCGCAGCGTTTCCTCCACTGAGGCTGGCTGCGCTGCCCCACACTTTCAGGCCGAGAGATCTTCTTCTTCCGAGGGTTATAGCCAAGCTCCACCAGCTGCCAGCATTTCTCCTGCAACTTCCTCACCTCTTGCAGCCTCACAGAGTACAAATGGTACAGGGCACTTCCCTGGGCTCAACCTCAGGTGAAAGCAAAGCTGTGTCTGGATCGGTCTTCTGTCCAGCCCCAGTATCAAGCCGTCTGCTTTCTTAGCACCTGTGCATCCACTGGAGCGGCACTTCCCACTTCCTTCCAGAACTTTCCTTCTGCATTCACAACAGAGCTCAGTGTCCAGCACGAGGGGCCTAGCTTATGGCCTATCTCAGCTGCTCCCATACTTCCTGCAATAAGCTCAATCATTTCTGGACACTCCAGCATTTCCTGGCAGCCTAAGTTCAATCCTAGACTGTCTCCAGGAGATAGAGGTACACAGAGAGGCGAGCCACTGAGGAGCAGTGGTCAGTGGTGGTGCGTCCAGCGCACACAGCCATCCCCGGGTCCAGCGTCATGTGCATGGATTCCTGGCACACAGCACAGTTACAAGGGGAACGCCGGAGACTGCTGACCATAGATCGTCATCCTACCATGCATCTCCCTAACAAGCCAGCTTGGAATGCTGGGAAGCTTACCGGAGACACACGGACTGGAAGTGAGGGCTGCGCCTGCAAAGGTGGTGCCGTGGGCCAGCTCAGAGGAGGACAGGTCTGTCCCATCTGCCCCACCTTCCTCCCACACTGACATGTTCCTTTTACTTATCTGACTGTAGTTTCCCAACATGACTTGGATTCTAGTCAGTGGTCGGTACACTTGTTCTCTCCCTGATGAGCTCTTTGGGGCAGGGACAACGTTGGGATAGTTTCTGTGGCCCTGGAACCTAACTTTGTGCCTCAGACTTCGCTCAAGTGATCTGCAGTGTCCTTTTCTGTTCAGACTATAAATTCCTTGAGCTCCTGTGTATAATGCTTTCGTGTGTGCTTGGGTACTGGCGCAGTATTGAGGGGACAAGTACATGTGGGCTGGTTGGTTAGTGACTAGTTAGTTGCCTGGTAAGTTGGTTAGTTGGTTGATAGGTAGGGTGCATAGAGAGGACATATGAAATAAAGCCAGCATGAACTCAAAATGGTCCACCAAGTCATTTTTTTCTGAGAGTTTGTATTTCAAGAGCAAATCCTTTCTGCTTTTAAAGAAAAGATTATAAGGACAGATTTCCCCCAAACATCAAAGAATTCATGTAAAAGGAACATCAGACTATTTTTGTGTTAATGAAAATCATGTGGGTTACATTTCCTCAAAATTAAAGATTTTTTTAATATGCAGAGAAACAACCATAAACAAGCACTGGCTTGTAGCGTAACAAAACCATTTGATATTTGAGATGCCTCTGTCCAAACCAGTGATCAACACAGGGAGTCTGATGCTCAAAGCTGTTCCCACCCCACGCCCCAGGAGGGAATGCCCCAAAGCCTGGACAACGTTGCTTGGGCAGTGGAGTGGGAAGAGGAAAGCCAGCAACATTCAGTGTTACAAAACAAGCTTCTTCTAGTCTCTGCTGGACTGACACTGCCTGGGGTCTGTGGGCAAGGGCGGGAGTGAGCCCTTAGGAGCTCTACCTGGTGTGTGGAAGGAGAGCGGGACACTCGTTAGCTCTCTTGCGGTGGATGCCTCAAGGTTCTGAGGAGTCCGGAAGCAGACGCTGGTGGTGCCCCCACTATTGGCCCTTCCTTCTGCATAGGAAGGCTGGTCAGCGAGGAGGGCTGCAGAGAGCTCCTCCTCTCCCCGCCTTCTCCCTTCCTCTGTTCCCTTGTCCTCCCCTCCTGCCCTCTCCTGTCCTCTCCTCCTTGGCCAAGAGAGCACACGAAACAGGGCAAGCTAGCGGCACTGGATGCATGAGTATCTGAGGGCACAGTCTCCTCACCCTTAGATAGCTCTCCCACCTCCTTCCAGGGCGATGTGGTGACTCCCAGCAGAGCGACCCCCACTCACCTTGACCATTCCTTGCTCGGTGGCACACCCTGCTTCCCACGCACTGCTGGGATTTCCCGGGAAGCCACTGGCCCTGGATCCTTTTCTCGCGCTCACCTGAGGAAACCCAAGCAAGCAAGCTGAGTCCCGTGCTGCATGTCATACATGCATGGGTTGGAGCACGGCTCTGCCACGTAGGGGCCCACAGCCGAGCCCAGCCAAGAGCAGGTGCCCCAGAGCACGCCCTGGGATTCCCTTGCGAACCACATCTCACTCCCGCACCCGGCTGCTCCCATTATTGAGGTATGTTCCATGAGCCAGTCTGGGCTGGCTGGGTATCCTGCCGGGATATCCTACTGGGGCTGGGGAAGGCTATCTGGGCTGCCCTGTGCTAGCCTTGCAGAGAGAAGCTGGCCCTCTCTGAGGAGTGTGAAGTGACTGAGTGGACTGGAGATTCTCCAAGAGCGGCGTGAGTCAGACCGGCCTCCTCCTGCCTGCCCTCCTGGGCAGTGGCTCCACAGCGCAGCTGTGGATACCTGGTACTCAGAGCACTGGTGCTCACGGAGCGCCCCTGCAGCACCCCTCTGTGAGGAGGATGCGTTGAGCAGCTCGGCCCTCTCCTGGCCCGGCTGCCTGCCGCACTGCTGCTCCGAACTCGTCCTTCTCGGAACCTGTACACCCAGCCGTACTGGTCCTTTGGACCACACAGCTCAGTTTTTTCTGCTCTGACAAGTGACAACTGAACACATGCACATGCTGGTTTTCACCATTACTACTCATAGTAAATATTTACTTTGCTTAAAATATTTCAGGATGTTTTATTGTTTTCCAACCTAAAAGCTGTATCTGTACCAAGAAATGTGTCCTCAAATATTTCTCTGAAGTCATTGCATAACTTTCTACAAACATGCTGAGCTTTGTGCTCGGTGTCTCCCGTGGCCAGAACCGTGGGCCAGCAGGCTGCATTCACACCCGGGGCCCAGGGCCTCTTCTGAGCTGGCTGCTGGTGGAGGGGGCCGCGGGGGCTGTGGGACTGAAGTCCCGCGTCCTGGCTGGGTGTGGGCGTGGCCTCACTTAGCACAGTGGCCGTGACCTAGATGAGGATGCCCTGCCACACGCGTCCGTCACACCTGATCCTCAGCTCCACGACAGCAGTGTGGCCCCCACGTTAAGTCCTGAGGCGCACACAGGAGGTAGAGGGGTGGGCGGAGTTTTGGGGCCACCAGGAAATTCTGCCTGCTCCGAATGCAAACCGAGGAAGCAGCAAGGCGTGTAAGCAAAGAGTGCCACAGCTGGTAGCCACGGCTTCTGTGCCCACGCTGCACGTCGCCTAGAGCAATGCCTTTCATGTAGCTCCGCTGGCTACACCGAAACTGGCTTCACTTCTCTGCAATTGCTCCCTTGGTCATTAAACGTCTGCACGCTCTCCCCACCCCGGCCCCACTTTCCTGAATTGTGGTTGGAATAAAACAGATCCTAGGAGTACCTATCATGGGCATAAATATCAGTTGCAAGTCTATATAAGTAAGGCATGCCATAAATGTAGTTTAAGTCAACCTAACTTTTCCAACTCACCCCATCAAGCCAACAGGAAAATCACCTTCATCGCTCTGGGGGACCCCTAGCCTGGCCAGAGGTCACATGGAGAGCTCAGTCGCCGTCACCATGCATGTTGCGACCCGGAGGTCCCTTTGCCCCATGTGAACTTCAGCTTACCCCACCCTTATGCTGCCCGTGCTAAGGATGGCTGTCCATGCTCTTGGCCCGGCTTGCCAGTCTGAGGTCTTCGGAACATGACACGGATGGAGGTGGGCTGCCACTGCAGGAGAAGCAAGGACTCCTGTCCCGGTCTCCAGGAGCTCCTCCTCCTCTGCAGTCTGGGGAAGCCTCTCCCTTCCTCTTCCTAGCATGTCTCCGGGTACAGGGCCCACAGCGGCTCAGGGGCAGGGCTGCCCAAGAAAGCCGCTCTGGGAGGAGGGCCTCCGCCACAGGCCTGTGACACAGTGTGAAGACAGACAGATGCTGCAGAGTTAGACCCACTATGGTAAGAAGAGTGAGGAGCACACCAGGGTCCCCTCACAGAGTCCTTAGCGGCTCCCCCAGCGACCCCCTAATTCTCAATGCTGTTTGGAGGCAGAGCCCAGGGGCCTTTCTCCAAGGGACCAGCAAAATATCAACTGCCTACGTTCTTGGACATAGGAGTTAGTACAGCAAATTGAAATTAACTTCTCTTTGCCATAAAAACATCCCTCAAAGTAGAGGGACAAAAACTTTAGTTACTTCTTGAATGAGGAGAACACAAGAGGAAAATTATTCATTGATTCCACAAAAATTACTTTGCTACATTTGGTTTTGAAAAGTTCATAATTAGCTGCTGTCTCTTTTTCTTTTATGACTATATTAGTTCTGTTTGGACAGGAGGACAGACTTCACCTGGAATCTGAGTCAGGTCTAGACGACCCTGCCTGTGCTTGGAACCAGGAAGCCGGCAGTTGCCCGTCCTGTGCTCGGTGGGGTGGCTCGTCTGTCTGGGGGGGGGGGGTCCTTGACATTCATCTGTCCATCCCACCCAGAGTCCTGCCCTTGCGTTCAGACGGCATTCTCTGATCTCCGCCAAGCTCTGCGCTGGAGCGGGCCTGGCGTGGATCACAGCTGTGGGTCTTAGGCCGGACCGCACACCTATATTGTGCTCAGGTGCACATCTGGGTTCCCCATGGGAGTCGAGCATCGCGTCCTGGTGAACAGAAAGTGCTGGCGACACCAGCAGGCCATCTCCTTCTACAGCTTGAACTGCGCCTTCATGCACGAACACATAGGAACCAACCACTGCCCCTCGCAGGGTGGCCTGCACTCCTCCTGGGGACCTCGTGACCCGCCTCTGACCTGAGTCATGAGTCACAGAGCCTGACCCATGAGAAGGCTGGCAGTGGTGGGGACAACTGATGGCGACACCAGAGCCATCACAGCCAAGGTGGTGCCAGCAGCAGCTCCCTTTGCTTGGTCCCAGATGCCATTTCACCCTGACGCTACCACGCTGTGTGCATTATTCTCACTACCAGCATTACACCCTTAGAAAATACACCTACACATGGAAAACTGAGGGACAAGGGGGCAACGGGCTGCCCAGCGACACCACGTGGTGGTGCTGGGCTCAAGCCACAGCTGCAACTTGAAGGCGCACTGTGTGGGTCTGTGGCCACGTGTGGCTCTCGAACCCTGGAAGGACGGCTCATCCAACTGAAGATGGTGTCACGTAAGTGCACTCAGAAAACTCAGTGTTTTCAGAAGGATGTGCTCTGCCTCATTCGGTTTATATCGGTTACGTATAAATTTAAGAAATGTGGGTTTCTTTACTGAAAGCCATTTTACCTGTATCTTAAGTTCCTTTTAGTGTAGAGACTAGGACATTGCAGCCTCCACACACAGCATATGGCATACATCTGCTGGACAGAGACGCTTGCTTAGAGGGCTCGATGCTAAATACCTCTCTCTGTGGACACGGGTTCCTTTGCCTCCCGGTGGCAGGAGCAGCACCTTCATCCTGCCAACGCATGCAAATGAGATCCCCCAGGTGGTCAGGGGCCACAGTGGCCTCTTGGTCCCTGGCCCAGTCTCTTGCAAAATTCTGACAGTCTACAAGTGTGCTGAAGGGACTCTGGTGCTTCTATGTGACACTTTCTAGCATTCCAAAGCAGGACTGATAAAGCAGCTTAGTCTTCCAAAGGAGAAGCCTTCCGGATCAGTCCTCAGCCTCACCGTCCTGCAAATCCACAACCAGCGTAGAGGAGCCCCCACCCATTCTTTTTCCATGCAGAGACTTCCTGGCTCGTTTCCTAGGACGTACACTTGCTTCACGAAATTCCTGGAAATGCCTTCCTTATACTAATGTTGCCTACACCTCTCGGCAACATCGGACCTCAGCCTGCAGTTTGCCGCACTGATGTTCACTGAAGTTTTGCAGAGATTCCATACAACCTGAAAATACACCCAGAAGCCAGGGAAAGACTGCACAGGACACACCACGGGCCTGGGTGTCTGAGCAGAGAGCGGCGCCATTCCACAACGTGGAGGGGCGTGCGCCGCTAAGACCTGCAGCTTCACCCTGCATCCTGCGCCATCCAAAATCGACAGTGATGACCTTCCGACCTTGCTCCCCACACTTACCTTCTGCTGGTCCCAGAGCAGCCTCGAGATGCAGAAGGGCAAGAAGTGCAGAATCACAGCCACCCCAGGCTGGCCCTGCTCGGCGCCTCCTCCGCCAGGTCTCCATCTCCAGGCGTCTGTGGCTTCCCTGACAATCCCACGCTCAGGGGTCTCACCGTCTCCACGGAACATTTGAAGACTTCACTGAAACACTTCTTAGGTTCTTGTTCCCCTGGCTCACAGCGGCCTCATCCTCAGACCTGGGTCTGCCGTGCCGAATGCCTCCAGGAGCAACATGCACAGGGTGTAGCATTTATCGGGTTGTGTCCCCTTTTTTTCTCAATAGGACATGGGCTCCCAGAGAGAAGGAGCTAAGCTTATTAATTCTCATCTTCTAAACTTACTACAGAAGTAGCCTTTTTGGACACGGCACTGCCAAGCAGCTGTTGAAAGCCTTACTATGTCCTCTCCCTCCCTTGCACGGTGCCTTTTCGTTCTACCAAATGCCCAGCTCAGGCTGTGGCCCTGGTCCTATGCTGGCGCTGAGGCCCCATCTAGCCTGTGTGCGCACCCTCCCTTGGTGTCCTAGGTGGAAGGCGGCACGAGGGCCTGTGCTCACACACTCCTGCAGCGCCCTTGCTGGCCTCGCCTGCCCACCTCACCCTGAGGCTTCCTTGAGCTCCCCTGGCCTGTCCTCCCATCTCCTCTCCTTTCCTGGCTGTCCTTTCTGGGAGCAAGCCCCACCAGACAGGCCAGGTCTGCGCTGTCCCCACTGTGTCCTGAGTCCTGGGCACTTCCTGACTGGAAGGAGATGTTCACAGAGTGATCCGTGCTTGAATGAATGGAAGAATGAACTTTATTCCAACACGGTCATCATCTTTCTGCCCCACCTGGCACCTCAGAGTGGCTCCAATCTCACTTAGATTTACTTGGAAAGAAAATGCTTCTCTAGGAGTACGTTTTGTGGGAATGTTGCAGAAGTGGGCGGCCTGGATGAGCCCACTTGGGATCCGGCAGACGGAGGCAAGGGACACATCTCCCAGGCTTCAGGTTCACTTCCTAGATCCTGTGACACTGAGCAATCGTGCCATCCTCAGACTCAGCCTCTCCACTGGACCTGAGAGCTGCCCACTCTTACCCTCACCCATGCTTCGACCTGGCTTTTCCGCAAAGCCCAGGTCCTCCTGCTGAGGCCCATGGAATTGTTCTGTGAGATGCTCTGCCCCACCCTAGCAAGCCTTCGTCATCCGTCATCCACAGTGCCTCCTTCACTGTGCTCAGAGCTGCAGCCTTGTCCTTTTCATCTTAGCCCTCCACTGCTCCAAAAGGAAAGCAGTAGCAGATGCCCCCTCCCCCTCCCCTCCCC
>NW_004524724.1:1535270-1542819 GCF_000260255.1 Octodon degus
CTCCCCACTCCCCTCTCCACCCCTCCTCTCAGCTTTCCAGTGGCTTCTCATCAACTCCAGTGAGTGCACTATCTCAGTGTGGCTCGCAAGGCCTGCCCTGATGTGGCACCTACCCACTGCTCTAACGTCCTCTGCCTGGATTTCATGTTCTATTAAACTGAACTGTGATTTTTTCCTCAGCTATGAGAGTTCACAGTAACACCGATTTCCTTAAGGTGAGCTAGATTTCATCATGATTCTGAAAGTCTGCACCAAGTACCGGAATCTTATTTAGGACTGTTGCATGCACCTCTTGTGTTGAGAGGGGGGCTCTGGCCCTAGCGAGGTCCCTGCATTCTTCTCGGAGCCATTTCCCACACTAAGGAAGCAGGAGTCCAGCGACAGAGCCATTAGAGAGCTGCGTATGAGGCTTCTCTTGGATATTTAATGTCTCGACCAAAACAAATGATATCTCTTGACCTCCACGTAATTATATTATTAGGTTAGTCTCTGAAAACATGCCTGTAATTTAAGACCACTCCATTATTAGCCACTATTTATTGGTCTTGAATAATGGACTTGAAGCCATAAAAAGGATAATTTCTGCCTTAAGGGTTTGCCACACAACTTAAACCAGAAGCTGAGTGGAAATGTGTAAGAGCAGAGCTCCAATTTTAGCTGTCTCTGCAGCTCACAGAGGCAATTGCAAGAAACCAGCAACCCTACCTCACGACCTTGAGACTCCAAATTTTAACCGGTCCGTATTTGCAGAGCCCCACTAAGCGGAAGATGCCCTGATGGTACCACGCGTGAAGGCAAGACAGGTGTGTTATTACAAGGAATGAACAGCTCCAGAGGGTGCCATTGTGGAGTGCCTGGGGTTGTGCCGGCCCTGGGGAACAGCCCCGAATTGCGGGGTTCGTTTGCTTCTTTGGTGTGAGCCGCTGATCCGTAACGGTCACGCGGCATTGTCTAGTCCGTAAGTCAGGAGGTGGATGCCTAGCGAGGAGCCAGGCGCCTCCCATCTTACCTCACGGGCGGGATGCTGGGTCATGTTCCAAGCTTCTGTCCACTTAAAGGGCCTTCACGGGCTACTGTGAAACAGAGAGGGAAAAAGCCTGGCTCTCACGGAGAACACTGAAGCCCTCAAAAGAAGAAAAGCTGCCCTGACATCTAGGGGAGGGTGCCTCAAACCTAAAAGAAATACCCCGTGACGCGGTCACCCCCGAGGGCACCCACGGCTGTCCCTAAACAGCGCTGGACAAACACGCCAAGGCCGAGGCAGGGCCCGCCAGAACCGGAGCTGCCAGCGAGGCAGTGCGGTTAAACAGAGCCTGCGGGTGCAGCAGCCCCTGGGAGGGCCCACCCGTGTCCCACAGGGCAGTAGCAATCTCCATGTTGCACTGTGTCCTCCAGGCAGGGACTGGCTCTGGTCCCTAACCTGGGGAGGAACAAGGCTTGCAGGCGGGTGGAGAGGAGGACAAGCCCTGTGTCCCCGCTGGGGCCATAACGTGAGGCCTGGAGCAGCCAGGACTCTGGGCGGGAGTTGGGACAGGAGCAGGAAGCTACCTGGCTGGGCTGACTCACTAGTTCTCACTCTACTGTGGAGTTGGGCTTTGTGAAGAATAAAGCAGGCACAAGTGGTGGGGAGGGAACTCACAGCTGCGAAGCAGCGAGTCCAAAAGTCACAGGAGGATAAGGGGCCAAGGGGGCGGCCAGGTGGCTGAGGTGGGCTGTTAGCCTGTCCGAGAGTCTTGGGGTGGGTGAGGCTTAGGTCCCGTCCAAGTGCTGTGGGAAGCACCGGGAGCTGGGGTCCGATGATTTCCTTACCTTGGCTAAGTCAGCCTTGCTGCAGCCCCTGCTGGGCCTGCCCACCCAGCCCTTCTGCACAGCAGAATCCACCAGGCCAAGGGCATATGAAAACCCTTCCCAAATCCCATTCCCGAGATGCCGGGGGAGGAGTGGACACCAAACAACAGTGGAGATGGAACCCACACAGGAAAGCACAGGGCAATAGTGAACACAAGCAGGCTTTGAAGACAACAGGCCCGCGGGTGGTACAGGAGACACTAATGCCTCAGCACACTTGCTTCTCTGTTTCTGATCGGTGCTACAAACCCCTACATCCAGGTAAGCCCCCTGGAGGGGATCCGGCTTCCTCACAACATCTGTTCTTGGCACGCTTCCAGGCTCTGAGCATCTCCTGGTCCCGGGCCACTGGGGTGGGGTGGCGGCTGCAGCCTGGTCCCAGGAGGAGAGGAAGAAGTTCCAGAGATCTGCTCTCCACCATGGTGATGTAGCTGGTAACAGTACCGTGTGCCCTGGAAAATTGGAAGAGTGGATCTCAAGTGTACTAGCCACGAGTGAGGGTCGGGCAGTGGGTCAGGACGCTGAGGAGCCTGCTTTAGCCACTCCACACCTTAGAGGGTTAGGAAAATGCCATGCAGGACACACAACCACAAAGAGTGTTCCTTGTCAGTTTAAAAATATTATGCAGTTATAAGGACAATTTAAAGCACTCGGAGCGCTGGCCTGTGCGCCTCTTCCTGTGCGCCTCTTCCCGCTTTCGTGGAGCTGTACCACAGAGACTCCTGTCGGCGCCCTCTGTGGACAAGCAAGCTTCTGAGCTATTCCTGGGCCGAATGGGAGCCCTGGTCAGGACCCACAACTGTCGGGATGGCTTTTCCCATCAAAGGAAGACTTGAGTCTCTGCACGTACTGCTGTGCGGTCTTGTGAAAGTTACCTGGCCTGTCTGGCCCTCGGGTTTCTCACTGGAAAAATTTCTGCCTCTTAAGGGGAAGCAAAAGCAAAACGTGTGTGTTCCTTATCCCCCATCCAGCTCCACGTGGACGGTACGTGTTGTACATGGGGTCTTCGAGCGGGAAGTCCCGAAATGCCAAGAGCAGCCCAGCAAGGCATCGACTAGAGGACGGCGTCCTGGGAGCCCCTTCTGCCACACAGCAAAGGCAGGGACACCGAGGACTCAGAGGGGGTGGAGGCTGTCCAACATGTGAATATGTAAATTATACTTACCTAAAGTCACAGTGTAGGAGCATGACTTCCATTGCACGGCATAAGAGCTAAAATCATTAAGTAATAAAGAATGTGATTAAATAATTATGAAAGAGACCGGCTCGCAGGGCATTCCCTCTCTGGCCGCAGGAGTTGCTTAAGCTCCACTGTGCCCACACTTCCATAGAGCCTTGGGGATCCAGGGATTTTGTCCCTACGGCTGGCATCTTTGGCATTTTTAATTGGACATCTCTTGTTTCTAGAAAGAGAATCATTTTTTCATCTACAGCATCTTGGCCTTGCTCTCTGAACTCTCACCTTTCAGAAAGACACCCCACAACCAGCCTCGACTAGAGCCAGCAAGCTCCTCCGCATGGAGTGATTTAATTTAGCAAAGGGGGAACATGTCCATTAACTCCACTCGACTGGCTCACCCACGCAAGGTCTGGACGAGCTGGTGACTCACGAGAGATCTGACAAGAATGCTTCAGATAGGAGGGAAATTGCAAAACCTCCGGCCCTTCTCCGCATAGGCAGACTTTGGCAATATCCTGTAATAAACACCAGGAGAAAACTGTTAGGTATGCAGTGATTTATTTGAGACAATATTTAAAAGCTTTCTGTTGGATAAAATGGCCTTTTCTTGTCTTATTTAATCTCCAGGGCCTGTTTGTGTTTAATGCTCTTCACAATGAGCTACTAATTAGAACCAGGCTTCGCACAGCATCTCTGAAATTCTCCTCAGTTAACTGTTGACCTGTGACCCTCAGGACTTCTCCTGGATGGCTGTTATGCAAGGACTTACTCAGGGAGAATCCATGTAAGACATGGGGGGGGCAGACAAGGACACCTCCGCCGCGTGGGCGCTCCGTAAGTGAGGGGTGGGCGGTGATAACAAGGATATAACTAAAGAATTCATATAAAGTGCCTAACAGTATTTCATACATTCTGACCATAAGTGTATTGTTTTATAGACTTATCAATTTATATGCAAGAAATACTGGTATTATTCATACATATCCCACCAGATATGCAGCTAAATTAACAAATTTATTTTGCTGTTTATTTTAACTTAAAAAAGTGATCTCTTTTAGCTAGTATTGATTAATTTTAATTTGTAAAATGTAAGTGAAAGGGGCCTGCCCATTAGCTCAGGTGTGTAGGTGCCTGCTGAAACGAAGCAGTCAGGCTCAGGATGCTGTGGTTTGATTCCCTCATCCTCAAGCCAAACCAGACTGCCCTGAAGGCATCCTGAGCAGCCCCCCACTCCCCAAAAAAGTAAGTGAATTTGGTTTCCATCAGTCAGAATGGCTGGTTCAATTTTATCTTTAAATATCTTAGATATACTTGATTGACAAATCATGGGATTTGCTTTTTGCTTCAGTCCTAATTGGTTGCTAGCAAGACCTACCAACTATGAGGAAAATAGCACATAGGTTTCAGTGTTGATTTTATTGAGGCCTGCTTGTGTTTTATATTGTATGTGTTCTGACCAGGTTGTGCCTCCCTCGGAGGCATGGAGTGGCATTATAGAGCCGTGTGCTGAGGAATCACACGCACCACGGCCTTAGCTCGTGGACATGATTCTTCCTGTAATTCCAGTCACAAATGGAAGTGCAAGGGAGCCAAATCAAATTCAATGGTTGGTCAATGCTGACCTTCGGGGGACACTTAATGCTGTTCTCATCCCGTTCGATTTGCAACCAGACAGAGCTGTGAAGAACAGAGTTTGTGAACTGAGGTAGCACCGTATGTAGAGTCTGCCAAAAAAAGTACACACACCCTTCAGCAGTTTGCCGCAGTGACACACGCCTGGGACCTGGTGGCTGCCTCTTGGCACCCCTTGTAATAGCAGAGGGAATCGTGTCAATCTCAGGGCATCTTAATAAATTGGGTACTAAAATAGTTATTATACAAGATTTTTCCCCTGATTTTTGGTGGGCTCTGTGTTCATATGCACACACACACATACACACACACGCTCACATGTATGTGCCCAAATAAAGTACATAAAAGCACACTTGCAAAAAGCGCAGACTGCACTCCTGGGCACAGGCAGGCTGCAGCACCGTGGGAGCCTCACCAGGGCTCTGAGGTGCGATGCCCCAGGACAGTCAGCCTCGGGAAGGCCAGGCTTGATATGGTGCAATGCGGGGCAGGAGCAGAAGCCGCCCGCCCACGGTGACAGTGATGAGCTGCAGGGACACAGGGTGCAGCTCGGAGCTGACAGCTCTCATGGAGCCAGCGACAGGGCAGAGCAAAGGATCCCAGGGGAGCCCTGGAGAGGAAGCCACAGGCTGCCAGTACTTCCTGGCCTTTGTCACACCACAGAAAGACCTGGGAAGCTGTGCTCTTGAGGGAGGCCCAGCTCCGCCCCGCTCCTGCTTCCCAGCAGGCAGTTTTGTTTCCCTTCTAACCTGTGCTGTCCCAGCGCTGCTGTGCTGAGGGGGAGACCTGGGCAGAACCGGCTGGAGACGTGGCTCAGCGCCAGGCCTTCTCAGCCTGAGCCCCCCCCCCCCTCCGTCACAAACCCTCCGTGTGCTGTGCGAGGGTGGAGACCTAGAGGCAGGGTGCACCCAGCTCCTGAGTGAAGAGGGGCAGAACTGTCCAGGAGGGACTAAGGGCGGGCCTGCAGCAGACCTGCCTTTCCACCAGGAAAGCAAAGAGGACTAGAACTTGTCTGGTGCTCACTTCAACAGTTGCATATTTTATTGTTTTAAAAGAAACTTAGGCTTGCCAGAGGGCTTGGCAAGTTACATGAAAGGAGGGACTCCTTGGGGCTGGCTCATTTTTTTCTGTGCCAAGGCTGGTAGTTGGTAGGCGCTCAGGAAGGAGGTTTCTGAATTGCAAAGCCTCAGGCCCCAGGGGCCCTGACCCTGGGGAGCCCTGCTGAGCCAGTTTCCCAGGCTGCAGCAGAGCAGACCAATTCCCAGAGCCTCTGGCTAGCACCCAGCTCTGCACACCACGAAAAGGCGGCGGGAGGCGGTCTAGGAGGGTGTCTTAATTTGTACTTTAAATATGGAGCTATATTCCTATGCATATAGGAAATGATTTTTTAAAATCACACAGAAAAGTTGATAAGAAAAATCTTAAGATTTTTTAGGCACTTCCCAGACTCCCACACGTTATATTCGTCAAACATGATCCCTCTTCAGTGCTTCTTGCCTGCCCTTCAGACATCTCCGTCAGCAGCAGCGTGGGGCACCTTCCTGTGCACACCTCTTGCCACGTCTCCTGGAGGTGACGGCAACAAGTCCCGCTGCAGGTGCTGTTCCACAATTTGCCTTCAAGTCACAGCTCTTGAATATGTTTCTCTCTCTTTCTCCATGTAAAACTTGAAGTCCAAGTTTACATATAATTCTGAAATAAATATTAATATGTAATTTATGTGCAATTCTTTATGCTCTTGCACGAGGTTCCAGGAATGGAATTATTAGAGTAAATTGTAAAAATACATGGAAACTTTTGTGAACTGTAACAAATCCCTAGAAATGCAAAATTCATACTTAGCTCAAAAATAAATCTGCATGAAAGATGTCCTGTCTATAGATCTGAATAAAATGCTAAAAATATAACACAGCACAAATGTAGTGGTCTTCAAGCACAAAGAAAATAATTTCATAATGCAACTGCGCCTCTAACAATAAAGCTCAGAAGACCAAAAATAGCTACAATGTAAAAGCAACTAGAGAGAAAAGACAGCATAACAAGGGAGAAAGGCAGCAGACGGAGTAGCCCAAGGAGGCTGCAGCAGCACAGGCAACCACCGTGGGCTTGAGCTGGGAGGAAACTCAGGACAACCTGCACTGAGGGGCTCCCGGGCACGCGGGCAGGCGAGGCACAGGCCTGACGGAGCCGCGCTCCCGAGGCCGAGGCCGGCGGAGGGCAATTGCAGGCTCCTTCTGGCCGCTTACTCAGGGGATCCTGTTTCAAGGAGAAAACACAGGCTGGACATGCAGCTGAGTGTGAGGCCCCAGGTTCAACCCCAGCAGTGAATGACGGCTTCCAAGCAAACCTACGTGAACGAAGAGTTTACTCACAGACATGTACTAACTAGATTAGAATAAGGGGAGCGTGTTCAGAGTGGGTTTATTAGTGACTCATAAAATTAAATGTTTAAATTATATCAAGATTATGTAGCTTAATTCTACATACTATCTTTTTTTCCAGGTAAGAAACTCAAAGGAGGAGATGAAGAGTGGGGATATTTAAAAGGAGTAATCAAGATAAGGTCACTATTTAAACTGGTTATTAAATTTGAATGGATGCTATATAGAAAATAAGGATATTTTTCATGGGTTTAATTGGAATGACTGTCATAGAGAATGGAAAGTAAATATATTCTATACCTAGGGACTGCAAGCCCACTATCAAACTTCAGAGAAAAATTACCTGATTAGTAGAAATATTCAGAAATGGGATACAGGCCATGGTGATCCTCAGCAGTGAAGCACTTGCCTGGCACAAGCAAGGACTTGGGTTCCAACCTTGACCCTGCAGAAACAGGTGGAAGGGAGGAAGGGAGGAGGGGAGGGGAGAGAGAAAAGTGGAGGGGAG
>NW_004524724.1:1544574-1600355 GCF_000260255.1 Octodon degus
ACATCTAATCATAGAATGAATCAGAAGAACTAGGATTAAAATCTCCCCTTGGTGGGCACTGCTTCGCTGAGCTCAGGCAGCCGGGGTGGCCTACCTCTGGCTCGCAGGCGCGCTGTCTCCACAGAAGCCGGAGTTCTTGTCTTCAGACACGAGAGGCCAGCGCGCGGCGCACAGCATCGTCCCGACAGGCCGACGACCGGCTGCAGGATCAACACAAGCTGCCTTTCAAGTGTGTGTTTCTAGATGTCATTTAAGAAACCAACTGGGGGCCGGGGAGATGGCTCAGGAGAGTAAGTGCTTGCCTGGCAAGCGCAGGGTCCTGAGTTCAATCCCCGAGCCCACAATCAATAAATAAATAACAAACCACTCCCGTTTCAGCGTAAGAGTCAAGAGCCTCATTTTGAACAAAGTCCGTCCAGTTTGCGGAACCGGTGGCTTCACACCTCTAGGCTTGCAGCGGGAGTGGCAGCCTTGGGGTCACTTGAGGCGGTCTCCCAAGTGGACGCGGAGGTGCCTCCTCAGGGCGCCAGAGCTCGCTGCTCCTTTATGGCTGTGGGTCCCACAGCTGGGAGACAAAGTGAGCATGTTAGGAACACAGTGAGCTCACAGATGTGCATAAATAAGTACTCCACATGCGGAACCTGAAACTGGAAACCAGACAAAACAAAGGCACAAAGAGGATGCCGGCGAGTGGAGCTGGAGCCGCGGAGGCGACCCTTCCCCTGTCTTCATCAAGTAACTGGCAATCGCTGGGAAATGCAGCTCAGTTTCTCTGATAGTGTGAACCCAACACAGGAGAATGATTACTACACCAGCTATGGAAACCCATTTTGATAAGTGAAAGGTAGTTTCATGTCCTTGCACGTGGCGTGCTAGATAGAAAGCGATTTCCTTGGGGAGAACAGCTCTAGCTTCAATTCAAGCCCAACCCAAGCCACTGTCCCTGTCCTCATGGAATCCCAGGCGTGCACGGCTCGCCTGGCGTTCACAGCAGGCAGGAAGCCTGCTCTGTTGGCACATGTGAGAGCCAGCAAACACCACGGCCAAGGGAGAGCTGACAGGCAGGCACGCTGATACCAAGAAGCCGGATTTTTCTTAACAAAGCGGTTGGCCGTGATTTTTCTTGAACATCCTGAAAAAGTAGTTGATGTGGACGTGGGCGCCAACTGTGCGTGTGGAGTGGAGACGACAGTGCTGAGGCTGCCTCTGCACTGCGTCAGGGAGTGTGGACATGGACGTGTGCAAGTCTAGAGGGCGGCTCGTGCTAGGGCGGTGAGCTCCAAATCTAAACAGCCCTTGCTTTCCAGATGAACTTGAAGAAGCAGCACCCTTGGGCAGTGCGGACCCAGCTGTGTTCTAGGTACATGACTGTGGGTCTCAGAGCTTGGAAGACACAGGGGCCAGGTTTGGGCGGGCAGCAGTGAACGCTTCAGTCCAGCACCTCCTGGCCTCATCTGTTAAGCATCCTGCACAGCACGTCTGCTGGGAGGTAGGCAGAGCCAGGCTTGTGGGGAGCCCCTTAGTGATGGGGGAGGGGAGACCCCTCAGGGCCACTCCTGCTGTGTGGCAGTGCACGCCTGTGGGTGAGGGATGCCACACGACTTCCCACAGCAACTCTACACGTGATGGTCCCACGGGGGCCTGACGTGGCATCTAGTCCATCCACGCAATGCCAGCCCTGAGAAGTGGCTTCATAGCTTGAACTTCATGGGCGAGTTCCTAGTGAGGTCATGTGTGTGTGCGCCTGCCACTGCCCAGAGCGGTCCTTATGATTGTTGCCCTGGTGATTATTTTCAGTAATTCACACCAGGGGACAACAGCAGGTTTGTGGAGCTTAGCAGACAGCTCCAGAAGAAGGGTCACCACCGACAAAGTCAGATATTTGGGGCTATGTTGAAATTGTAGAGTAAAGAAACACACTCCCACATGCTAATTAAGATTAAGGATCACATTTTGCCCTAAGAAAAGCAGAAATAAATTGGGCTTTTCTTCCTAGCCCAGTTTAAAGGCTGTAAGCCTTATTAAAGTCCAGTAAATAATGACTTTTCATTAATTTGATTTATTTAGATATAAAGAAGCTGCAGAGACCAACATCCTGAACTTATTATGTGCCCCAAATCTCCAACCTGAAGGATGGCGAAGGGGCGTCCTGTGCTGTACTTCAGGAGCAGAATCTGGGTGTTCGGAGGTTGAACTCTAACCCATAGAAGTGATTTTTCCAAATTTTTTTCCCAAATGCAAAGACTGGAAAATAAAGATTGATCATGGAAATACAGTGTGACCCCAAGGTGAACTTGGTAGTGCACCCAAGATCCAAGAGGTCAGAGTCGTTTCCTGAGGACTCCATTCTTCCTCGAACCTCGGGGCTTTCAGGACCCTCAAAGGAGGAGTTGTCAGCAGGCAGCACCAAGGTGACATCAGGGGCCTTTACTGAGCATCTGCTGCAGAGACAGACTCTCTGCCAGGCTTAGGGACTGAAGGCGACAGAGACATTTCTGCTGCCACCACCTGTAGACTGGGCCACAGGCCACATGACAGTGCAGCAGGCAGAAAGCTCGGTGCCAAGCCAGTGGCCTTGGAGTAACTACTGAGGGGCATGGGGTGCAGGCAGCGATCTGGGCATGAGCGTCTGGCTTGAAGCTTGGTTGAGATTTGTTTATGTAGGGTGGATAGTATGAGGCGTCGCCCTTCGAGCCGTGGCATTCAGTCTCCTCTCTGGGCAGAACTGGGAAGCGTTGGGTAGGAGGCGCTGGGTGGGATGGGAGCATCTTGTTGCTGAGAAGCAGTGCTCGGGATGAAGGACCGGGCACAAGCCAGCACGCAGGGGCCAGCCAAGCAGCCACGGGCTTGTTGAGTGCATCAGAGGTGACAGGGGCCTCGCTGAGGTGCGAGCAGGGTGGACTGGAGCACTGGGAAGCCCAGGACCCATGGCTCAGAAGAGTGGAGGGTCAGTCAGGTATTGACACATAAATCTAGGGGGTCACTTTAGCAGTTGCTAAGTTACCACACACAGAAGAAAGTCAGAGAGGGGCAGGTCTGGAGGCAGAGGGCAAGTTGCCATCGGCATCCGAATTCTCGAAATTCACAGCTGTGGATGTGTGCAGAGGTCTGGGAGGGCGTGAGGAGAGAGGTCAGAGTTGGGAGCTTGGAGACGCAGATACGACAGAGCGTCAGCCATGAACAATCTCAGCGCCCCCCGAGGGAGGCTGAGGCAGCAGGGTGGTGGCCGAGGGGGCGCCACACAGGACGTGGCTTTCCCACCAGAGAGAGCACGTGCACCTAGCTCACAGGGAGGCGTCACCACGGGCTTTGCAGGAACACACCCAGGGAGCGCTGTGTCAGGACGCAGGTGCTCTGGGCACCACCACTAGCTCACTTTTTAAGTCTTCTTCCTGGTAGCACCTTCTTCCTCAAAACTGGCTGTTTTCATAAAATTTTTGAGATGGCAACTCAGCAGCATGAGCCAAAAGTTTATACAAGCATTTCTTTTTTTTTTAAATTTATTTATGTGTGTGTGTGTGTGTGTGTGTGTGTGTGTGTGTGTGTGGCCAGCTCAGCCCACCAGGGGGCGGGGCTGGCTGGCATGTGGTGCTGGGGGATTGAACCGTGGTCCCTGATGCTTTGCTAAGCTTGTTCTAAGTAGGTGCTTTAGACCACTGAGCCATCTCACCAGCCCCTATACAAGCATCTCTAATTACTACCATGACCATGAGCTAGGCTAGCAGAGGAGGAGACCACTCCCGGCCAGGGTCAGGTCCCTCTCATGTACCGGCTGGGGTCTTGTCAGCTGGTGCTTCTGGGAGGGGTAGGCTGTGCCAGACACATCCCGGGGATGGAGGGACAGTTGGAGACCGAGATGCCCCACCTGGCCAGATGCTGATCCTGAGCCAGGAAGGCCCTGTGGACGGAGGCAGCAGACTCTGCTCTCCAGTGGGCACTGCCCCGGGTACTGGCTGGGCTTCTATGCCCCCACAAACCCGCCACCTTGAGAGATACGGCATCACCCGCTGTGCCCTGCCCAGGTCTCCTGGGCAAAGTCACAATGGCATCTTTGTCTCAGGCGCAGTGCTGTCACTGCAGATGGGAAGGGGAGGCCTGGCGAGGGGTGCGGGCCTGGCGAGGAGTGTGGGCCTGGCGAGGAGTGCGGGCCTGGCCTCTTCTGTCAGGGCAGCATAGAGCTGCTTTGTTTGTTCCTACCTGGTCCTCCATGCCACAGAAGAGAACAGGAGTTTGTGTGCCAATCTTGGGCAGCTGATGCACTGGAGGGTCGCATGAGGGTTGGGAGGGTGGACCTCAGAGAAAGCAGCTTCTCCAGGTCCTAGCAGAGCTGGTCAGCCCAGGGACTGCCCACAGCAGGCCACACCCTTCTCCTTGGAACCTGTCCCCATGGCTGTGGACTGAATACATGGGCTCCCAAGCCAGGACTGTCCCCAGGAGTCACAGGAATACCCAGAACAGCACTGCTGAAGGCTCCCGTGCCAGGCAGACTTGGGAGCAGCAGTGCCCAGGTGTCAGGAGGCTCTTCAGGAGCAAGTGCCACCCTCTGTGCCATGTGCTCTCTGCTTCCCAGTGGGCACACCCTGGGTCCTTGCTGGGCCGGCTCTGCCCATGTCCCTATTGCTCATTTCTGATGGGAAGGAGCTCAAGGATGGCGGGAGGGGAAGGGGCGTGGGAGAGGGAGGGGAGTGGGGAGGGGGCTCTGACACGAGTGAAGACGCATGTAGCTCCCACAGGGCCTACAATGCTAGTGCGCTGCAAACAGAATAATAAAATTAAGAGTCTTTTAAAAAGGAGACTGCTTCTGCTGGGATGTTGTGCAAAAACTCGAGGTTCCTGCTAAGCAGTTCTTGCACCCCAGAGCTCCTGAAGTAGCCTGGCCCTCCCGCCCATGGTCACAGGTCCTCAGGGCCACCTCCAGCCCCGAGCCTCTTGGGTTCCATCACTGAGCTCAGCCATGACCTCCACCCATCTCTGCACATGACAGACTTCTCTACTTCTCTGTGAATAAGAATTTTTTTCCCCCAAATTTCATGGGTCATGATTTCCATGCTAGGATACTATACTTTAAAAATACAAAGTCTATTTAAAAGGCTTTGGAAACTATAAAATTATTCCTTCCTTTGTCCTAATGGCTATGCTGTTCTTTAAATCACCTCTAAAAATATTATTTAAATAAAATGAAATATAGCTATGATGAGACAGAGAGCAAGAGAAAGCTGCACTCGCAGCCTCAAATGGAAGTGCAATTCTCATTTCATAAATGCAGGGGCAGCGAAACAGAGGTTGGCACCGTTAGGGTGGGACTCCATGGTGTGTGGTGGGGACTCCAAAGATCTTTGTGCGTTCAGGGAAATGGAGGCCTGAACACTGGAGCTTGTTCTCAGGTCTCTGCAAAGCTCTGTCATCAAAGGCCAGCTGTGGCCCAGAGACAGGCCTGGGCTTCAGCCAAGACGGCCACATCTCAGCTCCACCCCTCCACGGAGAGAGCCTCGGGCTAACAAGCTTCAGGTTTTCTCTCCTCTACAACGGGGAAGCCGGGAACCTGAATTCACAGGTTAGAATAAGGCTTGGGAGACTCCGCACGCTGTTACAGTTTGTGGCTAGTTGTCCCCGCAGAGCCTCCTGCGGTCATGGGCAGCTTCTGGAGTGTGTGATTGGCTCCTGATCCGGTGCTGGGACTGCGGGCTGAATGCTGCACCTGCCCCGGGGCAAGTAATTTGTATTACGATGTAAGGAGGGGAGAGAGGCTGGCTCGCTGCCTGATCTGCTGCCACCCACATTGCTTCTGGTCTTTGCTGCCACCAAGAATGGTTGCTCTCTGGCATGTGCCGCTCTGCCTTGGAGCCAGCTGAGAATGGACTGAACCCCCACTAACTGTGAGCTGGATAAACTTTTCTTCCCCTAATTTGGGGTATCTTGTCTCAGCAATGAGAAAAGAGCCACTGGGTCACACGTGGAATGCATGCGCACAACAAAGGCTTGGTGGATACTCTTGGCACTAGCCCTGCGCCCTGGGGGGAGGGGTCCTCACCTGCTAGACTCCGTCTGGGAGCCTGTGATCACAGGCATCTCCATACGTCCCTGCAGTTCCTGCATGGAGCGGAGCCTCTCTGTGTCTTGGTTCACATGTGAGTAAGGTTGACCTAGGACCACAGGACCCACAAGGCCAGAGTGGAGCTTGCCTGTCTCAGCTGTTGTGACTCCCGTGGGCACCGCCACAGCCTCAGAGGTGATACAGCTGTCACCTCCCAGCCCCAGAGCCAAGACACCCTCCGCTGGCTTTACACGCCCAGGGAAGACCCCACACCCAGCCAGTCCGCCCTGCAGCAGTCGGGGAGGGGACTTGGAAAAGATGGCTCCAGTTAGTGAGTCAGGCACAGTACAAGTCGTGGAGTTTGGCAACAGCAGGACAATTCAGAACCCTCATGTAGGGCCTGCAACATCAGAGAATAAAAGTAACAGAGGCTGAAGTGAACAGGGCGAGGTCCAGGGTGTGGCCCCCACTTCACATCCTCCCCAGGGCTCTGCACGGCTCACGCCTTCTCTCTGCTACATCACACAGGGTACAAAGAGCGAGGTATGTCAGCAGCACACCAGAGATAGGCCGGCGGCACCAGACCGTCAGGTGACAGGTCACTAGATTTCCAGGCAAGATGTAGGAATTATTAAAATTGGTACCTTTGGATTCCATTGCTTTCCAATAATGATCCAACAAAGCACTCCGAGCAATAGGGTGAAGCGCACAGCGGGGACTCCTCCGGACCTGGGATGCAGTAGCCCATACCCGCCATCTGCGGGAGACCCCAGCCCCACCTCACCTGTCGTAGATTTACGTGCCACATGTTCTGCTGGCTTCCATTTCTTTATTTTTATTTTTCGGATTAGTTCATTTTATTGGCACTTATGCGGGGTCTGTACTGGTCACGCCCAGCCTAAGGCATTTGCTCCGGTACAGGGTTCTTTCCTCCCCTTCCTTCCCGTCCCTTCAACCCTCATCCTGTCCTTATTTACAAAAGCCTTGTTTCCATTTTCCTTCTTACGTTCTTCTCTCCCTTCCTCCCCCCTTCCCACCCCACCAGAGCCTTCTCTTCCTGGTTCACAATGGCTGTTATATACTTTGGTCTTTATTCCCCCTTGCAGTTCCTCACACCAAAGAAACAATGCAGTGTTTATACATGTGGGCCTGATTTAAACTTCCGTGAAATCTGGAGCAAAGATAGGAAATTGTTTTCCTAATAATTTGAAAGCTTGTGAAGACTACTCCAAATCCAACATGATAGTTCTCACAAACCAAAGTATTTAAAATGAATGTATTTTAGCAGGGTGCACACCCAAAATGTACTGTGACTGTGTGTATATGTGAGCATGTGTGTGCGTTTTAGCAGTCATCCAAGATTTAGAGGTAATCGGCATTTTGTGTTAACTTTCTGTGACTTTGACCAAGCACTTGTAATAACATCATAAGGAAAAAGGAATGCTTTAGCTCACTGTTGGGAGGGTCCAGTCCATGGTCAGCTGGGGCGATGGCTGTGGGGCTGAGGTGGGGCAGAACACTGTGGCAGGACAGCATGGTGGAGCTCCGCTGCTGGGCTCCTGACAGCAGGAAGGACAAAGGAAAGAGACCTGAGCTGAGACACAGCCTTCCAGAGAGACGCCATGCGCGGGCCCAGTCCTCAGGAGGCCGTACCCTACCTCAGCTGTCAGAATCCTCCGGCTCCAAAGCCTCACTTTGATCTGAGCCCTAACTCCACCTCAGGGGTCACAAGTGCTTTGTGTGAGGGACAGAGAGTAGATGCTGTATCAGTCAGGGTTTTACTACAGAAGCAGATATAATGCAGGATGTACAAATCTATAAGATATTCCAAGACTGTCTTATGATGGTCAGCCATAGAGTCAGATGAGGAAGCGTGCAGAGAAAATCTGCACACTGGAGACTAAAGGATTCAGTCCAAGGCCTGGAGCTCATGCAGTGTTTCATGGAAGTCCATATCAGGAGGCCGATGTGCCTGCCATGGAAGGCTGATGAGTCTGCACCAGAAGGCTGGAGGATCCAACACAGATGCCAAGTGTCTGAGCTGGAAGCCAGGAGACCACGTCCAAGCTGACGGGGAAAACCAGAGCTCCTCTGAGGAAGAACGGCCCTCGTCCTTCCTCACCCTCTTTTAAGTGATGAGTCACTCTAGTGCAGGGACTCCCCACCCCAGGACATGCAATTGCTGAGCCCATTTGGTTAAGTCTTAGCTTCTCAAGTTGATACAATCCATCAACCACTACAGAGGCTGAAAGCTTTCAGCGCTGGGCCCTCTGTCCGTCCCAGCTGCTCGGGGCTGCAGTTGCCGAGTGGAAGCAACCACAGGGAATGTGGAATCGACCCGGCTGTCTTCTCTCCAGACTCAGCTTGTGGACATTGGCACCTGGACTCAGGTAGATTGCACATGTTATGAAATATTAGTATTTAATTTCCCTGATCCTTTAAACATCACTCTCACCTGAAAATAAGTATAAAATACCAGTTGCTAGAGTTGGCTCATAGGTCACGGACTAGCAACACTTGGCCCATTTTAATGGAAATCCTTAACTAGCTAAGAAAACTCAAGGCCTGAACCAAAACATGGAGATACGTAATTACGTTTCCTCTTGGATAGATAGATATAGGAAACTTAAGATTTTAAAAATAATCTAATTGCATGTGTATTATTAAAGTCAATGACAGAAAACTAAAATCTGTGGGAGACTCAGGTTGTGTTGTTTCTTCTTCACATTGGTACGGAAACAGCACAAAGACTTCCCACGTGAGTGTTGCACTAAGATCTCTTCTTCAATTAAAATAAGAGAGATCAATTCTGTATTTGAATCTATTTTTAAGTCAATATCGGCCTTTGGAAAAGTTAAAGCTAGTCTTGGCTCCATGGACACGTGTTGAGAGCAATTACACAATCTCTTCTCCAATCGCCAGAGCTAGCCCTGGAGTATCTGCTTTTACTATTTTACAGAAAAATGGAAACCTAAGTACTCTGCCTTTGTGTTTCTTTCCCTTGTGCCTCAAGAGCCAGTTTACAAAGCTATCAGTTGCCATAGAAGCAAAAGTATATGAGTTGTAATATACAAAATATGTCAAAACATGATAGGGATTATCAGATCAATCTAGCACGGAAGAGAGACCTCCACAACCTCGCTGGGTGACTGCGGGACGTGTGCTGCACGCGGTGTGAGCCTGCTGCTCCACCAGGAAATATCCTCTTACTGTGCCGACTCCATTAGTTTATCTGCAGCAACTGTTCTGGGCCGTGTTATCAGAGACAACAATGTGAAAATAGAGATTTTCATCTTTTAGCAAAAGTCAGACTGAGGCTCAAGACGAATTTTCTCCTAGGTGAACTAGGGTATACATTCATCTTTATTCTTTGGGAAGAAGAAAGTACTCTTAAATTCATTTTCAATTTTTCTCTGTGTATAACCATGCATTTATTTATTTTTTATTTTTTTTGGTGGAACAGGGGATTGAACTCAGGCCCTTGGCTTGCCAGGGAAGCACCTATTCCACTGAGCCAGCTCCCCCAGCCCCTAACCATGCATTCTATATGTATGAGTTCCACATTAATTAAAGAATATACCAAGAAATAATTTTCCAAATAACTCAATTATAAGTATTGGGAACTATACCCTAAACTACTCACATTAATATTATTTTCCCACATTCAGGTTTGCGTAAGTCACTTTCCATTTTTGGGGGGGCCTGGAACTCCTGTGTCTTAATTCTTCAGTATTTTCTTCCTGAAGTTGTTCTCCACCTAGGGAAGTGAATAAGCCTTATGGTGAATAAGCCTTTGCTATCACTCACCTCTTGTTTTCATCGGAAACAAGCCACACAAATATCAGTCAAAACCAAGCAATACGTAGGCAAAAGAATAAAGCCCTTATAGTACTTTAAAAATGGGATTTAAAAACAACACATCCGAGGCTCAGGATGTTGAAATTGCTTTAATGCTAAAGAAAGCGCATGACAACGTAATGAAAAGCACACAGCTCTTCAATTCCTGGCGGGACTCGTCAGTGTACTCATTAAAGATGAATTAAAAGTGAAGAAATTGCCAATAAAACGCAAATCCTTATGCCACTCCAAATTCCCTATAATCCCAGAAGTCTTTTTGTATGAAATCCATGGTAATATGTACACATATACCATAAAATGTGATGAGTGTTCATTAGCAACTCTTATTAGTAACAGGAACAGAATAAAAACATTTGGAAAATCATACTTGATATTCGAGGTAAGTAGTTACTAATTAAAAGTTCCACCTGTTCTTCACCCTGGGGAATAAACAACAAACATGTCTAGCACGCTGTTTCTCATCTGTGGCAGCTCACCGTGCAATTCTTCCTTCTCCAAATTGTTGGAGAGTGATCCAGACTTTTCTATTCATACAAAATGTGGTTAGCAAAATCAGTCTTTTTGTTCTAAAAATTTTGGTGTCTCACTAACTCTAGCTAAATGTCAATCAACTCATTTGTAAGATGATGACAAGAACCTCTAGCTCCTGACTGAGTGAAATTCTATATCCTGAAATGCTTTCCAAGCTGCAAGGCGCGCGGGGTAAGTCGCCTCCTATTCCACGACCTCCTGAAAACACTTTTCGCAGCTTCCTTCACACTGTCCACTCCAGTCGCTGCTGAATGTCATGATCAAAGCAAACGAAGGATGAGGCAGCCCAGCCACCCGAGGATGCGCTCCCCAAGCGCCTGTGTCCTTCTGCGTGTGCTGGACGCAGCTCGGACAGCCTCGCGGGGCCTCCGCCTGGAGTGGGGCGCGGCTGGGAAGGGAAACAAGGGCAGCGCGAGGGAGCTCTGCGGAGCCGAGCACAGGCCAGGCATCCTGCTAGAAATGTCCACGTTATTTTAAATCTTCGGGGCCGAGTTCCAGGTTGTGGGCGCTGTGGTGTCTGCGCCATCTCTCAGCGTCCTAAGCAAAGCGATCTCCTCCCCACGCCTAGCCAGTACCAGGAAGAAGTTTTCTCCGCCAGTGTGGAGGAATGGGACTGCACCAGGGGTGACATGAGCGGCTGAGGCCAAGGGCAGGACTGGCGGGTGACGCAGTCCTGGGGAGCAAGCACTGCGGAGGGGCGGTGACCATGCACAGGTGCCTCAGAGCCTTACTGGTCGGGGCCACGCCTTTCCAGGCCTTCCCTCCTCCAGCCGCCCGCCGCGTCCCCCACCCCTCCCTGGCCCTGCTGCTGCGCAGCCCCTCCCCCACCCCCTCCCCCACCCCGCCCGGCCCCTGCTGCTGCACAGCCTCCCTTGTGCACACCCTGGCAGATCTTATCTTCCACCTCCAGCAGGAAGCGTTGTTCTCCCCGACAACATGCTCACTGTGCTGGTGTGGCCGTGGGGGGCGGTTAGCACACAGCGCATTTGTGGGGAATAGAGTGACTTTGTTCCGTCTGCTGAACGACCAACACTGAGAACCAAAGCCCAAGTTCAAGCCTTAGACATCTAAGCAGAAATTCCAAAAAGGGTTTCACTGATCTATTTTGCCCTCGTTTTTCAATCGCCTTTATCCATTTTTCAGATGACAAAGGAGTAGCCCTTGAGCAGCAGCAGTTAGTCCGACTATCCTCCCTCATGGTAGAGGAGCTTGGCTCGGAGCCAGGGCAGGCTCCCACCGGCAGCTCTGCCTGTGACCTGGCTGGGAAGCCTGAGCGTCTGAGCCGGGTGTCCACTACAGGTGGCGGCCACAACCTCGACTGGCCATGTGGCTGGGAAACACACGAGGGCTAACTTCCGCACTCTGGTGGGTTCACATTTAGCCACTGCTTCATGGGAGGAGACACACTTGCTTTCTCTGTGTCAGGCCTTGTGCTAACTGCAGCATAGGCTGACGCTGGGATTATTTGTATAAAATTAGAGTAAGAGAATGTGATGAGTATCTTTACATTGCAGCATACTTTATAAGATAGATAAAGTAGGGGCCGGAGAGATGGCTCAGTAGAATAAGTGCTTGCCTGGCAAGTGCAAGGGCCTGAGTTCAATCCCTGGTTCTGAAAAAAAAAAAAAAAAAAAAAAAGATAGAGTAATAAAGTGGAAACTCAGCAAGGGCTGGCAAAATAGCTCAGGGGACTAAGTGCGTGCTTAGGCAAGCTGCTGCTCCCCCTCCCCCACCCCTGAGCACTGAGCAAACAGAAGCTCAGCAAAGGAGGTGGCAGGGGTCTTTCTTTTATTAACATAGGAAGGCCCCGCATGTTTTGGTGTGAACATGGTGCAGGGAGAGGCCATGTGGAGCCCCTCATGGGGCACAGTCGAAAGCAGGCTAGACGGAACGGAGGAGTGAGGGGCTCGTGTGACCTGCTGGGGGTGAGGCTCACACTAGGCTGACTCCACCGAGGACACGCCACACCAGGTGCTGTGCGGTCCAAGGGCTGGGCCGGTGGAGCCACACCAGCTGCACTCAGGACGTCAGGAATGAATGGATAGAAGCGCCGGCCTCAGTCGGGCCAAGCGCAGCTGGGGAACCTTGCCCGGGTCATGCTCCTGCAAGAGTGGAGGAAGACAAGCGCCCCGTGCAGGCCACAGCTACTCAGCAAGGTGTTTGAGATGTGGTTTGGTGCAGCTGGAAAAAGACCAAAACTGTATCCAGATTGGAAAGGAAGCAACACTCTGTCTTCATTGGCAAATGACAATCTTAGAAGTAGCAAATCCTAGAAAGTACATGCACGTTAGAACTGATTGCAAGTGCAGCAAGATCGGGAAGTGGGGTCTACGTATGAAAGTTAACTGGTTCCTGTACACCAAGCTAGTGTATTTAAACGTGAAATTGAGAAAGTAACTCCATTTGTAATAGCACACACTGCCTAAGAATAAATAGCTGGTGAAGTAGAAGACCTACATACTGAAAACTAGAAAACATTGTTTAAAGAAGCTAAAGGAGACATAAGTAAATGGGAAGGAGCCCTGGTTCACCGGCTACAAGACTTGACGCTGTTAGGATAACAAGTCCCACCGTGATCCACGCTCTGTCACGGTCCCTGTAAATACCCAAGCCACCTGCTGTGGCAAAGTTGCCCCGCTCTGTGTCAACATCCGCATTTACACTGGTGATCTGGCCAATGCTGTGCTGTGGATGAAAATCCCTGAGGTTGTTAGGTGCTTTCCTGGGGCAGGAAGCCCAGCTGGGCAGAATGGCTCCGTGCTGGGCGTGGGCTTGTCAGCCAGGCCGATTTTCCTCGCGTGGCCCCACTGCAGTGCGCCGGGGCCTCCGCTGCGCTTCCCCTGTGAGGGCCGCCCGAGACGCCAAGGGGCACCCACCTCTAGTGCCTCCACCCTCGGGAGGGCAGAGGCCGCTGAGCCGGGCTGCTGTGCTCATCAGAGACGCCAGGCTGCGCCTTCTCCTGGATGTCACCTCCTGGCGCCTGGCAGGGACTTCCGGCCCTCAGCCCGGCCGCTGGGCTCCCTGCACTCCCTGCGCAGCCCTTCAGTCTCCCACTGTAGGGTGGGCCTTAGCTCAAGTGGTTACTTCCTCACGCTGGACTTTTCATTCAGTCTATCATTGCGGCCCTCACGGCCTCCTGATGCCGGCCCAAGGGGCGCTGCCGCGGGCTCCGGGGCGCTGCCGCGGGCTCCGGGCTCAACCGCATTCGCTGAGCCTGGCAGACCAATCTGCACTCCTCTGCATTCAACTTTTTGGGCAGAAATTATAAAACAATCCTACAAATCGTGCATCCTATGTTAATCTGTTCCTTTACAAGCCTCCAACTACAATAATCCTAAAATATACAGAAACACCAATTTCTATTCCAACCCAGAGCATGGTACTGGCACACGGGCAGGCATAGTGGGGGTGACTAGAACCCGAGCAGAGGCACCAGCGAGCAGCGAAGCCTGGCGACGCTTTGCGCAGATGGCAGCCCCTGCGGCAGGAAGCAGTGACCGCCTCCTCAGCACGTGGCGTTGTGAAACCAGACATCCTCAAGCAACATGATGCACCTGGCCCCCTGTGGGGACAGCTGGGGGCTGCGGCGAGGTAGGACGTGGCCTGCACGCTGTGTGGTTGCGCGCTCACTGCAAGCCGCAGCACACCAAGCACGGGAGGAAGGAACTTCCGTGAGATCGTCATGTGCGTGCACAACACAAACCTGCAGCCCTCACCTCTGCTCAGCCAAGAAACACGGGGCCGGGGCTACACCAGCCAGTGACACACTTCTTTTAGAGGCCAGCGCACCCCATGAGTCTGAGCGCGGTGGTCCCTGGCCCTTGGGAAATGCATAGCGATCCCCGTGCCCTACGGCGCACCCCATGCTGGGCAGCTATACCCTGCCTTCGCAGCCTTATAGATTAGCTTCCGCTCCACACTGCTTTCTCTTCTGCTTCCCTCTCAGCGGGGAACCTGAGCCCCTTTTCTCTGCTGGGGCCTTCAGCTCTGAGGCAGCCTCACCCCTCCCCACTCCTCACCAGAGCCAAGGCAGGGCACCTGGAGACACCTGCTCCCCGACCCCTCAGAGACCACCTACTGGCACTGTGCGTACACTGGGGCAGATATAAAATTAGCTTCAAAGGGTAAAATAAGCAACTGAAGTGTTAAAACCACAGAACTCTTAGAAGAAAATGTAGGAGGGAATTTCATGATCTTTGATTTGACAGTGGTTTTTGTAGATGAACACAAAAGCACTGAAAAAAGAAAAAAATAAGATATATATTGAGAATCTCTAAAATTAGGAAGGTTTACACTGTTTAGGACATCATCAAGAAAATGAAAAACAATTTACAGAATGGGAGAAAGTATTCACAATTTGAATACCTGACAAAAGTATCCATAGTCTAGAAAGACCTCCTATGACTCAACAGCAGAAAGACAAAAAACCTCTGCAAGAAGCAGGCGGTGCTCTGAGCAAGTGTCTCTACTCCAGCATCCTTAGTCCATAGGGAAATGCAAAGCAGGCCACAGTGGCACACAACAGGGTACGCCAGAGATCGCGAGCCGAGGTGGGCGCGCCAGCACTGCCGCTGCTGCAGGCAGGAGGCCGAGCGGCTGCCCGAGGCACCCAGAGCACCTCACAGCCTTCAGCGCAGAACTGCTGCGTGGCTCGGAAGTACCAAGACAATTAAAAGCATGGATGAGGCCAGGTGAGGTGGTGCACGCCTGTGACCCCAGCACTCGGAGGCTGAGACGGGAGGATCGTCGCGAGTTCCAGACCAGCCTGGGCTACAAAGTGAGCTGCAGGCCAGCCTGAGCTGCAGAGTGAGACCCTGTCTCAAAACAAACAAACAAACAAACAAAGGACGTGCACAGAAACAGGTACACGAGTGCCCACTGCAAGCACGCTCAGGGCCCAGAAGGCGGAGGTCCAGCTGTCTGCCTCTGAACGGACAAGTGGATAAAGAACTCTGCATGAATGGAATATTGCTCAGCAAGATGAAGGAGTGAGGTTCAGATACAGGCCTGAAGACGTTATGCCAAGCGACAGCCAGATGCAGAAGGACAAACACACTCCGTTCTCACTCACAGAAACCTTCCTGACCCCAACAGAAAGTCGATTAACAGGCAAAAGAGTAGGGAGTTACTGCTTACTGTGCTCAGTTACTGCTCTTGTCTTTTAAGGGTAATGAACATTCTTGGGAATAAATGGAGCTGAGGAGCGGGGTGTCTTTTCATAGTTAAAAAGGAAAAGCAGTACCTTTATAAAGCCTGCGTAGCGTACTGTGAAGCGGAAACCAGTCCTGTGCAAATTCTAACAGGTACTACAATGAAGAACGCTCTCAGTGAATAGGAGGAATTCTCTGATTTTCCTCCTATTATCATTAATAAAAACTATTATTATTTTTGTCACTTACAACAAACTCACCTTTGTTATCAGGGAAACATCAGGTAGATCACAATAGCTAACTTCATGGTCACCTCGCCTGGCCTAAGGGTGCCCAGACAGCTGGAAAAAAACGTTCTTTGGAGACTGACTCCATTCCAGTCAGGACTTGGAGAGGAGATTCACCCTGAGTCGTTTTTATTACAATGTTTTCTGTTACTAGAACAAAGCGCAGGGGAGTCACAAGAGCAGGAGCTTCACTTCATGTGCAGTTTGGGAGCAGAGTCTCCGGCAGAGTCAGCGAGGTGAGGGGACCTGGCCTCCTTCGTGGCAGAGTGGGAGCCCGAGAGCAGGGAGCAGCCAAGCGGGCCATCACTTCCTGGGAGTGGGTTCAGGTCCCTGGAGCCTGCCCAGCCCCCTGAGGGTGAGCCACCATCCCCCACTGTTCACCTCCCCTGCAGAGTGCTGCCAGGGCCTAGGAATCGGCGACCAGCCCCACCCAGTCCCCATGGCCCGCACCACCCGAGCTTCAGGGCCCTGGGAGGATCAAAAGGCACAGAAGGGGCGGTCTTCTGTCTGCCCACCACCCACCACCGCTGGACCCCAGACCCACTGTCCTCGGCTGGGAGCTGCCAGGCTCTGGCCGCCGGAGTCTCCCTCCCTTTGCTTCTCAGATGTCTGACCTCAAAGTAGATCCCATGCCTGGCTTCTGTCCTCCTGCTTGGGTGGATGTGGGACCCTTGGCCTCCATGTTATTGGATCTAGGTCTCCTCTCCTCTGTTCTGCTTCCGGGACAACTTGGTGATCCCAGACCCAGGAGGCTGAGGCAGGGGGGTCACCTTGAATTCAAGGCCAGGCTGAGATACATAAGGAGATGTGTTGTTTTAAAAATTAAATGAGTATTTAGAAATCAGACCAAATAGTACCTGATTTACAGTAAAGGCTATGAATGCTTTTTAAATAAAATAAAATAAAATCTCCCAGGAAGGTGGTGAGCCGAAGCAGCTTTCTGGACCCCTGAGGTAGTATGCCGTAGCTAATGGTCAGAGAGCCTTAGCGCATTCCCCTGACCCAGTGTCTGTCAGAGCCACACACGCTGAGGGGCCCTGGCTGGCCTGCGCAGGATTCCATTGGCAGAGAGCAGAATGGTGCTATTGACTTCCCTGCCCCTGCCAGTGAGGAGCTGGCAGCCCCTTCCCACAGGAGCAGAGGTGAGCTGTGCCCTCTGCCCTGGGTTGGCCTGAGCGTGCACCAGACCCAAGCTTCTCACTGACCCAGGGGTGTAGGACCAGTGAAGTCCTGACCCACTCAGCTGGAGCCCAGAGAGGCTCACCTCAAAGGGAGAGGAGGGTGTGGCCAGGCCCCCTGTACCCCAGTTGTGAACCCCAGTCAGCCGTTCCCAAGAAGAGACTGAGGTCAGGGGTCTGGGGTTTGCCTCCACATGCACAACGCACCAGCAGAGCTCAGAGCAGATGTGGCCACTCAGTTCTCCAGCAAGCATCTGCAGGCACTGTTCCTGCTGGGAACACCACAGTGCACCCGAAAGGAGACGCGGGCCTTCAGCACGGCTCTGCACTGTGGCTGAAGGAGAGGAGCGGGATGCGGCACTACATGCCTGTGATGCTAGCACTCAGGGGGCACTGGTGCAGAAGGGCCAGAAGTTCAAGCCCAGCCTGGGTAAGTTAGCAATTTAGGGGAACCTGTCTCAAAAAAATTAAGCGGGCCAAGGATGAGGTAAAACACAAAGGCCCACACTCCATCCCCAGCACCAGGGAGAAATAAGGACAGAAGCCTTGCGACACAGGAGGGAGCCGCACTAGAGCATCGCGGCCTTGTCTCCAGAAGGCAGTGAGAGGGGACCCACATGCTTCTTGCAAGCTGTGGCAGCAGAGATGCTGGGGTGGGGGCAGACCAGATCCCGGGGGACAGAGCTTCTTATCCTGGTGACCCTGGCCACCATGAGCCCTGCCCCACAGCCTGTTTGGATCCACTTGATCCCTGTTCTGTCCCTTGCGCCTGCCCAGCCAGCGTGACAGGGGTTAAGGGTTAAAGGTGCACAATAAATCAGCCTGGGTCCCAGCAGTCAGCTCATAGACAGCAGAAGCAGAGGAAGCCTGCGAAGTCCCTGTGCCAAGCCTCACCATGTTGGCATCATGAGGACAGGGAGCCCATGCAGGGTGTCCAGTCCCACTCTTCTCCTGCTTTTGTCCCTTCCCTCTGCTTGGTCAGCAGCCCCAGGACACAATCTGCTGCCCATTCCTGTAGGAGAGAACCCACTTCTTCCACCAGCTAGGGACCTGGGAGAACACCAAGACAGGTCAGGAGGCCAGGCTGCCTCTCCCTAGCTGGAGTCCGCTGGCTTCCTGAAGACGCCATCCTGGTTTGTTAAATAAACAATTTGGTTGTTAAGCGAGCCTCACTGTGGGCCAGGCAGTGTATGGCTCTGACTTTGCTCTGAGCACAAGGAGGTGAAGTAGACCCCAGTCTTCAGGGCCTGTGGTGCATGGTGACATCAGGACTTCAGACGGGGCACACAGAATGCAGATTGCAGGACGGAGTGGCCCCTGGCAGGGATCCGAATGGCTCCCCATGGAGCTGCCATTGGCCTGGCTTGGGGACAGATGTGCAGGCCTGGCCCAGGCATGGGAAATGCACCAAGGACTAGAGCAGAAGCGGCCGCCTGAGAGCACAGGTCCATGTGTGACGTCAGAGTGGTCTGAAGCGCAGAGCACCATGCGCACACGGGCACACTCTGTGTACACTGTGGGCTGCGTCGGGCCCTGGGCAAAGACTGAGCCGGAGAAGTTGGCCCCACGGTGGCCATGACGTCTCCACACCCCGCACCCGTGCTTCCCCTCTCAGCACCTGGGACACTCAAGGCTGGTGGGGAAGGGCAGTGTGGCTCAGGACACAGCTGCCTTTGTGTCCCATGGAGACAGCCAGGGTAGGAAGCTCGGACCAGGAGAGCCTGTGTCACACGCCCTGCTGAGGTCCTGGGGAGGCGGACACAGACTTTCGTCTTGTTGCTTTTTTTCCTTTTTAATTAAAAAGGTGGTGGGATTTAGATATTATAAAGAAACTGCAGGGTGAGATGGAGACATTAGGGTATGCAGCTTGCAGAGAAATAAGCCACATGGTGCGGCCATCACTGCTTGTCACAGGCAGCTCACTGTGCTGAGGTCGAGCTGCAGGAAGGCGGAGGCCATGTCTTCAGGGTAGGACCACTCAGGACCATCAGCCCTTCCTCCACTGTGGCAGAAGACAGCCCAGGCCTGTCACCCTCCTGGACTCCATGAGGTTGGCGCCTCGGCAATGGCATTGGGATAGCACCTTCAGGCATGAAGACAGGCGGGCCGCTGGCTAGCGCCTGAGACCCTGCCGCCCAGCTCCCGACTGAGAGCTCTGGGCCCCATAGAAGTGTCACTAGGTCTCAAGAGCCCGGGTTCCTCCCAGCCCTTCTGTTCTGCTCTCTGCCCTCTGCCGGCTGTCCACATGTCCTTCTCCCCTGCCAAGGCACTGCCTACGCACCCGTCAAAGCCCAGCTCCTGTTCCCCTCCCTAAGCCCTTCTTGGACTCTCCTGGCCTGAGCTAATCCTGTACATTGTGGAGATCCACAGCCACGGTGGCACTGTGGCTCACAGTGCAGGTCCTTAGCGAGCATGCTTCTGTCCCCTGCCCTGTGCGGGTCCCTTTCACAGAAAGACGCCAACTTCAAGGCCACTGCAGATGCCACCTGCTAAGCCACCAAGGGGCTCTGCAGGCTAGAAAGTTAGACTCTCAGATGCTGGCCTACAGTGAGACCCATGCTATAGGTGAAAGGAAGTAAAATTGAAGCCTGACTGGAACATAGATTCCAAACAACACAGTGAGGGGCTGTGGACAGACCTCAGATGAAGCTGAGGCTCGCCACGGCGTGAGGCTGAGGGACAGTCTGACCACCACCAGCCCTGCACGCGGCCTCAGCAGGCGGCAGGCACACAGGGCATCTGCTCAACCTGGCTGGTCTGGCCACAGCGGAGGCCCAGGCTCCGTTCTCAGCCAGCACTTCTGCTGCCATTCAGACCCGGCCAAGGCTTCAGAGCCTGAGGCAGCTATGCTTCTGTCCACACAATCAGACGGGCAGGTAGACAGACAGAGGGACAGATGCATAGGCAGGTGGGCGGAGCCTGCGCTTCCCCTACCTGCTCAACTTCAGCCAGACAGCACTGTGCTGAGGCGCAGCCTGTGGCGCGCAGGCCACTCTGACTTTCTTGCGATCCATTTCTGTCCACTGTTCTTTGTCCCGAATATCTGTAACACGTCCTCGTCTAACACGGAAGGAGAAATGGGCTTGCGCTGCACCTGGGGAGCTGCGGCAACACTGGCACCCCTGGCTGTGTTCGCTTAGCTGCGAATGGTCTTCCCTCCCGTGAAATGTGGGTGTCAACCTTTCTGACGTGATTAGATTCATGGGGGAAGCCCCAGTCTTAGGGAGAGGAGACCACTACCTGGCTTCTAACTGTCTATCACTCATCAGCCTCCACCATCGCCCATGCTGTTGGATACGGGTGGGAGTTTTGCTTAGATTCTGGGTGCAGGAGGGGAGTCATGCGCCAAATGACTCAAAACTTAGAAGAAATGCCTTGGGGTGGCAGGGGAGTCAATAGTAGCAAAGTGTCCACCAAAATGATACAAAGAAATTAACCCTGAAATGGTGTCCAGGGAGCTGCAGTGCCTGCAGGCGTTGTCCCTGGTCCCAGAGTTCCTGGTTCTCTGCAGGGTGCTTAGCCTCAGGCCTGTTTCTGAAGCATCCCTGAGGATGTCGCCAGATACATCATGAAAACTACACTCTGAACAGCTGACAACTTTATGACTTTATTTATTTATTATCAATATATGCAGAGGAAGGGAGCTTCCAGTGGACCTCCCGCTGGCATGGCGAGGTGTGGCGGTGCCAGTGTTCTACCTCTACTGCAGGGTGTCGCTCAGCTTGAGGCTGGCATAGAAGAGGCTGCGAACCTGTTCCTGGGTGCTCTGAGACACCATGCTAATCCAGTCCTTCAAAATAAAAGCAGCATCAAAGCCATTTTAGGTGGAGAATTTGCACTGGCTCCCTGAGTGCTCCCTGAAACTATGACAGATGCATGGATGAGTTTAGATAGAAAAGAAACCATTGACTAAAACTGAAGCCAAGGTTTGCCCTTAAAAGACCTCCAGCAACTGTGAAATCCTGGCCAAGCCCAGCCTCAGAGCCACACACATTCCGAACACGTGACCTCACCTACTCTCTGCTGCACACCCAGATCCTGCACCCGGGAAGACTACTCGATGCTCTGAGCTGCAGGCAGGTTCCCGCTGAGGCTGGGGAGTCCCAGGGACAGCCAGCACCATCCTGGGGACACCCGGCATCTGGTGAATGGTGTAAACTTGTGCTGATAGAGGAGGACCCTATCAGGGACCACTCCAGCTTCCTGTCACTGCGCCCGCTCATGTTACAGGTAGTAGCTGCTCAGGATTATGCAAGGCCAATTATTTAGATACACAGACGTCTCAAATAACTATGTCTTTTACTTTACTTTTATTATCATTTTATTTTTTGGCAGTGGGGAGCAGTAACATTTGCTGTTACTGGGAATCCTTAAACAAATTGACTATTTTCATCTTTCCTAACTGATCCTAACCCCAGAATAACCAGTTACTGAATTCTGAGATGGCCTCATGACTCACATTAACACCTTTTCCCAAACCACCCTTACAGGTGTGATCTGCCCACCTCCGCTCCAGATGGCAGGAAGCCAGCGGGGGAAAAAGGTTCCTCTGCACTGCTGCCAGGGACAGGAGCCGGCTCTTGCAACCTGCCCACTGCTGCCCGGGCCTGGAGACGCCTCCTCCCCTCCCCCGCCCCCTCCACTCCCTCCCCTTCCCCACCTCCCTCCCTCTCCTGGTCGGCTCCCCTTTCCTCCTCCCCTCCCCCATCTCCCCCTTCCCTCCTCTTCTCCTCCCCCGCATTCCCCTCCTCTCTCCCACTTCCCCCCTCTCCTGGGCCCCTCCCTTTTCCCTCCTCCTCCTTCCCCCCACTCCTTCCCTCCCCCCTTACCTTCCCCTCCCCCCACCAGTGCCCAGCTGACTCAGCCCTGCTCAGGGACACAGCAGATCCTCCCTGCTTCAGTGCACCCAGCGCCTTCCTGATCTTTCTTTAGAGTCAGAAAAGCCCTGCTGCCAGCCCAGCTGCAAGGCGCCTTCTCTGGGAGTTCTTGACCCTTTTAACCATTTGTGAGGTTGCTCCTGTCCACAGTGCAGGAAGCCAGGCACAGGGCACAGTGAGCCTTGCACAGCCTTGGGGCCTCAGAGGTCTGAGCTCTTCCACAGGGCTGCATCTCGCCAGCTCCCTGTCGCCAGGAGCCCACAGTCCTAAGCAGGATGGAGGCGCAGCACAGCAAAACCACGTGGACACTGGGGCTGGCCTCTGGTAGATGGTCAGGTCCAGTCCTGACCTGCCTCACTGACCACACTCGAGGTTAGGCCTCTAACCCCAGCAGAGAGAGAGTCTTAGCTGAGACGCACAGCTTGGGCAAATCCCTCTGTCCCTGTGCAGCAGGAAAGGTCAGGAAGTGGTGCCTGCCACCATGTGGTGGCTCTCCTAGCTAGGCCGTCCGTAGTGTGCCACAGTCGGGCAGAGGCTACGACTTGGGGGAGCTTGCCTCGTTTCCTAGATCTGGAAATAGCACGGGCAGGCTGCTGCTCCAGGGCTCCCTGCCCACACTGGCTGATCGCTGAGCGGAAGGCAGCTCAGAGACGGCTGCTGGCCAAGCCCCAGCCGGCCTGGGACTCTCCTGGGGCCATGGCTGCCCTGATAAGGCCTGGCTCTGCCCTGCTCCCAGAAGCAGACCTCTCCTCCTCCTGGTGGCACTTGCTTGTTGAGGGAGTGGGAAATTGATGAGGGCGCTAATTATTCTTGAAAGAGACCAGAGGAGTGAGAGAGGTTCAAAGACTTCACAACAAAGCCCGGAGCCCAGAGGAGCCCTGACGGTTTAAAAGGCCTCAGAAGGCCTCGCCTCAGGCCCAGGGGCGGGGGGCTGTCCTGAGAAGCAGTCCTGCTCTGCGGCTCCTGACTCGCTTTGCTGCAGTCAGCGTTAGGGTAGGGGCTGGCCAGCTCGGGCTCAGAGCCGATTTCCTTCCCTTCCAACACAGCACATCTGTATGCCAAGGGGGCTGTTGGACATACCTACTTTGACCAATCCTTTGTCTTCTTGGGTTTTATGAAAATTAATATCCTTTCTCCCTAAAAGCCAAAAGGAGCACCATGGGCAGTTCAAATGCCGGGAGCCTTCAGGAAACATGCGCCACGCCTGCCAGGTGGCTGACCATGCCGAGGACGGTCCTGAGCCTCCGAGAAGTCAAGGGACGACAAGTCCAATTAGTTCTGTGAGCCACAGACGCTTCTCTGCCTCGAAGTTCCAAGTCAGGCATTTCACAAAGAGTTAGAATGAAGTCTTCCACTTGGTCCACTAATACAAACCGGCAATTACTTTAACCTCCTGAAAGGAAAACCACAGCATCTGTACTACCATCTGCCTCTCTTCCCCAGGAAATAAAGAGGATGCTCGAAAGGGAGAACTTGCTACAAAGAAAGGCCTCGGTGATCCGGCACACCCACACCGAGAGGAGAGCCGGGCTTCTGTGCCAGGGCGCGGGCATTTGCACTGGATATGGCTCGAAATTAAGAGCATTCTGAGCACCAAGACACAAAGCCCTGCAGGGCAGCATGACCATGTTGGCACTGGGACACCTGTGGTGTGTGCTGGAGTCCATAAATTACTTGGCAGAGAGAGAGAGAAGCTCCTGGCAAAGCCTACCAGCTGCACAGCACCGGTGCCTCGCTCAGAACTCGGGCTTGCCTTCCAAGAGCTGGAGCTCAGCAGGGCCATGAGAACCACACCGCAAGTTAGGGTCAAGGCGGTTTGTTTAGGACATGGAACAGAGAGAAATGTTCTAGGGCAGCACGAAGATCTGAACACCAGCTCTTGCGGAGGCGATGGAGAAAATGTACAGCAGTTGAACGCCAGCCATTGGTTGCTCTGCCTGATTGTAGGAACATTCCTTCTGGCCGAACTGTGCTTTCCTTCTTGAAAATGATGCTAATGTCTTCATTACTGACTTAATGGGGAACAGAAACAGCCCTGAGAAATCTTCTTCCGCTGCTCACTTGAGAAATGACCTTCTCACAAGGGGTGGTTCATAGCCTCAGGGTCACATCGGGATGGGGCCTTGATTACTTTCTTCTTCTATTCTAAAACATTCACATCTCCACACCCTGAAACTTAGCAAGAGCTGGGCAAATCCAGATGTAAGTAAGGCTTGGTTGGGTGACCCTATTTGAACTAAGACAATAACTTGGACACACACTCCACTAGGAGAGAGAGGCGTGCTCTTCCTGGAGTCCTGACAAGCTGGCTCCAGGGCCAGCACCCTGGGTCTCAGTGATCTCTCACAACTGGGGCCATGACTGAAGGGCTTCCGAGGACCAAGTGGGGGCAGTGCCTGCGTTTGCAGGTGTCACCAGGTAACCTGTCCACCCAGTGCCCATCGGGTCGGGCAGCAGCAGCCCGAGGGCGCCCTGGTGAATGCTCCAGAGCCACGGCCCCAGACAGGGACAGCGCCGAGGCTGGAGATTGCTGCAGTCCTGTGGCTGCCCTGTGGGTCTCCAAGTTCACACCCTCTGGGTCTAGATTATGAAAAGGGGATGGAAACCATGGCAGAAAATCTCCAGTAGAAGCCATCCCAACAGTGGCTCGCACGGGATGGAGACTCAGCTCTTCAGGAGCTTGTGCTTCCGTCCTTGTGCTTGGTGATATTGTGCTAGAGCACGCAGTGGGCCAAGCCCCGTCCCTGAGCCAGGGTACGGGTCACAGTCCCGGGCAGCTGTCAGTGGGCACCCCTTTGTTTCACACAGAAAGCCTGTACTTGGCTAATCGCACACGTGGGGCTCTGAGTCTCAGCGAGGTTTCCAGGAGGAGACAAGGGGCTGCACCCAGGCTGGGTCCTCACGTAAGAAGAGATAAGCAGAAGAGTGACCACGGTCCTTTCCTGTGACACTTCCTCTGGGTGGTGCGGGCCTCAGCGGCCAGAAGGCTTGCATGGAGGCACAGGGCGAGCGGTGTCAGAAGCGCCCTGTGTGAGCTGCCGGTGAGACACCCCTCCCACTCCAGCTCCCAAGCCGCAGTCCCAAGTCCTCTCCTCCAAGGCAGGACAGATGAGGGGCCTGGGGTGGGCTTGGCGCCCCTGCAGCCGATACAGCCCCAGTTGAGGCGAGCACTTCTTGCCTGACCAGCCCTGTTCCTGCCACCACCAGTCTTGGTGTGTGGCTTTGGCTGGCACCATCCCAGCGGGCATCTGGCCCTCTGGAGACCCAGCCAGTGCCCCAGGGCTGGGCCCTGCTGGGCGTCAGAGCTGAGCCCACACTACATGCTCAGGTCCTTCCTGCCTGCTGTTAAGCTGGGTTTGGGGTGGGGTGAGGCTTGTTCTGGACTTTTTTCTTCACTTGCTTTTTTTTTTTCTTTCAAAATTATGCTCCTGTTCTCTTCTTGTGATGACAACTTCCACAATTCAATATTACTTCACTGCACAGAACAGAGACTTGATAAAAAGTGAAAGAAAAAGACCACACGTTCCAGTGTTTCAACTCACAAGATACCTCAAGGCACAAAAATATTTATTGTCCTTGAGGAAACACACATATAAAAATAATTTTCTATATCCATAAAATTATATAGACATGCTGGAATTACCAACTAGTCAAAAATCAAAAGAGGGACATAAATTATTGGTGGAGGTATAATTGGCATACCACTCTTAAGAGAAAAAATGAGAAATACGTGTTAAAACTTTTGAAATGCGCTTATATTTATAATTGGCATGCTAACTACTCTCCTTGGGCTGCTGGGCACTCCTGGGCAGAGAGCAGAGCGCAGCGGGCGCACCATGCTGGCCTGTGCAGCGCGGGGTCGGCGAGCAGCGCAAGCCGAGTCCTAACACTGAGGAAAGTCAGCAGGAATCACAGTGCAAGCCGGAAAAGGCGCCTGAGTGTGAGCGTCAAGGCTTCGGGGCATGAGTACAGAGGCAAATATGCATAGAGAGCCACGCATACGCTTGCAGCGAAGGGAAGCCTGAGGTCGCCACAAGGAGACACTACCTTCTGCTTTCATATAGGTTGATTGATTTTGCATAGCCCTTTGTAAAGATTACCATCTGTAAATGTGATTTTTCTACTTAAAAATATACAGAGAAGTCCAAAGAGCCCCTATGAATATAAAATATGGGACTTAAGAGCCAATCCTTTGCCATCACCTCAGACTTAAAGGACAAAGGCGGTTGGGGTTTCACTGTGTTACACTTTTTGAAAACGGATTGCAGAAAGGCCCCGACTTTTCTATTCCGGAGAATCGCTTGTAAGTCGGATTCCTCGTGAGCTGATCAAGTGAACCTCATCCAGTGCCCCTGTGAAGGTCGCAACTCCAATGTTCATAAGGCAGGAATTTACTGTACTGATGCTCTAAAAATAAAACATGAAAATCAATTCCTGAAGATTATTATCTAATATTCAGTCATTGTGTAGAAAGTACTTTTTCTTTCCAAATTTCGTGCCCATGAAAGTTTTCAGAGTGGGCCGGCCAGGTAGCTCAATGGACTGAAGCACCTGCGTAAGCTGGTCCCGCAACCACGGTTCGATCCCAAGCGTGCCATGCCGGCCCCACCCCTGGGGCACACTGAGATGCTGACTGAGACTGAGCATGGTGGTGCACGCCTGTAATCTCAGTACTCGGGAGGCTGAAAACAGGAGGATCACTACAAGTCCGATCTGTGTAGTGAGACCCTGTAGTCCCTGTACTAAATTACATTGGAAAAAAAAGTTTGCAGAATAAATATGCAATACCTGCTGGGAGGTAGGCAGAGGGATGGCACCTGCTTAGCAGCTAGGAGGCCCTGGGTCTCATCCCCAGCACTGAACAAAATAAACTGAAGTTAAAGGTTAAATGTAGCCCATGCAGAAGGACAAGTGTGACCTTCAGTCCAAGGACTAAAACCTTAACAAAAATAAAGAAAAGCATAACTGAGAATATTAAGGGTGGTACATGCATGATTGCAGAGTGAAAGTCAGTCAGAGAAATGGTCAAAGTGGACATCAGAGAAAGGGTCCTGGCTGAATCCTTTTGGTTGGTTGGGTATGACAGCTGCAGGGTGCAGCCTCAGCCCTTGTGGGGGTGAGGACCAAGGCTCACATCAGAGCAGAGCCTAAGGGCTGGGGGATTGGGAGCCTCTGCTCCTTCCCTAAGGCCATGAAGAGCAAGTAGGCTTCACTGCCAAGGAGCTGCGGCCAAGCAAGGGGTCCCAGTGGGCCCATGGGTGGTGTCTGGGGCCCCAAAGCCAGGGCTCCTGCTGAGAGCAGAGTCGGGACCTGCGGCTTCTCGCAGGGATGGGGCCTGGCAACTGTCTTGCCTCGCACTTTTGTGTGTGGCAATGGAACTCCAGGCTTCCAGAGCAAGGAATGACACTCTCAGAGGAGCAGGCCCAGAGCAGGAGAAAGCTGGAGCCTGTAAGGATAGCCAGGGTCTTACAGAGACCTGGGAGCAGAGTGCTCGCCCTTGCTCCATGCTGCAGGAGAGGCTGGATGGGGCACCCTGACCTGCTGCAAAGCACAGGACAGGGATGGTAACAGGGAGTGGGACTGGACAGGGACTGGAGGGGATGGGATGGGGCGGGACAGGACAGCCTCCTGATGGCCACTGCCACCAACCCTGCGTCCCTGGGTATGCGCCTGTTGGCTTCCCGTTCTGGTTAAGGCCAGGAGGGGACTCAGAGAGACAACACAGTGTCACTCACAGATGCTACTTTTTGCCGGTTTGTCACTCCAGGCTACTCAACTTCCCTGTGGCCCAGTGCACTCGTCCACACTGTGGGAGAATTCAGGGGCTGCAAACGGGCCAGCCTAGAAAGCACTGCTTGGGAGCAGGAGAACAACCCTGTGGTCCTCCAGGGAGCTCCCAGCAGCACTGCCCTGCGGGTCCAGCCCTGCCAATGCCGACTTTGATGCTCTGCACATTGGCCTGGGCATCCTGGTTATTTAAGGCTCCCCAGGTTCTCGCGTGCAGCTAAGCATGAAAATTCTTTACAAGCTCTGCTCTGGACCTGGCGGAGTGACTAATGGTGCTCAAGGGCGGCCCAGCCAGGCTCGGCCACCAAGGCTGGCCCAGATGTGCAGCCGCCCATCCTCCAAGGTCCGGCCTTCACGTCTCCAGGGCTCTGTGTCACTGATTAGAATTCAAACGCTCCTGGTAGATGTGACACCTTGAACTTACATAAGCTATCTCACCCACAATCAGAGAAAGCAATTTGGAAAGAATCTCAGAGGTCAGAGGTTCAACTGGCAAGTATTTTTATTGTGATCTTTATAGATAAGGAAACCAACTTGGGCCGCCCCCTCTGAGGCTGGGCTTTGCTCTGAGCATTGATTTTGGCGTGTATGTGGGGGAGATTTTAATTGATGCCAGCTTTCTTGAATAGCATTTTATAAAATAAGAGGATTTGGATTGTATTTGTGTGACCAGGCGCTTCTTAAAAGCCACCTTTTATCTCTGCCTGTTCAGAGCGCAGAGGTCTTTCGGATGGGAATCGGGGTGGTGACCCGCAAGCCTCCACAGCCTCACTGACCTAAGCAAGTGTTTCCTGCTGTTTCTCTGTCCTGCCACTCGCTGCCTCGCGCCCACCTTTCACTTTCCGCCCTTCATCTGGATCCACGATGCCTCTGCTCCCTGGCCAAAGGGAGTCATAAGTCATTGCGAAATTCAGAAGGACAATGCTCTCCCCTCTGCATCAAAAGCTGAGACAGCTGTCATGCAACAGACAGGCCTGTCCTTAAAGATTTGGGCTTCCAGCCTGCCTGGGAGTCGTTGGGTCTGCCAGGATGAAGGGTGTCAAGTCTGTACACTAGCAAGAGATGAAGTTATCAACCCCTCCAAGAGGGTCGGGCTCAGCACCCTGGCTTCCCTGCTGGGAGGGAGGCCCTCTCTTTCTGTGACAGCACAGCCTGAGCCCCTTCTCTCCCACAGTGTGTGCTGGTGAGCGATGCCTGCTCAGGCTGAGCAAGGGCTCCACCACCAGGCTTATGACCAGGGCTTTCTTTGTTCTTTGTGACCCAAATTACAATTATATTCTCATGCATGTGGTGGAAACTCTATTACTGGTTTACTTCTCCTTTGGGAAAAATCAATCATTTCTTCTGTACAAAAATAACTACAAACAGATAAGTTTTAAATTTGGTGAAGCCTGATGCGTTAGCATCTAATCTTAAGCAAGTGGAGGAGGGAGAAAATGACAGAAGAACCAGGATGTGCTGCACGCATGCGCCAAGCCCGCGCAAGGCGCGTTCACACGCACCGCACGCCTACCACAGAGAACTCAAAGGCGGGGGAGGAGGCGCGAAGCTGTGCTGTGCACGCACACGTGCTGCCCCACGCACGCGCCAGCGCCACGCAGGGAGCACGAGCGCTGCGTACTGTGCACGTGGAGTAGTAACCGAAACCACTGTGACGGTGTAAAGATGCGGGTAGCGTTTGCGCTCCTGTCGGCTCTTCACCTCGTGCGTCTTACTTGCGGGAGAGACATGGCGCATGTGCATTAATTCTAGGCAGCAAGCTCCACCCTGAGGGAGAAGTGGTCTCCCTGGGGTTTTGAGAGGGTGACCAAGAGTGCTCAACTTCCAGCTAATACTGTCGCTTCAGAGAGCAGGATAAGAAATCAAAATTGCTCAGCTTTTTATCACTTACGTCCTCATGCCTGTTCAGAAAGAAAGAAAAAATGTTGCTTCTGCTTAGAGAATTGCTAAGTTGAGTGGAAGTGTTCCTTTTTCCCGGCTTAATATTTGAAAAAGTCTCAGGAGCTTGGCTTGGGTACTTTGGAGTTGATCTGCAGCATAATGGCACTGGCCACTGACTTCAGTGCTTTCTGCTCATTTGGCCTAATGGTGTGCGGTACACACCAACAGAATTGGCCAGCGCATCGCATCAGGCAGCAGGGACACTGCGCAGCACCGTGGAAGTATTGCTGAGCCCCGCCTTTCCCTAACACAGGAGAGTGGTGTGAAAATCACCAGGATTGCCAAAACTGTTCTCATTTGCAAAGTTCAAGGGTGAGAAAATGTGCTGCGGAGTAGCAGGCCCTTTTCAAGTAAAACATGCCTGCCCTTGGCGGAGCTGTCACGGAGCCAAGGGCCCTCAGCTCTCCTGGATTCTATCAGATTTTACTTTCTGCAGACCAACATTCCCCAAATCTAGTCTTGCATCTTCTTCTTTGACTCCTGGGGTCTCCTCAAGCTGCAACAGCAAGCAGAAACGGTGAGACCACACGCAAGGTTTGAGGCAGATTTATTGAACACCAGACAGGCACTTAACACCCCCTTATCCCAAGAAGACAGTACAAGCAGACAAAACCTTAACAAAAAAGTAGCAGAACTGAACCAGAGCTTGGAAAAAATCGACTTAGTGGACATATACAGAGTGAGTGCTCTACCCAAACATAGCTGAATACATCTTGTTAGCTGCACATGGGTCATTTTCTAAAATAGACCACATACTAATCCATAGGTCATGCTTAAGTATATGCAAGAAAACAGAAATTATCGCATGCATATTATCTGACCACAGTGTAATGAAACTGGAAATAAATGACAAAAGAAACCAGAAAAACCCCTAAATACATGGAAATTAAACAACACCCTATTCAGCAATCAATGGGTCACAGATGAAATAAAAGAAGAAATTCAACAATATCTACAATTCAACGAAAATTCGACCACAATTTATCAGAATTTATGGGATGTGATGAAAGTAGTTCTCAGAGGGAAATTCATAACTGTGAACTCACACATTAAGAAAACAGACCAGAAACCAATAAACACTCTAATGCTACACTTCCAACATCTAGAAAAGGAAGAGCAAACCGAACCCAAAGCCCAAAGATGGGAAGAAATCATAAAGATTAGAGCAGAAATTAATTGAATTGAAATGAAGAAAACAGTTCAAGGAATGAATGAATCAAAAAGCTGGTTCTTTGAAAGATTAAAATCAATAAGACCCTAGCTAACCTCATCAAAAAGAGGAAAGAAAAAAATTCAAATACAAGCAATAAGGAATGAAAAGGGTGTAATTACCACAGATTCTGGAAATTCAGAAGATTATCAATAGCTACTTTGAGAATCATTACTCAAACAGAATAGAAGACACAGATGAAATGGACAGATTCCTAGAAAGGTACAAATTACCAAAACTGAACCAAGAAGATACAACAACTCTCATTAACCCAATAACAGCCAATGAAATACTAAATGTAATAAAAAAAAATCTACCAACAAAGAAAAGTCCAGGTCTGGATGGATTCACAGCTGAATTCTATAAGAAATTTATGGATTATATGATCCCTATACTCCTCAAACTCTTCCATGAAATTGAAAAGGAAGCAATCCTCCCAAAATCATTCCTGGAGGCAAGAATTATACTGATACCAAAACCAGGGAAAGATGCAACTAAAAAAGAAAACTATAGGCCAATCTCCCTCATGAACATAGATGCAAAAGTCCACAATAAAATCCTAGCAAATAGAATACAGCAAATCATCAAGAAGATCATACACCATGACCAGGAAGGATTCATCCCAGGGATGCAAGGATGGTTCAATATTCGAAAATCTACAAATGTAATACACTATATCAAAGGAGCGAAAACTAAAAACCACATGATCATCTCAATTGATGCAGAAAAGGCTTTTGACAAATTCCAACACTCATGCATGTTCAAAGTCCTACAGAAAATTGAAATAGATGACATCTATTTCAATCTGTTAAAAGCCATTTAAGACAACCCAACAGCTAACATAATTCTAAATGGGAAAAACTGAAATCTTTTACTCTTAGATCTGATACAAGACAAGGATGTCCTCTATCACCTCTCCTATTCAATATAGTTCTGGAATCATTAGCTAGAGCCTTTAGATATGAGAAAGAAATAAAAGGAATAAGAATAGGTAAAGAAGAAGTTAAATTATCTTTATTTGCAGATAACATGATACTTTATTTGGAAGACCCAAAAAACTCCACCAAGAAGCTACTAGAATTAATACAGAAATTCAGCAGCATAGCAGGTTATAAAGTCAATACCCAAAAGTCAATAGCATTGCTCTACACAGACAGCAAACACACTGAGAGGGAAATTACAGAAAAAATACCTTTTCCAATAGCACTGAGGAAAATGGAATACCTTGGAATTAATCTAACTAAATAAGTCAAAGATCTTTTCAAGGAAAATTACAGTACTCTTAAAAAAGAGATCGCAGAGGATTTCAGAAAATGGAAAGATATTCCCTGCTCCTGGATAGGAAGAACCAACATTGTGAAGATGGCCATACTCCCAAAATTGCTGTACTGATTTAATGCAATCCTTATCAAACTACCACCAGCATACCTCACAGACCTAGAGAAATCATTCCTAAATTTTATTTGGAACTAGAAAAGACCTTGAATAGCAAAGGCAATCCTGGGCAACAAAGATAAGGCAGGAGGCATTGTAATTCCTGACTTGAAAGTATACTATAAGCCTTCTGTGATAAAATCAGCATGGTACTGGCAATGAAATAGACCTGAGGATCAATGGAATAGAGTAGAAGCTGCAGAAGCCTCTATGGGCACTTTCAGCCACCTTGTCTTTGACAAAGGGGCAAGCATGCTCACTGGAAAAAAAGATAACCTCTTTAACAAATGGTGCTGGAAAAACTGTCTCTCTACATGCTGAAAAGTAAAACTTGACCCAGGTCTATTACCATGCACTAAGCTAAAGTCAAAATGGATTGAAGATCTAAACATTAAAATAGAAACACTAAAATCTCCTGGAAGAGAAAGTAGGAAGAACTCTTGAAGACGTAGGGGTAGTCAATGAGTTCATGAACAAAAAGCAAATCGCATGGGTAACACCCATGTTTGGTGCATACATATTCATGAGTGTTACCAGTTCCTCTTGAATTTTTTCCCCTAACCAGTATGTAGTGGCCTTCTTTATTTTGTTTGATCATCCTTGGTTTGAAGTTGAGACTGTCTCACTGGTTCTCACTTTGAGCATTGCTTCCTGGCTTCATGAGGGAAGAATTAACAACTGGGACCTCCTCTTATTGAGAATTTTTTGCATATCAAAAGAAATTACCAATAAAGTGAAAAGACAACCAACAAATTTGGAAAAAATCTTGATAAATAAACACTAAAAGTCTGTTCTAGAATTTATAAAGAACTAAAAAACATTAGGGCCCCAAAATTTAAAGACCCAATGCAGAAATGTTCATCTGAGATGAATACACACTTCTCAGAGGACAAAATTAAAGAAGCAAAAATAAATATATGAAAAAGTGCTCCATATCATAACCATCCATGAAATCCATTAAAACAACACTGAGATACCATCTCACCCCAGAAAGAATGGCTATCATAAAGAAATCAACCAACAACAAATGTTGGAGAGGTCATGGGGAAAAAGGAACCCTTCTCTACTGCTGGTGGGAATGTAGACTGGTGCAACCGTTATGAAAATCAGTATGGAGACTCCTTAGAAAAGTTGGACTGAAAATCCCATTCAAACCAGCTATTCTCCTCCTAGGAATTTTCCCGGAGGATCTGAAAACATCATATCATAGTGATATATGTGTACCTATGTTTATAGCAGCACAATTTGTAATAACCAAATCTTGGAAACAACCAAGATGCCCGTCACCTGAGGAATGGGTGAAAAAGATATGGTATTTTTATACAATGGAGTATTACTCAGCTATAACGAAGGATAAACTCAAAACCTTCATATTTAAGTGGATGCCACTTGAAGATATACTCATAAGTGAAATAAACCAGACCCACATGTGTAAATATCATATAGTCTCCCTAGTATAAGAACTCAAAAGAAGAAATACAAATAGAAAGGCATAACACAATTAAAAGGAAAACAAAGACTTGAGGATTAGACAATGAAGAGAGAACAAGGAAAAAAGCTAGGAAACATGAGAGGGGCAATGCCATACATTTATATGTACAAGATGGGCAAGGCAATGATACAGAGAATCTTCAGAAGGTTTTTGAAGCTAGCAGTTAATTGGTAGGATTCTCACCCTAACTAACTCTATATGCTGATACCTGTGAACTAAGCAACTGCACTGAAGGTGGCAATGTATAATAGTAGGGTCATGCTTGAAGTGCCTATCATTCTGGTCTTCTGAATATGTGCTGCTTGTCATGACTGGCTGGTTGCTGCCATGCTTTCTCTCGGGTAAATGTTTGTTTAAAAAGGAAGGGGGTGGTGAATGAAGGCAGGTGATAGGAAAAGGGGTGTTGCAGGACTGCCCTGCTACAATGCTGCATATGGCTAGATTTCTAAATTTATGTGTAAAAATATGTAATTGTTTATTCCTATTTTTAAACATTTTTTAATTTTTTAATTTTTTCCTTCATATTCTGTAGAGACTTAAAGTTTAACATATAAATACTTGGTGAAGATTACCTGTTCCATGTTATGCCTAAGATGTTTGATACTCAGACAGATAGTGAGGTTAAGCTCAACAGCTTAGGTTGCAGAGTAATAACAATAAGCTTCTCTTCTGGAGGGTTAACAACTTTAGTTTGCAGACCGAAAATTAGAGAAAAAGGAGGGCTGAAAGGACAGCCAACATTTTGACTCTAGCCTTTCAAGTTCAGTGAAGACTCAGGACATAGGAGAACCTGTACTATAACATAATGTAACTCAGTTGCATCCCAAATTTTCTGATCAAGGAGATTGTGGGGCCACAGAGGAAAGTGATCGATGATGTAGTGTGTATCTAAGGAGAGTCACATAGACAGAAAACATTCTCTCAGGCTTTCACAGAGAGCAGATTGGTCAAGCAATGACTGTGACTCATCCACAAGGCTGACACTGACAAAAGATCTACAAACTGCGGCACACGGTTTCAGGATAAGTCCAGAGGGGATTTGACTGACCTTATCAGATACAAAAGCTACACTTCTTGTTATGTAGGTCTTGCTTTATCTTGGTCTTAACCATCCAGTAGAAAAGTATAAAAATGAAGTATAACAAGTAAAGCCATATTAATATGCTGAGCTGTAAAAGGCTCAGGTCAACAACTTCTGACATTGCCAGTCTTATGAAAAACCTACTATTATTATGGATTACTGGACTATTTTGAAACATTTTGCTGAATTCACACACCTATAATATCTAAATGACAAAACTGAAAAAAAAAAGAAGGGGATACAAATGAATGGCCATTTTGTATCTGTATACTCAAAATAGTTAGGATAGATATACAGCTACAGTCTCTTAATTCAATGAATAGAAAGATTTGTTCTAATAGTGTTTATAAACAGGATATCATGTCTCCATCTTGTACAATGAATAATCACTAAGACAACAATACACAATGCATATTAATTATTGAAACTGTCCTACTAATTGGAATTGAAACTATCTCATTGCTATTTGTTTCTCAATAAAATTATGGGAAAAAAGAAGTGAGGACCAGAGCTCCTGGGCTCCTCCTCTGATGAGAATAGCCAGGTTCGTCAGGAAAGCCACTTAACAAGTTGGCTCCGCACAACAGCCCAGGAGAACCAGCAGCTTGCATACAGCTTCCCTAACAGTCTCTCCAATTCTTCCTTTTTAGCTGCTGGCAACGCCATTCAGCTGGACTCCCATACCCGGCATCAGGCAGGCTCGGTGCAGCGGGGAGGAAGGAGCTGACCACCTGTTGGCACCATCCCGCTCTTCTTCCACATCATCACTTATTGCTCTCTGACTTTTAAAAAGCTAGTGCACCCTGCAGTCAGCCAGGGTGGCACATGTCTATATCCCTTGTACTTGGAAAATGGAGGCAGGAGGATCACCATGAGTTTGCAGCCAACATGGGCTACATAGTGAATCCAAGGGCAGCTTCAATTCCATAGCAAGACCCAGTCTCAACAACACGACAACAACAACAAAAAGTGCACCTGAGTTGATGTGAATAAATATTTTGTTGTGATTTGAAGGTGTGCTACACTTCCTTGAAGGTTGATGTTGAACAAATGTCATGTGCCTAATGGCTATTTGCTTATCTTCTTTGGATTCCAGTGGGGCTGGTGGTGTCTCTGAGGGCCGCAGAAGCCAGAGTCTGGGGTCCACAGGCGATGGAAGAAGCGAAAGACACCTGGCTCGAGCAGAACGGTGCGTCTCTAAGGCAGTTCACTTCTTCCTCTGTCCCTGGTCAATCCGCCTGCATACAAGTCGGGGGGGGGGGGGCGGGGAGCTCCGCTAGGGCGAGTCTTCCTGCCTGGTTTGCTGGGTAGCCTGCCAATCATCTCTGGACACACCCACAGGCATGCCCAGAGGAGCGCTCACTCTTGTGTTAAGCATTTCTTTGATGTCAGCAATCACCATTACCAGTCCAGCTGTGGAGTTTTTAGTTGGAGGTCGCCCCATCGTCAGCTTTTGTTTTTCTTGCCTGTATCTCGGGAGGGCTGAGTCCAAAGCCCTCACCCATTTTCATGTCTAGAAGCATCTCCTCTGTTTTCTTCTGGGATTTCAGGGCTCACCCCTAGGTCTTCATCCACTGAGCTGAGTTTTTGAACAAGGAGTGGCACATGGGAGCGTAATCTAGCAACACACACCAAAGCAACTAGACTTTCCCGAGCGCCTTTCCAGGGTGTGGGGCCGGGGCTGGGCCGGGCCCACCTGACCACGTTCTGTCCTTACATGGGCCGCCTGCGTCATGTCCACATGTGGGCCGTCCATGCACTGGCCCCTGTCACTTCCTGGGCATCATCCGCCCGGGCCAGTACAGGCTGCCCTGCTCCTTTTTGCTCTAGATCGCTTTGGTCCTTGAGCAGGTTTGCTTGTTGGTGCTGTCGCTGTTGTCCTTGTCGTTGTTGTTTTTGGTGTTTCCATACAAACTTGAGGGTTTTTCCAGTTCTGTGAAGAATGTTATCGGTACTTCGATGGACCTGGTAGCTGCTCCGGGGCGTTGGCATTTTAGCAATACTGATGCTTCCAGTTGTAAACACGGGTCGTGGTCGCACTTTTTCATGTGTGTGCTCACCAGTTCCTCTCACCAGTGTCTTCATTTATTCTCAAGGGCAACAGAAACCATCTCAACATAAATGCAGGTACTTTGTGTTTTCAAGAGACATTTTAAAATATGCTATTTCAATAGAAGTTTAAGAGCCACACCTTGCCCTGTTTAACAATGGTTTTAATTAGAAAGTCGGTCCTCACATTGTCAATGTTTGATACCAGAATGGAGCCCTTTTTTTTTTTTTGGTACCAGGGATTGAACTCATGACCTCGTGCTTGCCAGGCAGGCACTGAAGCCCTTGAGCTATCGCCCCAGCCCTTCTCCCACAACTTGATGCACCACTCTCTCAGGAGTGCAGCACTTGGCTTTCATGACCCACAGCTCTTGTATTCTGTGTGCCTGAGAAGCGGCACCACAAGATGATGCCAAGGCCTGCTGCCATGCTAGCAGGATCCTGGCCCCCTTGGACATAGCTGCAGTGGCCTTTGAGCATCTAGACGGTGAACTCAGGAGCACACTTCCCTAGGTTGCTCTTGGTGAGCAGGGTGCACTAGTTTCTCTTCTTAAAGCCAAGTCCTTCAAAGGAGCTTACTTTTTTATACCTTCGAGCTTGCAACAAGTAGGTTCTCACCATTTCCTAGAATGCTTTCAAGGCATCTTCCCTACTGACCTAATGCAAAGTACTTGGCTTATTTTTAATGATCCTAATTTCTTCAGCAGACATAACTCTTGTAGGCCCAACTTTAACTGCACCTGCTTCTGGGCCAGATTTTAAGTTTAAATTTTTTCTGCTCTACCTGCTGTGTCTTTAGTCTTCCTGTAAATTTGGGCAGAAGAGGCCAGCAGCATCCATACCAGTCAGCCTGAATGCCGCGCTGTCTTGCAGCTTCCTGTCCAGATCCAGTAGCCTGTGGCCTTCATCTTGGTCTCCAAAGCCTCAGTATACAGGAAAAATGCAGACACATTTTCTGCAAGCATGTAACACACATGGTATTTTATCCCACTTCCAGTGAAGGCCTCGTTTCAACCGAAACTGAAACCTCCTGGGATTGACCTTTACTGTCCAAATTCCTATTAACATTCTGATCTTCCGAGTTCCAGCTAGAAAAGACCATCAAGCTCTATTCACCACATTCTAAAACTCCCCTGGCCAATGGCTCTCAGCCTTTCCAGACTCTTCTGCAAGCCAGCTTATAAGGTTCCTAAATCACAAAGTCAGACACAGTCACAGCAACAACCCACCAACAACCATACTTGTATCGCAGCAATAAGAAAGCCCAGGATCAGTTTCCTGTATTAGCTTTCTTACTGCTGAGATTCAGTGCCCAAAACTCACAATTGAAAGAAAAGTAAGTCCAATTTGGCTCATGATTAAGGAACTCAGTGCATGGTCAGCTAGCTCCAGGGCAAGAAGGGCATGATGTAGAAAACGCAGGGAAGCCAGGAAGCAAGGAACAGTGCTCAGAATCCCAGCTCCGCTCGACCTGGCCGTAGGTCGGCTTTCTCCTTTTTCACCCTTCCCTCTTTAGGAGATATGACACTGTCCTGCAGGCTCCAGTGCGCCGCTTTTGCAGAGCCACATCTCAGCATATCTAATGGTGTTAGGTGAGAGAGGCTAGCTAGGTAATGTAAGAAAAAGTACACCTCTCAATTCTCATTCTTTCTTGCAAGTATCTGATTAAACAGGAACACATCTGTGCACCTTGGCTGAGTGTACAGTGACTTCGCTCCTGCATGTTTCCCTCATCGCGGCGCACCTACAAATGTCCTGTACACTGTGATTCTCCCCACCACTTGGAGATTTCAGTCTTCTCTTCTCAGACAGCTTTTTCCACCAGTTCATTTGCTTCCTGGCCAGGCCTCTGTGTCATTGCTTCAGGACAACGGACACATTTAGGTAACTTATCTAGATGGACTGTAGGGCACAGGTGGTATGATTACGAGGGGCATGAATTCTCAGGCAAGTAGAAAGGGGAATGAAGACCAACTGAGAGTGGCCAAATCGTGAAAGTGTGGCCCACACCTGTGCTCCTCATAACCAAACAGCTTTAACAGCACAGGCATGCAGCGTCAGTAGCTCCGCTGTGTAGACAACACTGCTGATGGCTCCACCTCGCCCACCAAATTTAAGTGGCAGGCTAGTGGAAGTGTGGACACAAACCAGGTAAGTCACAAGGTTGATGTTATTGAGATGGGACAAGGGACAAACGTGAGTCTAGTCTTTCCTGCTGATTGTGATCTTAATAGCAAATATTTATCCAACTGCAATTCAGTTCAAGGTAAAGTCAGATAAAAGAATAATTTTGCTATTCTTGTATAAAATGATACATAATCATATTAATTTAATTCTGAAATATGTTGAATTATATGTTACTCCCCCTCTCTGTAAATACCTACCATGGTCTATAATAACTTATAGTTCTTTTACCCTTGAAAGAAAAACTTTCTCACTGAAAACTTTGGAGTCATACCAAAAATTTTATTGGGGAGGGACAGATCTTAAAAATGGAAATGCCCAACTGCCGTTTTGTTTAGAATGCAGAGAGGGCTCACTTTTCAGCTGCGACCTTTCCCTGAACTTCTCTGAACTAAATATATTTGAGTGTAACCATATATATATGTATATATAGAGAATATTAAAATATATACAGTAGTATATAATATAGATGCACATATATCACATTTTCCTGATAATGCATGGCCCGCATACACAGCATCATCAACTGAAATTATCTGTGACCCTATTCTCAATTTACTAGAAACTGAAGATATTACATGTGTACAGGAAACAGTACATATGAATATTATATATGTGCGCACATATTACACATAGTTGTATATATATATGATATTTCCCTGCTAAAATATGAGGTGAGTGTTTCTAATACAGAAAGAGAGAGAGCAGAGAGAGGGCACCGCGGCGGCGCAGCTGTGTGCAGCGCTCACGGGCCGACAGGGCGTGACTGCCAGTGCTGCAGGTGTTCTGGACATCTTCACAAGGAAGCAGGACCAGAGGCTGCTGCAAGCTGAAGAGACTCCTCAGCCTGCGCCCGTCTGCTCCTGTGCAGGACTCCCTCTCCAAGCGCAGGCCTTTAATGACGAAACGTAGAAAGAGCACGACTGACACTTTGCCCCTCGAGTAGCTTGTGGCCTGTCCCCTCCTTGGGTCAGGAAAAGCTCAGTTGCCTGTTGTACTTCGAGGAATTGCTTTGGCCACAGTTACCCGGGAAGCAGAGATCCCTCAACAGCACTCTCGTCACAGAGTGCTTTCCTCCGACAGCATGCCAGCTGCCCGTGGCGCGGGGCCCACAGGTGCCTCCAGGGCTTTTCCCAGACCCAGAGATGAACAGTGGGGCACTCCAGAGGAGAACCCTCACTCTGCCCAGAGGAGAGGGCTCAACACAGGCTTTGGAGAGCTTAACGGTTTTATTAAAGTGCTTTCATAAACCTTAATACATCCTCATACAAGTCACTAGTGGTGTTTTAAAGAAAAGATTTCACAAGTTCGGTTTGTAAATCCTACTTTTGGCAAGTGTGACCAAAAAAAAAAACCCTCTCTCAAATGGAAACCTGCCCCACTGGAGTCTTGTGCCTGGACCCTGTGTCCCTGCAAGCACTGGGCATGGACATCCCTAGTGCACACTCGTGCCACATCTGTACACCACTGTGTTCTCCGGGACAAGGAAGCCACTCAGACTGCACGACAAGAACACCATAAGAACATGTGTGAGGAGATGCCTATTCACCCATGACCCAAGTATTAAAAGTTGGTTCACAGTAGTGATGAAAACGAGAGACAGTTACGGACCGATGTGATGGGAAGACTCAGATAGACTGGTGGGGTTGGGGTGATGGAGACTGGGACTCGATGGGCCATACGGATGCCTTCTAGGAGCGGATTTGGGTGGAAATAAAGACAAGGAGACCCACACAGATGTGCCAGTGAGGCTGCACGACAGACATGGCGGGCACTCCACTTAGTGTGGACTGAGCCGAGCCTGGGGAGTTCTGCAGAACAGACCCCAGGCAGAGCACGAGGGTGTGGCAAGGGTGGGCATGAGGGAGCCACCCAGCCAGTCTTGGGAGCGCCATTCACATGCCTGGCTTTGGCAGAACTAGGGCATCAGGTGCCTCCCAGGACAAAGACTCAAGCACCGAGGGCCTTCTGACAACAGTGAGCTCTGAAAGGCTCTCCAAATGGAGGGACGCGCTTGCCTCTGAGGAGGGCGTCTTAGCCTGCTTGGGGGAGGGCAGGTTGTCTTTACATTTGCCACCACCCTGCCCCCGTCATCCTGTGATCTGCTGCAGCAAGCCCCTTACGATGGAGAAGCATTGTGGTCCACAGTGCACCAGGCACTAAGCCGGCTGGAGTGCTGACATCACAGCTTGGTCCTCGAAGATAGAGCAGGAGCTCAGCACGTCCAGTGCCTGCAGTACACATCCCAGATGCAGCTGTGTTTGCATCTGTCTGGGGAGCCATAAGCACCAGGGGGCTGCCTAGAACAGGCAGCTAGCACCCCTCGGCGTCCGGGTAGCCAGAGCTCACAGCTGGCCCCAGACTGTGCTTTAGGTTCAGTGGTTGTCATTGTTCTACTATTACTTCAGGACATCGTGACTGTGTGTTTAAAGACAAGCACGCAGCACCTGGGTGCATCGCAGCCCTTCATGGCTCACAATGTCATCCTCCCGCCACAGTCTGGAGGACAAGACGGAGCATCTCCACCCACAGGCCCACTTCTCTCAGGGGCCCCGGTCGGGTGCCAGGGAGGGAGCAGAAGGAAGTGTAGGATACGCTCAGAGCAGAGCAAGAAGGCAGGGGCAGGACAGCGGGCTCCCGAGCACTTGGGGACCGTCTGCTGTCCGCCCCAAGAAGCAGCCACCTGGAGCTGAGCATTCTCTCTGGCTTCTTTTCAGGCTTCCATCTCCCTCCTGCCTTCTTCAGTGGAAATCTGTGTATTCCTACCCTTCCTGGCTCTCTAAAGAATAAACTATGGCTTCAAACAGTGAAAACTAATAAGAAGCACAAAACTAATTATTATAAATCAAGGTAACTATGAAATAAAAATTGAAGGATATAATGAAAAATGTCCGTGGGTATATGATTTCAGAATGGGGACTGGAGCTCAGAGCTGGAGGCAGAAGTGGTAGAAGTCAAACAGGCAGAGTCCCGGGAAGGACTCTCCAGCAAGCGGCTCCCCCACCTCCTGGGCCGTCAGGAGTGCGCTGGCCGTGGGCGCGTGGGCGCCAAGGAGCGAGTGCGCTGGCCGTGGTCACAGCGAGTGCGCTGGCCGTGGGCGCGTGGCCGCCAAGGAGCGGGTCTCCTGCCCGCTTCCCTGGCCTCCGTCGTCCTCTGTTCCTGGTGGGGAAGCAGAGCGGAAGGCTCCCCGGCAACCTTCACCCCTGAGGGCACGAGGGGCACCCAGAGAGCACCGCCAGCCACAGTGCCAGCCCTCAGGGATTTGCCTCTGATGCCAAGGCTCTACTGTGCCCAAGAGTGGCTTCTGCCACTGTGGAGTTATAATTGTAAGAAGTTTACTGTGGTAGTCTGGTAGTGAGGCTACTCTTGTGATAAGTAGTATTACATATGTTATATAATGCATAATATAATAATATATAATTATATAATATATTGTGATATGATATGTAATTATATAACATATATGTAGTATGTGTTATATAATACATTAATATACCGTGTTCCATGTTATGGGATATAATTGATATATAGAACATATAATAATATACAATATTTATATAAAATATTAATGTAATTTATAAATATATACTATAAAATCTATAGCATAATGTATGTAATATAGAATCCATAGTATATTATAAATATTATATATCATACAATATACATTTTATACTTAATTTTCTAATTCTATAATATGCTATAGTAAGTCTACTGTTATAATTGTAAGAGGTTTCTGGAAGCTTCTGGTCTCAGCATGTCACGGGGCTGAGACATAGACTCGGCTGTGTCCACTTGCGTCCAAGCGGCTCTCGTGCGACGATGCGGGTGTGAGTCTTGCCCGCCGGAGAAGAGACATGCCCAGACGACGGCGAGGGGCAGCCGGTGCAGGCTCGCGGAGGCCCCAAGCGGCGACTCTCCCCCCTCGTGCCTCTCTGAGTACGAAATCTTCACTTCCATTTGCCCAAAGCACCCGTTAATCTTTGGACGTTTGGGTATTAGAAAGAGAAATCAAGGCAATACTTGAGCTCTAGGATGAGAACAGATAACTTGTATGAGCACAGAATTCCAGGTTCCACAGCACCTTTGCTCCCATTTCAGGCATTCACTGTGGTACGGAGGACTCGTTGCATGTGGGCCAACTGAATTTCAAAAGAAGATATAAATTCAGAGAAATGAAAGACATGCTCGACGCTGCTTAGATCTGGAAAGTCTGTGGAAAGAAGTGAAGAGGAAACCAGAATGAGAGGCATGCAGTCATCTTCTGATTTCCTCCTGGAGAGCATTCCAGAAAGGCAAGAAAGCTCTGATGGGCGACTAGAGTGCTACCACTCCACCTTCTGGCCTCCAGAGAGGGGTGCTCTCAGGACTCCCGCAGCAGGCCGGGCTGTGGCCGCCGCGAGTGGGCCTCTCTGGTGCTCAGACAGAGGTGACCATGAGGCTGACATCAGTCAGGTAGTCGTCCCGAAGTTTAGAGACCCTGAGACTTGCTGGGGGTTTGTCATCCAAAAAACCTTGTATCCAGGTCAGTGAGCAGCCTCGGGCAGAAGTTTGACTGAATTAAGCCCAGCAGGAACCGCAGTGAGGCTTGTCTGCCCAAGAGGACCTTCACAGGAACCCCACAGCTGCAGACTTCGGCTGGAAATGGCGATGCTGCACTGTGCCAGGAAGCCGGGGAAGACATCGCCCGTGAGCGAGCCCAGTCTCGACAGCCGGCTTTGCGCCTGGGAGGCCACCCATGCCCACACAAGCGTGGTCTGTGAGCCACCCCTGTGGCCATGGGCTCAGGGTGACCTGCGACTGATTCACGAAAGGAAGATCTGTAAGAGATGATGTTCGAATGCTGTATGTATAGTTTCAAGAAAGACCAAAAACTTACATAAGCTCTCAAAGCCCAGCAGTGTCTATGCCGTGGGATTATGCCACCCCGCAGTGTCTATGCTGTGGGATTATGCCAATCATCACTGTTTGCTTGACTGAACTTTCTGTGTGGACAACAGCAACTGTTGGAAGGCCGTGCTTCTTCAGCTTTGGTGCCTTTTCTGACCCACGCCTCTCCACACAGAGAGGAGTCAAAAAAGTTGTTATAATGAGTAAAGAGAAGGCAGAACACGCTGTTCTGAATTCCCAGCCGTTCACAAATATTAGCGCAGAACCCAGTGTCTTAGGGTTTCCCCCTATTTTCACACGATGCTCAATAAATACTGATTATTTTGTATAAGAGGAAACCACATCCATATGAGTGGATTTCAAAACTAAGGTTTTTTTCTGTGATTTTTGTACTACGAGGAAGCAATCACACCTCGTTTGTGAAATCCTGGTTAGAAGCGGCTTTTCAGCGAGTAAGCAAGGTCCACAGAGTCTGTTCCTTCCAAGAACCACCTCACAGGGCCCCACGACAGCGAGCATTTCCTGCCTCCCGCATGCTGAGGCCGGTGCACTGCAAACGCTAAGGAAGTGGCCCCGTGGCCACGGCGGGTGCAGGCCACGGCCAAGCCCACAGCTGGTGCAGGCCACGCCCACGCCCGCAGCTGGTGGAGGCCACGGCCAAGCCCACGGAAGGGCTGCTCCTGCTCCGTCTCCTCGCGCTTCTCCTCACCCAGCATCGCCGGGAGCGCCGTGGCCAACCTGGGAAGGGCGCGGAGACACTCCTCCGGCAGCCCCTGCAGCGGCGCCCACCCAGTGGCTGCCCGAAGTGCCCGACCGTTCTGAGACCTCGCTCTGCAGAGTCCCGAGGCCGAGTGTCCCGCTCGCTTCACTGCATTTTCTGGCTCCTTCCCCGCAAAGCTAAATAATGCAAGAGCCCTTGTCTGACTCACCGCGCTGTCCCTAAGGCGCGTTCCAGCTCCGGCGGCACAGGAAGAGCGCATGCGCACGCGCACACTGACGCACAGAACCAAGCAGTTCCGCATCTTTAAAAAAACTTAAGCTATCAGGATTCAAAAGACGTAGCTTATGGCACGAGCGGGCCAGCGACTTTCTGCACGATATCGGCCACGTCCCAGTCTATGTCAGTGTCTCAATGTCCATCCTTAACTGAAGACTTTGAAAGATCTCTCAAATGCACAGTATTTTTGGACATGTCATCTGGACTCTTGGTCCTGAGTTGCACTATTTTATTCTTTTTTCTAAAGAATATTTTTAGATTTTATCTAAATTCACTTCTTGAACATATTAGCTTGAATGATTCCATAAATAAAAACTTTCTTTGTAAGCTACTTGAGAATTTTAAGGTAAAATTTATAAAAATTTAGGATCGATATTGGGTTGCTTCCCATTATTGTAAGCTGTATTAGCAGAGCTGAGAGAACTGTGGCTTGTGCGCTGGGCTCCTCCTCCGCGGCGTTCTCACAGTGGCTCCAAGGAAGTCTCTTCTAGATAACTATGTTTATGTGCTGAAGGAAGACAGGATGCTTTTAGGTGACATATTCAGCGGAAAGAAGGTATTTGCTGACACCAGCATGTACCCAGTCATTATATTTAATTTTATAAAAACCTAATAAATGTATTAAGCAAAAGGCTTTCATGATGTCTGATCTTCATGGGCCATAAAACTAAATGTGAATAACTTAGTCTCAAGAAGGAGAAATGAAGCATTTGTCACTGGAGATAAAACATCACAGAGGCTATCTGAGAATAGGACCTGGAGTTCAGCAAGGCTCCCAGTACATGCTAGAAGCATTAAACAAAGGGACTGGATAGCATTATTTCCACAATTTGCAGAGTATATAAAATGAATGTCAATTTGTTCAAAATTATGTTATAAAAGGACACGTTATATATTTGAACAAGTGTACACTTTATGATTTTTAAAACTGTAACTTCCATATTCTCCAAATATATGATTCGTTTTTATTATCAATAACCTCTTCATAAGCCACTTTTCAGTTTGTCCAACTTTCTTTCTTTTTAAAATCTGTCTCACTGGGCATGGTGGCACGTGCCTCTTATCCCAGCACTTGGGAGGCAGTAAACAGGAGAATCACGGGACACCCTGAACACTCTGTAGACCTTTCCCTAAAAATACAGAAAAAAATAAATTAAAATAAAGGACCTTTGAGGGCCAGCCAAATAGCTCAGCGGATTAAAGCACCTGCGAGCAGGTGCAGGGGTCGGAGGTTGGATCCCCGAGCCTGCCGAGCCGACCCTGCCCTGGGGGATGCTGAGACTGCGACTGGCCGCGGTGGCCTGGGCCTGTAATCCCAGGACTTGGGAGGCTATAAATGGGAGACTCACTAGAGTCCAGTCTAGTAGTGAGACCCTGAACCCCCTGTAGACCCTTCCCTAAAATATTAAATAAATAAATAAATCTGCCTCAGAGTCCTCCCATTTCTAGAGCAGAGTTGTGAACAAGCACAAATACCTGGCAGAATTCTACAAAAAGCATGGCATGTGGACTGTTACTTTTCAATTTACAGGTGACTGCATCTCAAAAAGAATGCAATAATCCTTTAATTTTAACTCTTCTTTCGTCTCTTGCCAGAAGCGCAATAATCATTCCAGACCTACACTATGTCCTAAACGTCTGGGAACAGTTTACGGCTTGGTCCGGTCTTCGCACAGAGACGTGGAGCGTGCGGTCTCCTGCGCGGGTTCGCCATATGCAAATGCTCCTACCCCTCCCCAGCTGGCAGCTTGCTCCAGAACACAGTAATGCCAACCACGATAAACTTCGCTTCACCTTTGGCTCAACTTGCACTTCAAAGAGCCCGAGGAAGCCAATTAAATAGTTCCTTGGAAATAGGTTTGTTAATGCTTTTTTGGGAAATGATGCAGAAAACCTATTCGTATTTTGAGTCTCCGAAGCTATTGCTGAAGTATTAGAAGTTTACAACTTGACAGTGACGTCCAAACAGACACCAGGTGGAGGCGGGATTGGCAGTCGGATGACCACATCTTCACGTGCAGCCGGGAGGCAATGAGAGCTTATTACGAATGAGAAACAGTAAAATGCTAACAGATGTGGAAGACGCGCAGAAATCCAACCCAGCAGGCGTCGGCGCGGAGAGAGCCAGGAAAGGAGGACCTAAGGGCGCTCCTGGGGTGGCGACCATCTGCGCTTGGCAGGCCGGGCCAGGCCGGCGTGGGAGAAGCTGGCTGCACTGCAGCGCCTGGGCGCTCGCTCCTGGGTGCGGACGTGCCCGCACTCGGACCCTGGAGGAGTCTCGGCCTGGAGTCGCGGCACTGCGCGCTTTCATTTCACCTGACCACGCCCGGCGGGCTCCTGGACGCTCCTCTGAAAACGGCTTCGTCCTGGGAGCAACTTCCTCAGCACCCCGCATCCTGCCAGACCCTGGCTGAGCCATCAGTCCAGTCTACCCGTCACCGTAACCAGAGGTCACACAGATGGCTTTTCTCAAAGAGAACCTGTTCTTTGGAGTGTGTATGGCCTGCAGAGCTCTGGAGTGGCCTGGCCCAGCCTCCTTCCTCAGCCCTACCTGAGACTCCCGCGCTGCAGCTACCTGGGCTCCTGCAGCCTCCAGTGCAGACGCGCCCCTTCCTTCCTCCCCTCCCTGCTCCCCCTTCCTCCCTTTCCCGGGTTCTTTCCCAGTTTGGGTTGCTCATGGCATTCAGATCTCAGCCTCAGCAACGCTCTTCCAGGAAGGCTGTTCTGAAGATGAAGAGAGGTGTTTCTCTCTGGGTGGCACCAGTCTCCACCAGCCTCAGGACAGCTGCCCCGCTGTCTTGGGACGGTTAGCACTGCTGACTTGTTTGCTGCCGTCTCCTCCCCGGAAGGAGTGGAGCAGCACAGAGCTATCTTACTCCTTACTGCGTCCCCAGTCAGAGCCCCATCCAAGGCACAGTGCACCTCAGGGCACTGCTGGTGACTGCGAGAAGAAAGTTCACAGGGAACGAATGCAAAGATGGAGGGAGTAAGGGGGGCTTGGGGCTTGCGGCCACCTCTCGGAGGTGACAGAACCCTGCAGCTCGTGACTTCCTGGCCTGCCAGGGAGCAGCATCCATGCATGGGCATCTCTCCCACTAGGATGGGGCAGCTTTGTCCTGAGGTCTGAGGAGGAATGTGGGCTGCACCCAACAGCAGCAGACAGAGAGAGCCCCCTAAGTGCTCCCGGGCAGGGCTCGCTGCTGTCCCCAGTGAGGACAAGCATCCACCTGAGTGATCTCTGTGTGCTGAGACCCTGCAGGGGCAGGGAACGTGCCCCCACTCCGCCCATGGCTGGGGCCAATCAGAAGCAGCCTTAGAAGGCGTCAGCCCAGAGAGGCTGGGGTCACTGCCGGCGGCCCCTTGGGGATGAGCGCATTCCTTCGCTCAGCAGTCCCCCTGCTTTCCTGCTCACTCCAGAAGATGGGAGCACAAGATTTCCAAAGTTACTGTCCCTTCTTCACTCATTTCAAAAGGTGAAGATGGCTTTACAGACCTTGAAAACTTCCTTGAAATAATGCTTTTTAAAGTTATAGAAACCTCTCAGGCTGGGTCTTAAAACATCCCAGGCCCTGCAGGCTCCGGGACCAGCACCAGGCACCCTGCAGCCCCTTCTGCTGTGCCCTAAGGGGATGAAAATAGATTCAGCAGATGTGACATTTGTCAGCAGGAGAAAGGATGTGGCTTCCTAGGATATCCAAATAGTGTAATTACCAAGGCTTTCTGAGGTGCGTTCCCAAGCAGTCATGTTTCTTTCTGACCCAGGATCCTTGGACAAACATAGTACTTCACCAGGCATGCAGACTAGGTCAGCAGAAATGGTGAGGAAGCCGGAGCAGGCTGTGCACAGTGGCGCGTCACACATTTCTCTAGTACAAGGGAAGCTGGGCTTCTTTATTTATAAGCAATTTAAGTATTCTAATAATCATCTCTTAAACTTCAGAGGAAAGAGGCAGCACAGAAATGCCAGGGAAGGACTGAAAATACCAAGCATCTTAGGATACGCCTGAGGACACGCGCGACTCCCTGCCATGTGTGTAATCATTGTGTGTTAGAAACCTGCCAGTAAACATTTAACATTTCAAAGGGCACATCTTCTAAGAGCCTGGATAATGTTATGAGGGCGTGTTTCTTACAGTCTAGTTCTTTGAAAATTGGTCAGCCACCTCTGTTTTCAACAGCTATATACTGATGATCCAAAACGCTCCTCCATCCTCCATTTTTTGAAAGCATTTAATTCTTAATTTTTTGTCATTGCTTTGCTCCAGGCACTGTGCTGCTCAGTGGATTATAAAAATCAAGAGGTTGCCAGGATCCAAGCCCTCCTCACACACCTACACTCAGAGGAGGCAGAGTAATCACATATCTAACTGTATGGTTGGGTGTATGAGACACGCCCCTAAAAAAGATAATGACATTCAAGAGCACAAGGCAGAGCTTGTGGCCCTCCTGGTGTGCAGCAGGCTTCAGTGAGTGCCTGCAGAGGGAGTGGTGGGTGTGCGCGCGTGGGCCACGGGGCAACAAGGGAGCATGGCGTAAATGAGATTTGTGGGTCGTGATAAAAGTTCCCACTAACCCTTACAGGAGCCAGAGCACCCTCACATAAGGGCTAAGAACACAGAGCTTTGGGGCTCAGTGTGTGTGAAACCAGACAAAGCTCGCTAGAGAATTGTGTATCCTGCATAAGGGACACAGTATTTGTGAATAACTCAAAGATGGGGGAAACTATATGCCCGGGCCGCGGGCTCCAGCCTAGCTCCGAGGGAGAGGGAGGCAGTTCAGAGAAAGGGAGATAAGATGTGCATTCTAATGGCCACAGGAAAGAAGAATAAATCTGCCTCAAGAAGGACAGATAAAAATAGCAGCTTTACAAGAAGAAAACCGACTCTAAGAGGTAGAGGAGGGGTACGTTTGTGAAGAGGGCAGGTTGGAGTTGGAGGCGACCTCGGGCGCAGGGCTGGCCTGAGGGGGATCCCGTGAGGCAGTACTAGGTAAGGAGCTGCTGGGCGGCGTTCCCGAGGCTCGCAGCCTGAGCTGGCCTTAAGCTGCCTTCACCAAACGCCCCTCTAAGTATCTCCTCAGCTGGTCTGTCCCACAGTCCTGCGACCTCCCCACTGGCCTCAAGCTGTGACGCGCTTCAGAAGTAGCTGCCACTTCCTGAAACCCAAAAGCCTCCTCACATGGCTTGTGCTCTCGTTGTTATTCCATTGTGGCCCTCCTCCCAAGTTTTATCGTTTAATCATCCACATTGTGCAAGAACAGTAGTTTATTCATGACTGTTAAAAGACCAGAAACCTCAACTATTCAAAACAACCTATTTAGACCCTGAGCACAAAACTCGAAGTGCATCTTTTTGGAACTAATGTTCCATTTCACACTTTGATTTGAATTAAAATGTAGAAAATCATGAACAACAGTAAATTAAAGACATTGGAACAGAATAGATTCACTTTCAGAGACACATAGAGTTTATTAGGATTAAAATACTAAGGGGAAACATTCTTGGCAGAATACACTCTTGGTGTTCCCTCACGCAGTTGGAAATTTTTGCGTAACCAGCAGGAAGGCCTCTTCTCCCTCCCTCGCTCCCCACGCGCACCCTCTCTGGTCTCAGGGACATGGGCTACAGAGACTGAGGTGCTGCAAGTCTAAGCCCACTCCACCTGTGCACTCGGGGAAGAAGCTCCTGGGGCAGCAGGGGCTCTGGGCCTCACCAGCACGAGGGCCTACCTTCTCTTCTGAAATTTTGCCAGATGGGACACAAGAAGATAAAATCTCCATCATGTCTTAGATGTGGTACAGAGCTGCAGAGGGAAGTGAGAGGCACAGGGGAAGCCAGCCCACCCTGGGGACCCGCCCTGCCCTCAGCAGAGGCCCCCAAGAGAGCTGTGTGGCCTCCAACCAGCACGGGCCTCACCGTGGAAGGGCGCACCTGCACCAGCAGCGCCTGCCCCCTGCCTCAGGATGACACGAAGCTTCTCTGGAATCCCAAGCTCAGTACAAACCTGCTGCAGGATGACATTTGCATGACAAAGTCAATTTATGGTCCCCTCTGACCTGCCATCTCCCTACTACTAAGGAAGTTGTAGCGTGGCCTCTTCTTTCTCCTTTGGAGATACAATTTTATTTTCATTTTCTCTTTTCTTAATGAAAGAGGGGTGCAGAGAATTTCTCTGGTAAGATAATACCCAGATATATGAAGGAAACAAGTTGTTGGAAAATCATCTTGTTTGGAAGATTTTTAAAAAGTAGTGCTGTGAGGCGGGCAGTGAGTCGTGGGGTGGGGGCTTGCTGCGTCTGTACACCAAGGGACCCTGAGTGAGCGGCTGCGGCGCGTGCACACATGCATGCATGCACACGTCACCGTTAGAGACCACTGTGTCGGAAGCCACACTTTCTGAAGAAAACCACTTTGAGAATCCTCCGACGGTAGTGCCAAAGCAAGGCTTAACTGACATAGTAAGGACAGAGTTCTTCACCGGGAAATCCACTGTATGAAAAGATTAGTGGTTCTGAGTTCTAGAAACACCAAGTATGAGAAAGGAATGCTCTCCATGTCTGTGGCGAGCACAAGGCAGCAGGACATTTTTAATCCATGATCGTGGGAAGGAGACGGCAAGAACATGAACTTCACCCAGCTGGGCTGCAGCACCACGCAGCTGCTTACAGGAGTGCCGGCTGTGATTCTCTGAACCCGTCTCCTAAATAGCCCAGGCTGAAATAATGATGTGTGAAGCTAAAGGTGCAGAACAAACCAGCTCCTCTGTGTGGCCAACGGGCTCTTGGCTCCACCCAGCCGCAGCACCTGGGCATCTGTTAGTGGGGAGAACCCAGCTCTCCCCAGCTGGCTCAGTGCCCCTGGGTGTGTGGGGGATGGGACGGGACAGACACGGACAGCTCATCCCAGCCTTGGCCAGCTACGTGGTGACACCGGTGGAGAACCTCCCTCCACAGCACTCTCCGAGCACAAGCGCCCTGGGCGCCACTGCTGATGCTGACGCCAACCTCAGCTCCGGCTGTGGCCCCAGCACACCCAGGAACCCCACCTGCACAGAAGCAGGCTGGGGGGGCCTCGGCAGTGGGAACAGCATCGCTGTCTTGTATTTGGTTTCACACCACGAGCCCCAAGCCTCTTCCTTCCACCCTGGTCTTAGAGTCAGTCACAGAACCAATTTCTTCGTCTTTTGTAAAGAAGGTTTCTCCAGAAGAAAGTGACACACCCAGGCCAGAGGGGACAGCCGTGTGACCATGAGCACGAGCTCACCTCTGTCCCCCGTTACGTAGAGCAGTGGTGCCAGCACTCATGCCTGTGAGGCGACACACGGGCACAAGTGCTAATGGCCGTCGGGAATTATGTTATCCTCAGAGCAGCTCTGGAATGCAAATTCTGGGAGTGAGAGGAGACCGTTGGAAGACACTGTGGTGACTCAAACTACTTAATTGAAATATTAAACGGAAATGGCGATTAGTGTTGTACCCAAAACTAATACAGTTATCTATAATCATAAGATACAGTTTGAAAAATAAACTAGTCTGGGAACACAGGGAAATTTTTTTTCTTTTTTTTAGGGAAGCTTCAGGGAGGGTTGGGAGACACTCATGCTGGAGTTTCTGAAAGACCTGGAAGAGCTCGAGAGATTTGGAGAGAAGAGAAGAAGCCGGGCCCAGATCGACAGCAGGTCGTGACTGCAGGGGCAGGCGTGAAAGCAAGCTGCCATCAGGCTTCTGTCACTGTGGCAAAGATGGAGGATGGCAGCTTATATGGGCTCACAATCCAAGAGTTTCAGTCCAGTCCATGGTCAGCTGGGTCCATGGCTGCAGACTGAGGTGGGGCAGAACATCACGGGGGAAGAGCACGGAGGAGCTCAGCTGCCCACCTCAGGGCAGCCCGGAAGCAGAGGGAGGGGTGGGGCTGGGGGAGGGTGGGCAGCGCCTGGGCCTCCTCGCGGCGAGGCCGCGCCTCCTGCCTTGTGGTCTCCCTGCCACACATCTGCGTCCTCAGGACACCTGTGATCTTCTGGGAGCCCCACCGGAAGTAACCTTGCAGGGATTCAACCTGAAAACGTGAGCTGGGAGTGTCGGTGGCTCAGACACTTAAGTGTCCTTCAAGCAACAAAGAAATACCGAAAGTTTGGGTGGCGTATCCACAGCCACTGGTGTGCTTCAAACAATGCTCACTTTCTACACTGTGCACAGAGAGAGCCCTGGTGCTCTCTCACGGCCCAGTGTTCATGCCTGTGCCTTTCTGGTCAGCTTTGGGGTGGGAGGCTTGCTGCACGGCTCGTACGCACGTCAGAGGCTTGCACAAAAGTTTAAAAACTTCCGTGCTTATTGTACTTTACCCTTATTGATTTATAAACAGAAAACCTTTTAGGAATGCTGACATCGGTGATAACCAAAGGCTGAGAACTAAGCAACCCTAAATAAAGCTGGTGATCATGAGGCTAGGCAGGGAGAGATGGTTAAGGCCCCTCTGGACACGCACTGAACCTATGCCTGGTGACTGTGAGAGTAATCAGAAAGGGAAGGAACAAGGCTGCGGAACACATGCGAGATGCTGGTCGCGCATTTCGAGGCTGCGTCCAAAAGGTGAGCTGTAATTAAGTATTCTGAATTATGTCCTGCTATCCGTAGAAGAGACTTTTTTTTTTCCTTAAGACACCATTCCATGGGGGCTCAAGTCCATTTGCATTTGGAAGGCCTTCTGGATGCATGGAGGAGAGGAGGGCTGTCTGAAGCTGCTGCTTCAGAAGGAGAGCTTGGGGACAGGGGAGGGAGGAAATCATTGTGGTAGCACAGAATCGAAGCTGCCGGAAATGCAAGGTGAAAGCAGACGAGCAAGGGGTCCCCAGAGCTGCTCCAGAATGGGAGGAAGACTGAAGGGAAAGAGATGGTGGTGGCGGGATGTGGTCTCACCCCACGCAGTGTCCTTCCTGAGGTCAGCAGGAGCTTGGACCAACAGGAGACAAGGAGAGAAACACAACAACTCAATCTGTTTGTACTCAGACAGAAAGCTCTAAGAAATATTGGCAGTCCAAAGTTAACAGCACATGAAAATTGTGACCATGTTGGGTTTATTCCAGGAGTGAAAGTTTCACACTAAAAAATTAATGTACATTGCCACAAAGCTTTGGAACGAGTTGTATATTTTAAAAACACTTTGATTACATTTAGTGTTCGTTGATAATGCTATATAATGTGAATTGTAGCAAAATAAGGAAGAAGCTCGGCTAACCTGTTGTCAACAGCCTGGGTCCATGCGGAGACGGAGACGTAGGGCAGCATGAGCAGGAACTGTTTGGTGTAAGGATCTGCACGCATCTGGCAATCACTGGCCTGCAGGGCTGTCTAGGGAGTCCGACATACAGAGTCCTAAAGTGGGCGGCAGGTGGACAAGCAGCACCCTCTAAAGTGCAGGAGCAAGCCCCCTTCCCCACTACCTCCTCGAGGAGGGGAGGACCAGGAAAGGACCGTGGTGCCCACCCTGTGATGAGAGCAGCCAACTCTTGGGTGCTGTGCGAAGCCATTCCAGGGCCAGGTCTTGCTAGGGAGCCGTGCAACGGAACAACGAGAGGGTTGCCAGAGAAGCTGCCAACCTGGCTGTCACTGACTTCCTGCACTGCAATAGCCTGGGTCCTGAGTGGGCAACGACAGCGATGGACAGGACACTGTGCCTCAGTTTCCCAGCCTGGAGAAGCTGCTACTTCCAAATCAGGACAGAGTCACTGCCCTGCAAGGGCCCTGGACACAGAGGTTGCAGCGGTACGGGCAGACTCAGCCAACTTCACAGCGAAGAAGGAAGCCCATCTCCATCCCGGAGGCCCCTCCTCCCACAAGGTAACCACGAGACCAACTCGGGAAAGGAAAACTCCTAGAAGCTCCCCCATATCCACAGAACACGCAATAAGGTGCATGCAGAAACAGAGGCAATCATTAGGTAATTGGGAGCTTAAATCTCAAGAATACGCAACGTCTGTGATAATGTAGTTTGGAGATGCTTTGAGGCACTTCCTTCCCCCCCCCCCACCCAGAATCGGGTTTGAACCCCTTGCGCTTGCCAAGGAAGCACTTATTCCACTGAGCCATCTTCCCCACCAGGCACTTCCTTTAAAATCAGGTGTGAACACAGGTTCCAGCAATTATCGCCTCTATGTAGCCTTCAACTGGAAGATCAAGCCAGTAAAGTAACAGAAAATGGAATAAAATGTGTAGGCATTTGGGACCGCAGCAAAGAATACGCATATCTTTTACCGGAAAACATAGAGACTACAGTAAGTAGTGACAATGAATACGGTTTCTAACCTGAGCTGTCGTGCTAGGAACTCGTGCTCCTTTACACAACTTGCACAGCCAGCTGGGAGCTTGAACACCGTCGGTGGAGCCTTTAGGTTCCCTGCAGAAGGCGGCTCCGGCGCTCCCTGTGCAGGCGATCCAGTCCCCTGAACGCGTGTAGCACGAGCGCACGCGCGCGCACACCTCTGCGTGGAGGGAAAGGACTGAGAAAACACGTGACGTAGCCGTGGGACCCTGGCCTGACTTTTACGTCCCCTGATACCTGACGCAGCGCACACCGTTCCGCTGAGGCCGAGTCCGAAGCTTCAGTACCCACCAACTGCTCATGGCGCCCTTGCGCGGCCAGGGAGCCGGTCGAGCCGAGCCGCGGCAAGCGTCGCCGTCTCCTGCGCAGCTTCCTTGCAGAAGCGCTGGAGCCCAGGGCTCTGCGCGGACCTCGCCTGAGCTCCTCCAGCAAGCCGGGCCCAGGGCCAGGCCGCGCCGCGCTGCCACCTGGGGCCGGCGCCCTGGGGAC
>NW_004524724.1:1600456-1603500 GCF_000260255.1 Octodon degus
TCGCGGACCAGCGACTCGGCAGCCGCAGCCGGAGCAGGCGCGGTGCGGGCTGCTCGCGCAGGTCTCGGGGCGCGCCGACAGGGCGATCGCCGTGCAGCGCAGGCAGCCAAACGCACTGAGGACGACAGATTTATTTTAATTAAAGCGCACAGGTTTGATTTATTTAATTAAAATACCCACATCTTTATTAAACGCCAAACATCTTGAATCCCGGAGATTTTCTATGAAAACCAGGCAGCCCACATAGGCACAGCGCTCTGGAAGTCCCGAGCGGGGAGCGGGGTTGTTGGACTGCGGCCAGCTAAGCCGTGAAGGGCTCTGCCGAGGGCGCCGAGGAAGCGGGTCCTGCGCGGTCCTCACCATCGCAGGACCGCAGACGCGGGGAGACGTCTGGGCCGGGCCCGCGCGGGCGCCCTGATTCGTGTCCGCACGCCTTCGCGCTTCGAGGCGCGTGATGATTCCCGCGTGGCGCGACAATCCCAGGCTGAACAACGCCAGCTGGGGAAACTCCTGCAAAGGACAACAAAGACAAAACCAAAAGGGCTCGGAGAAGTCAAAGAGAAGAAAAATCCAGGAATCGTGGGACATTTTCATGTTTTGGTGAAGTTTTGAGTTCAGTTTTTGTGAACAATTTCGGTCAAGCCTGGTGACGCTGGGCCAGGGAGATGGCTCAGCGGTCTAAGCGCCAGCCTGGCAAAGCGCAAGAACCGGGGCTGCATCCCCAGCGCCGCACGCCGTGCGGGCCCCGCGCCGCCCCGCTCACCGAAACCCGGCGCGGTGGCTCACACCTGTAATCCACTGCTGGGAGTCTGAACTGCATAGCGAGAACCTGTGTCAAACAAATACACAAGAAAAAAAGACATTGTTGATGTTCACTGAAGTTTTTTGGCAGTAGCAGATTAATGAAGTGTGACTATCGGTATTAAGGAAGACGAACAGGAGGAGAGAGAGTAGGGGGAGGACCGAGACCCCCAGCTGAAGGCAAGGAGGCATCTGCTTCCCCCACTCAATCCTGTGGGAAGACACTGCTGTGAGTGGAAACCTTTTCTGGAGCCATAAGGCCAGGGAGAAGGCAGGCAGCTTACTACCCCTCCTCCCTGGTCCCTCCCTTCCCTCCTCCTTGATCCCCGCTCCCCTCCTCCCTCCTCCCTTCCTCCTTGATCCCTCCCTGATCCCCTCCTCCCTGGTCCCTCCCTCCCCTCCTCCCTGATTCCCCCTCCCCTCCTTCCTAACCATCTCTCCCCTCCTTCCTGATCCCTCCCTGATCCCCTCCTCCCTGGTCCCTCCCTTCCCTCTTCCCTGATCCCCCTTCCCCACCTCTCTGATTCCCCCCACTTCCTTCTTCCTTGATCCCTCCCTTCCCATGGCTGGGAACCACCCTGTTGGTTGTTGCCATCTGAGTACCTCCCTCTGGCACCAGAGTGGCAACCTCAGGAGTGCAGGAGCGTTGTGTATCTTGAGCAACCCAAGGTGGTGTAAACAGCTAAACAGGGGGCGGGTTTCACTTTTTATGCTAAGTAGGTGTGTGCTCTTTCCAGGGTGCTAACAGCGTGCTACTGGCTAATGCTGTCAATTCCCCAACAGCCCTGAGATGCCTCTTGGCGTCTACCTGAGTGGGCATCACCAAGCAGGGCGGCAGGTAGCTCAGTCACTCACGCTGGGCCAGAGCTGGGGGCCACTTCCGGGCCCTGCAGGCCTTGCCTCTCGAGTGACTCACTGAGTGGCTTCAGAAAGGAGTCGCTGCTACAAAGCAGGTCATCTCTGTGGACTGAGAACGCACAGTCCCCAGAGCCAGGAGCAAGGGCTGGTTCTGGAGCCCAGGACCTTGCCGGGCTCTCAGCTCTGCACCATCCAGGCGGGGCTGCCGGGCCTCCCTCTCCCAGCTGCCGCAGCCCCGGGCACGTGGGGAGCTGGGATGATTTAGGCTGTGGGATGGTTTATGGGAGCTTATAAAATAGTTTAGATCTATTTAATAATTGTGGTGTAATGTCTATTAGAAAGACACCAGTTGGTTCACTGCTGGGGAAGGGGTGCAGGGCTGTCCAGGAGAAAAGACCACAATAGCTTCCCAATTCCTTTAAAGCTGCCTAAACATTCTATAACACTGACCAACTGTTTTATGGCTGCTGGTGTTACATTTTTCTAAATGCACTTTCAATCCTATCTCCTATCTTCTTTAATAATTTTACAAGACTTACGATCTGACCCTACTCATCGTCTAGAACTATGATGAGTTATATTGGAGAGGATGTTTCTCATTCCATCTTCAAAGGCATCTTATGTTACCCAGTGTTGAAAAACTGGGCCTCTCCATTTCTTCCCATCAGCAACATTTCTCTTCCCTTGTTGTAGACAACCTTTCCCCCATTATTGGGTATAACAAAATCCTTCCTGAAACAAGTCACAGCTGTTGTACCAATTCATATTTTTATACTGATAGGGAGCAGTCAGATATTTCAACTATTCCGTTTTGTTTAAAAGTAAGTTAAGAGTTCAGTGTGTAGAAGGCACTGATGAAGGAATTGGACAGGAATGTGTTTGTGTCCAGCTGAATGTTTGTGATTAAGAATGCTGTGGAGGCGGCGTGGATGGACTGAGCTGGGGCAGGCAGATGGGGAGACGCTATCCAGGGGGGCGCTGACTCTGAGAGCGCTTCTGCCCTCAGGCTCTGGCCGAGACCAGCCTGGACAGCAGACTTCGCTGCTCAGCGCAGGCACACGCGCTCGCGCACGATTTCCTTTCCTTACCGATACCAGGAGGGCTGCAGCTTAAGACGAGGTAACAGCCAGGGAGATAGCTCAGTGGAGTAAGTGCCTGCCTGGCAGCGCACGGTCCTGAGCTCGATCCTGGTACCCTAGGGAATCCAACATAACAAGATTTGTTGACACCAGATTCTACTAAAAAACGAACAAAAAACCCCATGCTCATAGCCCCTGTCCCCGCAGCCCCGTCCCCGCAGCCCCTCCCCCCTGCAAGTCCTCTCCTCACAGCCCCTGTCCCCGCAGCCCCTCCCCCCTGCAAGTCCTCTCCTCACAGCCCCTGTC
>NW_004524724.1:1603752-1611419 GCF_000260255.1 Octodon degus
CAAGTCCTCTCCTCACAGCCCCTGTCCCCACAGCCCCTGTCCCCGCAGCCCCTCCCCCCACAAGTCCTCTCCCCACAGCCCCTGTCCCCACAGCCCCTCTCCCCATAGCTCTTCGCAGCTACTCTTACTCGGAACTACACTGCTTGCTCTTCTGCTAAGTATTGAAAACCGAGCATATGGCGCACTTTCTCTACTTCCAGCTTCCTGCTAGCAGCTCAACTTTGACTATCTCTTGCGAAAAGTTGGCCAACAGCTTAGGCCTGAAACTCAGTGGATCAGTATCAAAATCTAATTGTTTTAAATCCTTCAGGAAGTGAACCCATCACTTAATTGTTGTCTAAGAAGGGTGAATTGAAGAATTTTTTAAAATCCCAACTTAGTTTTCTGTACAAAGAGGATAAAATTGTCCACTTCACGGAGGTTTTTACTGTAGTGGTGACCATGAGGAGGAAAGCCATATTTAATACCTAGCATCTAATGGTTCATTAACAAAATCCCAGAGAGTTACAGGAATTCAAAAGCTTAAGTCATAGTCAAAGGCTATCCTTGACTTACCTTTTACCAGTTTGTCTAGCTAAGGGCTGTTTCACTAAGCAAAGCGCTGCATGGATAGTAATTCGCAGGCATTCGCCGACTGTCCCAGGACCTGAGGGGGGCCGGGGCAACTTCAGGAGCAGCAGCGCTCTGGGCCTCACCCGCTCTCAACTCTGCATATCAGCTGGCCCTCCCGTGGCGCCTTTCCTCTTTGTCCAGGTCACACAGTGGCAGTGGTGACCCTGAAGGGCTCCGGAAGGTTGCTGGGGAACATCGCATCCATTCACCCGCCAGCCCCAGGCTGGCCCAGAACTGCCCTGGCGCAGGCTGGGAGCCGCTGCCGGGCTGGACAAGGCGGGTGGTGGGTGTTGGGAGGGCCTGCAGGGAGGAGGAAGGTGCGGCGCGGCCCAAGGCCACGGAGGTCCCTAGCCTGCCCCTGTGCCCAGTCACTGCCCTCAGCGCACTTGGAGGGGTGTCCGCAGACTCTGCTCCCTGCTGGCTTCATCCTCCCTACAGCCAGCCTTGCAGCCTTCCTGGGAGCCCAGCTGCTGTACTGGAGTGGGGGCCTGGCCTCGGCCTGCACTGCGCTCTCATCCAGAGACACCGCTCGATCTGAGCACCTGGAGTGCACGAGAGCACAAGACACGGCACGTGCGCGTGCACACAGACACACGCAGGCACACACTCACAATGCGTACACACACATGCATGCACATTCGCAGTGCGTGCACACACACAATGCGTATACACACACGCACACACGCTTACATGCACACTCACAATGCGCACACACATACACAATGTGCACACACATGCACACACATGCATGCACACACAGTGTGCACACACAATGCACACACTCACAATGTGCACACACTCACACACAATGTGCATACACACATGCACACACACATGCACACTCACATAATGTGCACACATGTGCACGCACGCACACAGTATGCACACACACAACTCCAAGGTGAAGAAGTTTAAGTCCGCACTACTATCACACAGAGAATGAGCAAGCCAGGACCAAAGCTGGGTCGCAGCCCCTGTGGCCAAGCCCCCCCTTTTTTATTGCATATTTTTTATTAATTTTATTGAGAAACAAATAGCAATGAGAGACAGTTTCAAAACAGGTTAGTAGCACATTTATAATGATTGATATATTGCGTATTGTCTTTGTAGTAGTTATTCATAGTACAAGATGCAGACATGATAACCTGTCCAAACACTCTCAGTACAAATATTTCTTCTCATTGAATTAATTAAGAGAAAGTAGCCATATTAATATGCTGAGCGATAAAAGGCCCAAGTCAACAACTTCTGACATTGCCAGTCCTACGGATAACCCACTACTGTTATGGACTACTGGACTATATGGGGTTATTTTGCTGAATTCATGTACCTACAATATTTAAATGGCGATGAAATGTCCATCTCTGACAAAACTAAACAAAAAGGGGGGATATAAATGAAAGACAATTTTGTAGTGATATATATATATATAATGGTTAGGATAGATATACAAGCCCCCCTTTTGCATCAAGCTACACATTGCCCGCTGCCACCCTTGTCATCCAGTTCTTCCTTCCAGCCCCAGGTGGGAGTGTTCGGCTGCCCGAGCGCTGTGCTGCGTTGGGTCGCCTGCACAAGCTTGACCGTGTGGCAGCAAGGGGCACAGAAGGAGCTTACACTGTGCATTCAAGCCATTATTTTTGTGCCCTGCCCTCCCCTCCCCTGCCCTCTTCCTCCCCTCCCCGCCCCTCCCCTCCACTTCCTTCTAATGCCACCTACTGGGAATCAGACTCAGGACCTCACACCTCCAGGCTGGCACTACGCCTCTGGGCTGCATCCCGGGCCTCTATTTTCTCCCCTAATGCCACCTTATTAGTATATGTAGGAAGCAGGTAAGTATCACATTAGTGATTCTTTTCAAAGCTATTTGTGGGCATAAAGAGCAAAGAACAGCTAGTGGTTGGGGTCTGAACTGCACCCTAAGACTTACTCTCAATGTGCTTGATTTTTTCTTTTCACTTCTAAATGGAAAAGATCCTTCATTCCTGAGGGAAAGGAAATGAAATACTTATAGAGAAAAACTGATGGAGGGCCCGCAAGATCACTCAGCGAACTAAAGTGCCCGCTTAGGCAAGCTTAGGCAAGCTCAGAGACTGCGGTTCAATCCCCTGCAACACTTGTGTGCTACCCCCCACCCTCAGGCCAGGCTGAGCAGGCCAGAATCCAGGCGTGGTGGGGCACACCTGTAATTCCAGCGCTGGGGAGGCTGAAAGCAGGAGGATCACTGAGTCTGAGCTTCTTAGTAGACCCTATAACAATCAAATATATTAAAAAAATAAATTGGTGGAAAAATTCTCAGCTTTTGGTGAGTTTACAAATAAAAATATGTATTTATTAATATATAGAATTAAATACATATGGCATTAGGTGTATAGCATTAAATAAATATGCACTATCAAATAAATACTATATTATTTATATATGAATACTATATATTTTAATTTTTAATGTATTTAGGACAGGGTCTACAGGGTCTCACTATGTAGAGTGGACTTGGAGTGATCCGCTTGTATTCAACCTCCCAGGTGCTGGGATTACAGGTGCGAGCCACCACACCCAGTCTCAATCACCCTCTCAGCACACCCCAGGGACAGGGATGGGGGTCGAGCCCCACTGAGCTATCTGGCCAGCTCAATACTATATATTTTAAAAGTAATGATTATTCAATAGTTACTTGCTGGTAATGTTTGCGTGAAGGTTTATGGCACAGTGTCCTCCGTAGCTCTTCTTTCGATGTGCCTATGATGATACCTGGGTGCTCCCCTCGTCTCCCGTGCAGCTCGCATCGCGTGGTTTGGGATCCTCAGAACAGTTCTCCACTTTCAGCAGTCAACCTTTCTTCTCCACTCTGACCATGGAGCATCGGCTTCACCTTGGCCCCTGTGGTGGCGTGGCACCTGGCGTGGACGCTACCCATGTGGATGTCAGTATGGCCTGCAGTGGCACTCACAGAGGCTCTGCGCACAGCTACCACGGGATCCCTGAGTGGAGGGCTGAAAAGCTGAACTGTAGCTGGAGTTCTCAGCAACCTCCAGGACAGAGCCTGGCTGCCACTGGGCTGGTGCGGAGCCTGCGAAGAGGAGTGTCACGAGCGCCACAGCATGCCGTGGAGCCTGGAGCCAGCCACGCGTGGCTTTCTCCTGCAGCTGCTTCAATTATTCCTGCCCGTGACTCAGAGTTGGCTGACTCAGCACCAGTTTGATGTAAAGCCTTCTTTTGTGAATCTGCATTCTATACAATCATTCTTTGAAAGCCAACATTCAGGAAAGAACTCATTGAAAAGTGAAATTGGAAGCAAAAAAAATCTGCAGTGTAGGATGGCATATTTTCCAAAGTGAGATTATTATAATGACACTAGATTTTGAGTGCTGTATGCTTAATAAGTAGCCTATTACGATCAGGTGGAGATGGCTACTCCTTATATCATGAAGAAGCGTGGAAGAAAAGGACAATCCAAGCGTTAGTGAGACAAACCTCGGCATCAACACCATCGGTGGTATTTAATCTCAGCTTTGGTACCTTTGGTGAGGGACAGCATGATTCAGGGACACTGGAGACCAGGGCCCAGAATATTAGGAGAGGAAAATTCAGGGACTTCCTGCTGCGCCGTTTTCCTTGTCACTAACACGGCCAGTTTGGGCACGCTGAGAGCTGGTGCACAGAGTAGCTTAGTCTACTTGCATGCTGTGTGGTTTAACAAGACTAGTTGGCACTAGTCACAACGCCGCCGGTCTGCAAAGGCTGGAGCACAGGGCCTCGGCCCCAGGGCTCGGACCTGACAAAAACGGGGACGGGATTTTCACAGACCCAGGAATGGGTCATCGTGTGTGTGTGTGTGTGTGTGTGTGTGTGTGTGTGTGTGTGCGCGGCCAGCTCAGCCCACCCTGGGGTCGGGGCTGGTGCAGCTGTGGTGCTGAGGATGAACCGCAGGCCCTGAGCGCTTGCCTAAGCTTGCCAAGCAGGTGCTTTAGACCACTGAGCTATCTCGCTGGCCCCAAGGCACAGGGCATCGTGAGGTACAAGGAAGAAGAGCTAAAGCAAGCCACACCCATTCTGGCTGGCCACTCATCAGGCCACGGAGAAGAGCTAGTGCAATGTTCTGGCCAACGTCTTACCGGAGCGTGTCAGAAACCACACGTGTTACAGCACAAACTCAGAGGACAGCCAGGATTCTTGGGTTCTACTTCAATGTGAATTTTAGCCATCATACCAGGGAAGTTCTTTGGTTTACACTACATGGCCTATTTTTAAAAATGATGTGGCAGATAAAAGTTCTCAGACATGCATTTAGTCAGTACAAAATGAGACACAAAGTGAAATGTCACACTGCCTTCTTGTATCATGTTTCTGAACTAGTGGATTCGTGGCAATTTACCATTGTCTTCTTTAGAGGCAGCTATTAATTTTTTACTGCACAGTTTTTTTTTTCAGATTGGGTTTTCTCCCTATGATTCTGTAGTTGATTCTTTACTTCAGATGCTGAGTTCAGAGAATTCCTTTTTTATTTCAGAAAATAATTCCACTCTGAGTTCCTCTATGACTTTCTGCTGTTGCTTATTTACTATCGATGCTAATAATTCATGCATTTGAGCTGAGCTAGTGTCCTCTGCCCTTGTTCTGGGTGGGCACTGGGTTTCCTCCATATGTTTTTGCATTTGATTCTTTACTGCAGATGCTATTAATTCAGGGATTTCTTTTTTCATTTCCAATCTGAGGTCTTCTATATCTTTCTGTAGTTGTTTATTTCAGAAGCTTTTGATACATTGATTTCAGCTGTGTGGTTCCCAATTTGTTCTGTGTTAGTGTCCTCTGCACTCGTTATGGGTGGGCTTGGGGTCTGAGATTGCATTTTGCTCCTTCTCGTTGTCATTTTGTGTAGCACTGTCTTCTGACCTTTGTTGTAGAGCTTTGGTGCAGTTATAACCTTATCACGTACTGAAGTTCAGGTGCAGATCTACAAAGTTTGGGTTTATCCAGCTGTGCCTGGCTTGGGTCTGGCTGCTATGCTCAGCTCCTTCCTGCTGCTGCCCTTGGAAGTGAACCTGATGTGCCCCTCTGGCACGATGTTCTGCTCCTGGACTAGCGGGTGGTTCTGTCCCCTACTCTCTCTGCAGGGATTGCAGCTGAAGGCTTTCACCCCAGGCCTGTATGCCAGGCCTGAGCTAAGTCTGAAGGGGACAAAGTGGAGCAGGGGGGAGAGGAAGCTCTCTCACACACTCACCAGGCCTGGGCTAGGGCTGGATCTGGGGTCCCGAGAATGGGCAGAAGTTCTCACTCACTGGGCGGGAGAGGGTGGGACTGCAGAGCGGTGGGGGGGGGGTCCCAAGGAGGTGAAAGAGGGTCTCACCCACGCTGCACCTGGGCTTGGATCGGCAGGTCCCACAGGCGCAGGGTAGCCAGAAGCTCTCCCACACACTCACTGGGCCTGGGCTAGGGCTGGCAATTTACCTAGTGGCAAAAATACCTTCCAAAAATGTAGCGTAAGTGTTCATTGAATGATATCAGATAATTTATATGTGGCATTAAGAAGGCTTTAGTAATGCTAATTCTATTAAAAAGTATGCTTAAACTAAACCATCACCTCGAACAAATCTAAATAATTAACATAGACAAACATTAATGCTTTTGTTTTAAACACAGAGACTATAAGAATCTATCATTTGGAAACCAAAAGTAGCATAGGACAATATTTAATTTTCAAGAGTTATTAAAGAATATATATGTCTTGAATTATTACATATACATTTACTAATTCTACAGTATTTTATTACTAGAATATTGCACATGGGATTATTTATACCTTAGGAAATAATTATACAACTTGTATTGATGAAATAGGTTTAAATAGATTTTATAATGCTGTCTTTACTTCACAGAGCCACATGAAATTTAATTACTTAGTAATCTCTTTTATTACAAAAACTAAAGAACCAGGTTCTTAGGAATAAGCCTGGGGTTCCAGGGGCACATCAGAGTTGCCCCACGGTTACCCCAGAACATAACTGCCCAGGTCGCAGGCACAAATCCTATGTGAAGGACCCTAGAGTTCCATGATGCCCGAGTCAAAACATATATTTAAATGTTATTGCTACTTCCAACCACCTGCAACCCGAGTTTTGGACGCAACCCTTTCAAGGAATGAAAAGTGGAAGGAGAGAAAGCAAAGTATCCCACCTACCTTTCTCTTCGTGTTTAAAGGTCTATGGGGTGGGAGAAAATTGGGATATAAATATCCATCAGAAACTCCACAGTGGATTTGGCTGTCTGGCAGCCTGGAAGTCCTTAAGAGAGTTGCGGGGCCATGTGCAGGGCTGAGAGACGGGACCTGCTTCAGAGTAGGAAGAGTGCGTCTGCCTGCGCACTGCCTTCCCCTGCACGTGCCTCCCATCTGGGCGCCCCAAGACCCTTCCACCCCAGGCCCACAGCCCCTCCCTGGCAGGCCCGGCTATTTTTAGACAACAGTCATAAAATGGAGGAACACAGTATAAGTGACCAGAAATGTGAACCTCCATATTTACAGCTAAAAATGTGCTGCTACTTGATGTTAAAAGGGTCACAGCTTTTCCTTGACCTGTAGTTTTTATTTAGGCCCTAGGATATAGCTGGTCTGTTTTGATTAGCCAGACCCCAGTCTCATCCCACAGACGGGCATGTCCCCTTTAGCCTTCTAGAATGTGCCTCGGGTGCTCAGTACCTTGATTTACTGTGTCTCATAAAATCCCACATATATTACTATCTTAAATGTACTGGAAAATATTTGGATTGGAGAATTCCACTAAAAATTTATTTTTCATAAACTTTGAGACTTTTATTTTTGCAAAGGGGTGTGTGTGTGTGTGTGTGTGTGTGTATTTCCAGTTTCCTCAAAATGCATGAGTAGAAATCTAAGTACATTCAGCCGTGTATCTGAGGTACTGAGAGATATGGTGTGTGGATTAGGGAAGCACACAGGAAGGCCCAGTTGTGGGCTGAAGTGACACACACTGTCGCCTGCTTAGGGTTGCACTGGTCCAGGAGGCTCGGCTTCCATACCCCAGACTTGGGCAGAGATGAAG
>NW_004524724.1:1611614-1614770 GCF_000260255.1 Octodon degus
AAAAGAAGAAGAAAGAAGAAGAAGAAGAAGAAGAAGAAGAAGAAGAAGAAGAAGAAGAAGAAGAAGAAGAAGAAGAAGAAGAAGAAGAAGAAGAAGAGGAAGAGCTTTGATTTTGTGTCCTGCTCAGCCCTTCTGAAGTTGTACTATACTGGAAATGTCATTGCATTTCCTTTTTATACTTCAGTAAGACATGCAATGTGATTGCTCAAAACATTCACATAATCAAAAATGTTAAAACTCAAAACTATCAGTGCTGAGTCTTGCCGTTTCTCCAGCGGCTGTGGTCCTTCCTGCGCTGCTTGCCTTAGGTTCGCTTTTGGGGTCCACATGGCGTGAAGGCTGTGGGTCACTTAGACCTGAGCCACTAGGAGCCCAGCACCGCCTGGCCAGGTGGCCGCTCCCAGGTGAGCAGCTCCAGGCTTCTGGGAGTGGGGACATGGTGCAGCGGGATCCCCTGGAAACGCCGTAAGGGCGACGAGGGCGTCTGCCACTTTCCCACCCCAGGAACCCTGGGGCCGCAGGGCTCATATGGTGGAGCTTTAGAAGAAAATCAAGTTAGAAACAAAAAAAGGGCCAACAGAACCAGGGAAACTCCAGTAGTGCTTGTAAATAGGATCTCAAGTCCGCATCTTGTACAGCAATTAACCACTAAGAAGAACGTATGCAGTGTGTTAATTATTAAACTGTCCTACCAATTTGGTTTGAAACTGTCTCAATGCTATTTGTTTCTCAATAAAATTATGGGGGGAAAAAAAGAACCAGGGAAACTGAATGCTGGCAGCTCGCGAGTCCGCAGTGCACGCGAGGCCAGGGGCCTTCGCTGAGCAGTCTGGTCTGATGGTGGCCGCGTCTGTCCTATTAGAAGCTCCATAAAGGCTTTCTGTCCTTCACAGCCGAGCTGGCTGCTAAGCTGTCCTTGGCTACAGTTGGCTCCTAAAGCACGGGCTGAAGAGTTTCCCAATCATGCAACTGCCAGGAATCCTTATCAACATAAATGTTCACGTTTAAGTCTTATTTAGGGAGTGCTAAGCATAGCACGGCTGCACCTTAGGACTCACCCTACACTGGCTCAGAATTCATGACCCAGGCCAAAACAAAAGCGCTAAATGTATATTTTCCCATAAAAATAATGTAATTAGAAATAATTCAGGAAAATTCCTCAGAACACTCAGCATTGATCTGGGCCCGTCTAGGCCTTTTAGGCTCAGCGGCTCCCTCTTAATCTCTTTGCAGCCCACAAATAGCACTAAAGAAGCCAAAAGCACAGTGATTGAGGACGTGCAGCCCGAGACCCTGGGCCAGGCTCGCAGTGCCCAGACAGCCCTGTTCCTCCTCACCTGCAACCAACAGCGAACGGGCTTGGCAGAGGCAAAGCCTTCCTGCAGCAAAGAAAGCAAGCAACGAGGCAGGGCGCAACTGACAGGATGAGGAAACGTTTGCCAGCTGCTCCTTAGAAAGGACTAAGAGCTAAAATATGCAAAGAACTCAAAAAAATTGCCCCCCAATAAATGACCCTATCAAAACTGGGCAACTGAAGTGAATAGGCATTTCTCAGAAGATGCACAACGAGTCCATGAATACATAAAAAATTTCACTATATGGGGGCACCAGAAAATGCATAATAAAACCTTCCTGAGGTGTCATGTTACCCCTGAAAAAATAGCCATCATCAAGAAATCAAATAACAAACAGTGCTGGTGAGGTCGCTGGTCCTCTGTTGGTGGGATGTAAACTAGGACCAGCGCTAGTGTAAAACGACAGTGAGAGTCTGTGAAAAACTACAATTAGAAATTCCTCCTGAGCCGGCAATCTCCTACTAGGTACCTTTCTGAAAGAGCTAAAGACGTCATCGTGCCACAGTGACACAGCCACCCAGGTGTGTAGCTACACAACTCATGGCAGCGAATCCAGGCCTAGGCGTGCAGCAGCAGCCGAGCGGCTGGCGCACGGGCCAGGCCTGCACACGGCGGGGCTGCTCTGCCAGCAGCGACGAGCCGAGGCGTGCAGCGGAAGAAGGCGGGCGCACGAGCGTGGATTCCGCGTCTCCCCCTTACCGGAGCAACCCAAAGCGTAAATAATTCAGAGAGTGAAATCAAAGCCAGTGGCCGGAGCCCAGGAGACAGACCCTAGGGGAGGGGAGGGCAGGCAAACGGAGAGGGAAGGTGCGCTGTGCGTGCACCTGCAGCGCCTACGCTGAAGGGCTTTACGTCCTGCGAACGCATACTAATGAAATAAAACAAAAAGAAAGCACGTAGCCCCGCCCCAAAGGGCAGCAGTTAGGCGGCCTCGGGAGTTCTGAAGCTGAAAAGTACTGTGGTAGGATTGCACTATATTTTCTTCAGAAAAAAAAAAACAAACGATATTTAAAATGTTAGTTTCTCCAGTAAGACTGCACGCGGAGCCAGAAGCCCTTGCTCCCAGGCCCTCACTCCCTACTCCCCCTCCACTTCCCTGGTGCTGTGGCCTCCCTGTGCGTGACCTGCTGTCCAGCTTCTGGCTCCACCATCTTCTCTCCAGCTGATTCCTCCTTCTTGCTCCACTCAGACCTCATTGTTGCGCCTGCTCCCCAGAGCTACGAGGCATCTTTGCTTGAAGTTATAGATGCTATTTATTTATTTATTTATTTATTTATTTATTTATTTATTTATAATTTTAGGGAAGGGTCTACCAGGTGTTCAGGGTCTCACTACTAGATCAGACTCATAGTGATCCGCCTGTTTACAGCCTCCCAAGTGCTGGGATTACAGGTGCACACCACCACGCCCAGACTCAATCGCTGTCTCAGCGTGGCCCACGGCCAGGGCTGGCAGGACAGGCCCGGAGATCAAATGCCTGGCCCCTGCACCTGCTTGCAGGTGCTACAATCCGCTGAGCTACTTGACTGGCCCTCAAAGTTATAGATTCTTAATCAAGACTCCTGCTTGCATTTGTTAAAGACAAAATTTCTGGAGATACTCAGGATCATTGCCTTGCCCATCTTCTACATATAACTGTATGGCTTGTCACTGTCATGTTTCCTAGCCCTTTTCCTTTCCCTCTCTTACTTAGTTAGTCCTCGAGTTCTTGCTTTCCCTTTACTTGTATTATACCTTTCTATTTTTATTTCTTCTTTTGAGTTCTTATACTAGGGAAATTATATGATATTTACACATATGT
>NW_004524724.1:1616105-1632119 GCF_000260255.1 Octodon degus
GGGGTTGGGACAGGACACAGAGGTGGGTTTTCTTATCATGGAACTCAGGGAAGGTTTAAAGTATGTATCTTAAAGACCAGTGTGGGAATTTGCATGACTAGTTTCTAGAAAGCTCCTAAACTCCTCAGATAAAGAAATTACCTAATCACCGTTCATTATAGACTCCGGTCCTGACATTTCATTTTTAAGTATACCTTAAATTTGATAATGATAGTCAAATACACAGTTAAGGGAATTACATACAACCCCAGGGTAGGTTCTAAAGTTCATACGAAATAAGCTAAAAGCCCAATAAATGGTGACGATTTTAGTCATGTCTCCATCTATATCTGAAATGTGTGCTTTACCCATTCTGAAAATTTCATATGAATAAGTGTCTTTTTAAGCGTCTCCAAAGAACTTCAACCTGGCCTGGGTATATTTTCCCTCCAGGATTTTAAGCTTAACTTTCTAGCCAAGTTCTGCCACCAGCAGATGAGCCCAGGGATATTTCCAACGACCACACACGAGCAAGCACATTTCCAGGCCCAGGTTCTAGTCCAGGCACCAGGGAGCGGGAAGCGCGGAGCGCGAGCTGCGGAGCGGGCTTGGGCTTCATCCGGGAGGAAGCCTGCCGGGGCGCCCCGGCTCCCCCGCGCTGCGCGCCCCCTTCCTCTGGGGTCTGGGTGCGCGTTCCAAACCCCACTCGGCACCCGCGCGTTTCAGGCCGAAGCTCGCCCGGGAGCGCTGCGGTTTGTAGGAACTGCCAAGATGATGCTCCGCGGCTCCCCAGCCTCTGTCAACAGCCGCCCGAGGGAGGCTTTCTTTCTCGGTCCTCACGGGAGCGCAGGACGCAAAGGCACTGCCTGCTGCGCTCCCTCGCTCGGCCACAGGCAGGAGCCCGGCGTGGAGCGGGGCGCGGAGAGGCCGCCGGAGCCCCCCAGCCCCGCGCAGGGCGAGGCCCACCGCGCTGCTCCGCCAAGCCGCCCGCCGGTACCCGCTGGGCGCTGATGAGGGTTTTTCTAATTAACCTGAGAGATTTCAAACCCTCCTTGGACTCGAAGGGACCCATAAGACCCCAGTGAGGAGAAGCACGGCGGGGCGGTGGGGGAGGAAAAGGGCGCCCCAGGGCGCGGCCAGGGGTGGGTGGCGGAGGCCAGCCGCTGCAGCAGGCGGGGCAGCCGAGTCGCAGGGGAGCGGAGGCCTCCTGCGGAAGCCCTTCTGCGGGGCCTCGTGCAGTAGCGCAGCCTCACGGAATTCTGCCAGTGCTGGATTAGAGGTCTCACCCTTCCAAACGATTTTCTAACACAGTTTAAAAACGAACACACTACTTCCTGAGTGTTATGGCCTGTATCATTTTTTAAAATCAAATCATTTATTTATTTATTTATTTGGTACAGAGTCTCACTACACAGCTCAGACTCCCAGTGATCCTCCTGTCTCAGTCTCCCCAGTGCTGAGATTATAGGTGTGCACCGCTACACCCAGTTTCAGCGCTGACTTGGAATGGAGCCAGCACAGCACATGGTACTGGGGATTGAGCCTGAGTCCTTGCGCTTCCAGGCGGGTACTTAGACTGCTGAGCTATCTCCCTAGAAACTGGCTTGTTTCTAGATGCCCCCAAAGCTTCATGCAGTCAAAGGTGTGGCTTTGCAGAGGTGGCTGGATTTAGTATGTATGGATGTGAATTAAGGGTGTGGACCATGGAAGCCCAACCCTGGGTGCAGGTGGCACTAATCCACAGGCCTGGATAGAGTAGGAAGGGACCAGAAGAAGGTAAGCTGCTGCTGCTGCTGCTGCTGCTGCTGCTGCTGCTGCTGCTGCTGCTGCTGCTGCTGCTGACGCCACCGCTGCCACACCATGAACTTTTTCCCCTCTGCCAAGCCCCCCTGCCTTAGAGCCAGCTGACCATGGAATGAAACTTCAACATACTGTGAACTGAAATAAACCTTTGCTCTTATAACTGTGTCAGGTATTTTGTCCCAGAAATAGAATAACTAAGACATAGAGGTAGGAGGGAAGAAACAAAGCTAGGTAGAAAGGAGCCCAAAACCTTGTGACTCCAAATTGTAACCTAAAGGAAAGTGCAGCTGCCAAATCCAAAGGCACCCAAAGATTTAGCGCCATTTTCACTCCAGCCTTCCCTTTCCGTCAGGCTCACCCTCCTATGTTCCTAGGGGTCTTTGAGGCACAGCAATCTGTGAATGAAGCCTGTGCTTTTCTTCCAGCATTGTGTAGATTCACAACCCCCAGACCTTGACCATGGGACCCCCAGCCCCAGGTCAGGATGCCCCCAGCCCTGAGTGGCCACACTCCTTTCTAAATATGTACTTCTGTGATTCAGCTTGATATGTCCTGCCCCTCATGGCCAGGTCTGTTGTAAATTGGAGCCTACACTCACCCCTTCCAGTGACCGTAAACGCAGCAGATCCAGAAGTGAAGGTTCCTTCAGTTGGCAGAATGAATGCTTCACTTAAATCATCTTCTGTAGAACGCAACAGTACTGTATAGACACAGCAGTACTTGAGTTCAATCAGTTTTGTTTGTGAACAATTTGGTGCACAAACAAAAGCATTTGGAATAAGTTTATTTTTGTTGCAAATTCTATGTTAGGTGACATACAAGACCTCAGTGACTTTTCCCACACAAACACCAACGTGGCCATCTTTTCCAGAATTGGGGAACAAATTAAGTTCATGACCTGAGGTATCATTGTACATATACAACTCCAGGCAGTGAAAGGCTTAATGAAAGGCAAATTTCTTTGAGAAGAAATCGAGATTCCACACCAGGCCTATGTGTGCACACACCATCCACCACCAGTCTGGAGACCCCTCTGAGCATGGCTCCGTTTCTTCTGACTCTGGTGCTTGTTCCCGAGATAGTGGTGACAGGAGCTTTACTACTGACCTTTGATGGTAACGTGGGAACAGTGAATAAATTTTTGTAGTTCTGCAAGCTTAAGCCGGGTTCCAGGGGGATTAAGGACTTCGCTTGCTCGCTCAGGGCAGGCATCTCGCCCACCAGCGCAGCCAGCTTTCCCTAAGCCTAAGCTGATAGCGCTGTAGCCAGAGTGAGCGGCGCAGGCCCCATGACTCCCTGCTCTCCTCTGAGGATGCAGAGGATTGACTCATACTTAGAAAGCTTCATATTAGGCTAATTCAACATGGAAATAAAAATATGCCTAATACAAGACAGACCAAATGGCTTCAGCAAAATCTTTATTCAATTAATTGTTTAAATATAAGAAGAGAGCTAGGAAGCAGAGCCACCAAAGTCTTAATGATGCTGGGGAAAGGATAAGAAATGCAAGTAAGGACAAGAAAATGAAAATAAAAACTTTAAATGAAGGCAGCAAAGAACACACACATACAAAATAAAAAAGCAGCAGGAAGAAATTCAAGTTTCAAGATCTGAAACCACAAGCAGCTAGAAAATATACAAATGAAAAATAGGATATTAAGGAAACAAAAGAAATGTTTTTTTCTTAAGTATGAGAAGAAACCAATAATACATGGAAGAACAAGAAGCCCAGTGTCACACCAAGTGAAGGAGGGGAGCTTAGGCCAGCTAAATAAGTGGCACATGGCTCAGTAGAGAAACTTCAGAAAACAATACCAGTCTTTGTATTTAAATGAAAAGCAAATTCATGAGAAAAACGCAGTTAAAAAAATCAGTAGTATATTTCTAAAAGGAATAAGTATACTTCTAAGACTTGTAGCTTCCGCTCTTCAGGGCACTGGTGCTTAAGTCGACAGTCAGGTCTTGTGGCAGGACCTGCAGGCTGCTGCGGCAGCTCTAGTGGGGACACCAGGACCGTTGGCTGTGGCAAAACGTGGGCCCTGTCAGGATGGTACCCGAGGGAGGTTGGCTGTGACCCCACATCTGTCACCTGCCTCTCCTCCGGGACATCTGCCATCCCCCGAGTGCCCGCAAACACCCCTGGCCATGGCCCTCTGCCATTTGCCTCCTTGTCCCCTGCCCTTGCCTCCTGCTGTCTCAGGTCTGGGGAAGGGGACCAGGTCATATTAGAAACATTAACAAACAAACAGTTTAAAGGAGTTTCATCCTTAAATCCTAGTAAGATCTCTTTGCTCTGCTACAGGGGCCAGGGAGATGGCTCAGTAGAATAAGCGCTTCGCTGGCAAGTGCAAGGGCCTGAGTTCAATCCACTATTAACATAACAGGAAGGGGTTAACATGACAGCATTTCTCCCTTTGGGGAAGAAAATGGCACCTACCACATGACAGCAGGAGCAACACTCAGTGAGTACTTAGGGACGTCCACACAGTCCCAGGGATGACTGCAGACACAGCTTCCAGGTGTTTCCCAGGAAAGGAAAGCAAGCCCAGGTGAGAGGCTCTGTCTCCCAGTGCTGCTCTGTGCTGGAGACTGAAGCAGCGTACACCTCAACGCTGTGACTCAGCCTCTGAAAGGCACAGACCAACTTGGGTGAGCTCACAGGGACCCAGACACGTTTCAGAGCTTAGTAACAAGCACACTGCCTAGGCTGGGTGTCCTACTACACTGAACTCAGTTAATTGACTGGATGGAGTCTTCCTTCTACAGTCCAGAATGCAATTCAGGAGTGCTATCCTAGTACCACAGGGAGTGACCCTAATCCCTACTTCCCGGGGTCCCAGTCACTGCAGCTTCCTCATCCACCTGACTTTGAACCCCCTCTCAATGCTGGTGACATAGGAGTCATTGGCCCTCAGGAGCAGGAGCTGCTGGGGGTGCTCTGCACACACAGCCTGTGTTCACCTCACACCCTCCGCGGCAGTGTGTTGGTATGCCCTGAGCCCCAGCCTTCGCAGCTGCGCAGCACGCAGTGGGTGCAGCAGCCGAGCTCCTAACAGAAGTGTCCACCATAAGGGTGCTGCCAGTGAGTGCTACTGCACTACCTACCACTCTAGACTGACATCGTGAGGAGGAACACACATTCCCTCACAAACTCCCTGCAGGAAAAGCCTGATGCTGTGCAACCCACTACCCAACGCTGCCACTTGGACAGGAACTGGGAGGTCTTGTGGGTCTCTAGGGCTGATCACCACCAAGCCCCTCAGCACACATGGGTGGGGTACGTATGTTGTGTGAGGCTTGGCTTTAGAGCCTTGGGCACAGAGGGGGACAAGGCCCCCTCCTGGCCCTGCCGGGCTAGCAGGGAAACAGCCAATGGTCCTGGACCTAGCATGGATTTCTATATCTAAAAGTCAGGTGAGATGTGAAGAGGCAAGAAAGATGGTGCTAATTTAAACAGCTAAAAGGTAAGAGGGCATCTTCGAGGAAGTGACCTCAGGGCCACAGGAAGGAGGGTGAGGCAAGCCGTGGGAGACATGAGCTAGCACCGCAGTGGAGCAGCGTCCACAGCCTAGTGCAGCGAGGAGCGCGCTGTGTCCCCGCCAGCGGCTGCTGTCCGTGTGTGGAGGGAAGGAGAGAGATGAGCTTGAGCCCAGGACCAGGCCAGGGCAGCTGGGGGAGCGCCATGAGAATGCCAGGCAGCTGCGGGGTTTTCCTGTAATGCGAGTCTGGTACTAAGCTGCAAATCGAGGGGGTGGCAGCCCCCCAGCACCTCAAGAAGAGCCAGTGATGTAAGTGAGGATCGTAGGGGCTGATGTCCAGGAGGTACGACAGACGCCTCACCAGGCAGGAGACGAGGTCTGCACCGTGCGGGGCCAACCAGCCAGGCTGCCTCTGACCCATGTCTCCTCTTCTCCTGGTCCTTCGGCGAGACAGTAGAGGAAATGCGAGCTTATGAGCTGGCCCAGCAGAAGACATTTTAAAACAGTTCACTGGGCTCGATCCTGGACCTACTATGTGAAGTAGTAGGTTGAGATGAGACTTGGATTTCCAGCAATGGAGAGTAGATAGCACCCAGTGGAGCAAGCTGGAAAGTGGGCAAATGAGGACGCTCCTCCGAAGGCGACCTCCTCCATGAATAAACTCTAAAAACTGTGAAAAAGACAGTAGAAAAATAACATCTGCCTTTACTTCAGTCGTAGGTAAACAGAAAAAAATTATCTGTGGGAACAGTCTCTGGAGAAATTCCAGCCACAATCCCACTCTCACATGGTTTGCCATGGGAATTCACACTGACTCCGTGGGGAGAACAGCAAACCCCACAGAAAGAGTGTCGGGAGGAAAGTGCTAAGAGCCGGAAGTCACAGCGACCCTATAGATACAACGTGCGGACACACGAGGTCAAAATAAAAGTCACCAAACATGTGGAAGACACAAACCACCAATAGCACAGGCCCCGACTGTGGGCTTGGCTTGGGGAGACAGGGAGGCCAGCATGCACATAGGGCAAATAGTTCCTACTTAGTGGGCTTAAAAATAAAAGGAAGTAGGATGGATGAGGGCGTAATATTTACTGAGTGTGTTTTTAAAAGAACCAATGGCAACTTCATAAAGAACAAAACTGAAATACGAAATTTCACCAACAGCTTAGTCAGCAATTTAGACAAAACAGCGAGGGTCCGCTGGACAATAGAGCTAAAGAAATTTTCTTGGAGTCAATGAAGAGGCACAGAAAGACCAAAAATAATTGAAGAAAAGATTCTTTTTAAAGGCGAAGCACCTGGGAGGCCAGAGTAGATCGGGCAAGCAACGGAGAGGGCGGAAACACACAGCCAAGGAGGACGCCAAAGCTCAGATTTAGGAGGGCCAGTGTGTCAGCTGGCTTTGGGTCACTGAAGGAGGCCCCTGGGTGGTTAACTGATGAAGAACAAAGGTTTGCTTGGGTCGTGGACATGCCATTCCAAGATGGAACAGTCCCTTGGCTTGGGTCCCGGAGGAGGGCACCACACGGCCATAGTGAGACCTTGTTACAGAAGGAGACAGATCTGAGGTCACTCAACCGCTTTGCAGATGCACGCGCAGTGACCCCGCTGTGTGGGCCTGTCATTCCTCCCTCACACGTCCATGGCGGGGTGTTTAGCACGTGGATTGGTGGTGTTAGCCACGCTCAGCCCAGCCACAACTTTGGTGTGGGCATAGTAAGTGGCATGAGCGGGGATATAACAAAGCTAACAGAAAAGCTAACACTAGAACAGTTCTATACAACACCCGGAAAATAGCTGAAAGACAACTCTAGATTTGGAAACTACAACATACTATTATAAAGTACATGGAACTCTGAATAACCCTGCTGCAATTTAAACACCTTGATCAATGTTTTTAATGTTTTGCCAAATACTATGTTATAGCCTTAATATGTTGGGTTTATAATATTACTCAAAATATCACAGCTTTTTATAAATGGAGAAAGATCACATTTTATACAACAGAAGTTTAAAAATGGGTAAGGATTAGAAAGGAATAAGGAATATTTTCTTTATTTTTAGGTGCTGTGATTGTTTACACTGAAAACACAAAATTCTAGGCAGGTTATTATTAGAACAAATGGAAACCTTAAGCAAGACTGACGTGCAATTAATGTATAAGCTTCACAGTAGGTCTTTACACTGAAGACATGATGTCAGACAAGATAGTTTTCAAAATTATTTGCCAAAGCAATTGACAGCACAGAGCAGTTGAGAATAAACCTGTCGAACGATGTGCAGGACTATTCAGGAGACATCAGCTCTTTGAAAGCAATCTTAGCATAGCCTCAATAAGGGCAGTGTGCAGTACATCGTGGAACAGGACTGATAGCTTAAAGATATTGATTTCAGGTCTCTACTTAAATTAACCTATAAACTCATGTAAAACCCAGTGAGAACCCAACAGGGTTGTCCCTATGAATGTATGGTTTAGGAAGAGACTTAGAGGGCCAATGTAAAGCAGTCCTGGATGGTTATCTAGAAGACATGAAAATGTTCTAAAGCTATAATGAACAAGACACTACAGTAGAAGAAGAGCTTTTAAAACTAAATCAAGAGAGGCCAGGACAACACAAAAATATTTATGGAGAAAAGGATTCAGCGCAGACAGGCACTATAGGAAGACCAGCAATTGAGGGACTGTGACTCCCGGCGCAGTAAGAAAACTAGCGTCTCTGCATGGGGAGAAGTGGGGTGGAATCCTACCTCATGATAAAACAAAAATAATTCCAAGTGGGTTAAGAACTTACATCTGAAAGATGACACCATACCACTGCTTGAAAAGTATGTGAGAATAATTTTAAAATCCTGTAGTTACAAATAATTTTCTTAAGACTAAATATGCAAACAAAAATATTTGTACAAATTTAAAAGAAAAAGACAACTCTAAAGAAAAATAAGCAAAGACAAGGATAGACATTTTCCTGGAAAGGAAGAACAACCAGACTAGTTAAATGTGAAGAGACACTAAATTTTGCTAATCATTAAATAATCACACTACCCTGATTTACAAAAATTGCAAATGTTACCCCGGGTGCTAATGAAGGATTCTCATTTCCTACCGCAGGATAAAAATGGGGTCAAGTTCTTGGGAAGTTCTGGGCTTCACCCCTACTAATGGTGAAATAAAATTATATTAATTCTGTAAGAAGCTGTTTATCTCCTAACATAATCACGCAGAACACAACTGCTCACCAAAGCACTCTTGATATGACATAAATCTCTGCTCCCAAGTGGAAAGTCCACAGAGAGGAGAATTAATGGTTGGGGGCAATCGATGCGCTCAAACATTACAGAGTGGACCATCAGATTGCCACCAACTGTGCATGTGGACAATGGGGACTACTAACAGAATTTTAGTTTTCACTTATGGCCCAAGTCTTGGGTTACGACCCAAATGCCAGCAGCTTGAGTGACTGTAAGCAACGATTCTTGATGCCTGAAGAGCGAAATGGGGAGATGGGGTAGGAGCGGGATTCAGAGATGGCAGAGACTCCTCCTCCCAGGCTGGCTGCTGAAGCGCACCGATGCTTGCCTTGTTATTCTTGCTCATACACACAAGTACATCACAATCATTTGTGTGCATGACATGTGTATTCAAAGCATGATATATTTTGTGAATTTCAAAATATATGGGCTAAAAATCTACCACACCCTTTCTTGTCTTGAAACAGAGGAGCCACATGTCTTGGGGCCTCACACAGCAGCAAGAGAGGCAGCCTTCTTTTCATGTTCTAATGATCCTGGCAGAGAATCCAATCATAGGACAGTTAGAATGAATAAGGGGACAAGGGTGCATACCACAGGCCTGAGACAAAAAAAAAAAAAAAAACTGCAGCCACATGCTGCCCAAGTGGGTGAGGAATGGCTTAGGCCATGCAGGCTTCTGTGGTACTGACAAAAAAGGGGACAGCAAGAAGTTATTTGGTATCTGCTCCACCCATCAACTATAGGCTGCAGAGGCCTAAAGATTTGTAAGAGGAAAATGTATGAAGTAATTCAAGCTGAACACAAATATCTCCACATTAAGTAAAGATGACTATTCCAGGTTTTCTGGGTCACTGGGTCCTTCATCTCTGAAACAAGCTCCACAGGCCACCTGCACTCCACAGCAAAAATGTCTGTGTAGTTCATTTGAAAGTCTGATGTTCCTGCACAGAGCTGAAATTAGCATTGTGCACCTTGCTTCTTAAGCATGGCCTGAAGTTATTAATCATCCTCAGGGAAGCTTTCCTTCTTCCAGGAAGCTGCTTGACCTTGGAGAGAAAAGGCTTTCTCTGTCTCCTACAACATCAGCATGTGAACTTAGTGTTTCCCACTGTCCTCAAGAAGCAGTGGTGAACGACTATGCTGAGACGTTGAAAGAACTGTGTGTCTTCACTGTATAGAGGACAAGTGAGGTGGAGCTGTTTGCTCATTTTTCCCCTCATGAACTCTTCAAATTTTTTTAATTGGGATCATTCCAAAAAATATAAATGAGGAAGAAGTATGTGTTGTCTCCCAAAGGCCAGTTGAACTTTGCTCAGAATGCTTAAGAAAACATCCGCTGGGATGTTTGCTGGTAGAGCTGTGTCAGCTCATCTCGGAGATGTCCCCTCGGGAGCCAGAGTGCGAATGCCAGGAATGCTGGTGCCTCTCTGCGATCACTTCTGCTGGTGGTCACAGAAGTCCCAAGCAGCTTTTGCTGCTGTGCATTCAAGAGCAAGCCAGAAGTTAAGGATACCCTAAAATTCCTAAGAGTCAAGGTTAGGCACAGGAACTAGACTTTTTAGCAAACGAGAAGAGTACAAATGTGTGTGTAATGCTCCTCCATGTGGAAACATTCAGATGTCAAGAGCAAGCAGGTAGAAGCACGAAGGCCTTTGCAGACCAGAGCTGAGCCATGAGCAGCATGGGCTGAGGGCACCCTGCCAGAGGAGTCGCCCATGCTGTTTGCCCCCCATTCTGCCCCTGGGCCTCAGTGCCAGCAACAGGCCACTTCCTGACAGGGTGAGGTGGGGGCAGGGACACAGGTCATGGTGGGGCTCTGTAGGGTGAGGAATGCGAAGGAGATGCCTCTGAGAGTTCTGTCCTTTGACCTGTTAATCAGATTATGTGTTAGAAGTTACACGCTTTCAGGCATCCTAAGTGCTTGTACTTTTCTTCATTTCAACAAAAATGTCTTTAGAGCTCATTATGAGTGAGTCTTTCATGGGAGATTAATCAAAGCTTACAACAGAGCCAGACCTAAATGCAGGCCTGAAAAATTAAATATGAATCAGAAAAAAAGAGACTGCTTATTATTCAGGGGCAAGGATTTCTCCCACCTGTGGCTGGAGCTGGCCTGTTCATGGCAGGCAGGCAAGGTCATTGCCACACGGAGCTACCATCTAGGGAGATGGAGACCAGCACACACTCACACACACACGGACCAGCTGGGGCTTCTCCCAGGTTCAACAGGTGTGAGGCATGTGAGTGCTTGGGCCAGGTCCACAGTGCAGAGTGCGCAGCAGGTAGAGCTAGATGGGGCTGCAAGTCCTTGGGGCATCCCACAAAGCAGTGGTGGCTTTCACCATGCAGAGTCCTGGGTCACCAAGCGGAAGGTAAAGGAAGGGTGTGTGAAGAAAGCTGTAGGCACTGCCCTATTTTTTGTGTCTTAGAAGCAGAAAGGACTAGGTCTCTAGAGAGTTCCATGCAGGATCACCTGAGCCACTCATCCTGAGAGCTGAGGTGGCTGCTGTAGCCTGAGGAGGAGAGGTGAAGCCCTGAGCCCACCTGATACCACCCGGGCTAGGTCAGACACAGGGAAGTCAGTGATACCAGGTCACACCCAGAGGCTCTACCGGGCTAAGACACCAGCCTGTTCTGTTTTTAAAGAAGTACCCAGCACCAATTTTATTGTTTGCAGGCCCACATAGCCCCCAAGTGTCGGCAGGCCCCTGGTGATAACTTCTCAGGCCAGCCCTGGCCCAGCCCTTTTCCCACAACCCGCTCCACCTCCTCTCTCTACCCTCAGTGGCTGATCTCTGCAGCTCAGACCATCTGCAGTGTCCTCTTCCTGCCCACCTCAAGATGTTGCGGTCTCCCCAGCCCCGGGGAGGCCCTGATGACACCCTGTCCTGTCCTTCCACTTCCTCATATTCCTCAGGCTCGAAATACTGCATGGACTGAGTGGATCAGTGGTCTGAGACATTGGCGCCTGTGTTAGGACAAATACTGAGCTTCCCCAGGCGACGATAAGTGTGCTGTGCTCTGGCTCTGCGTGGTAAGCAGCGCAGAGAAGGCCCGCCCCAAAAGGAGGAAGAGGGGAGGCAGTGGGGAGAGGCAGCGGGAGCAGGCGGCCCTGCAGCCTGGGGGTCCCCTCGCCCGCCACATCTCCCAAGGGGCTGCTCCAGCTCCGGTGACTCTCAGGTGGGCAGGTGTCTAACTGGGCCTGGCAATGTTCTGTCCTAGAGTTCTTCTCCTAGAGCCTTTGGAGGAGATGTGCTTGGGCTACCTGGCATCGCAAGCCAAAGGAGGAGTGGAGACAAAGCCGTTTGTCCCTCTCTCTCTTGCTTCAGGGCAGAAATCAGCAGCAGCAGCAGGGCTGAGGTGACCTTCACTTTGTACCTGGGCCCCGCACACCCTGGACAACTCAGACCCCTACCCAGGCTCAGGAATTCACTTCCGTGCTTCACATGTAAGTGACTCTAAGTTTCTATTTCTTGGGGGTAAAAGCATACCTGATGGGGGGCAGAGGGTGTCTGTTAGAACAAAGGCAAAGCTTCCTTCAAAATAAATTAAGAGCTGTGCTCTCGGCACCACAAGAGCTAAGAGCAGTGTCCAGCATGTGAAAAACGCCCAGCACATGGTGACCACTGGACAGGAGAATGAGAGAAATAACAGTCACTGAATATTTTCACAAGACAGACAGAAATTGGGAAATGTACTTTGGATCTGAGATCCAGAGCTCTTGCCTGAGGGGTGGAAAGTTCAGCACTGAGCTAGATACCTCATCAGAGCACATGGAACAGAGAAGACCAAAGACCCAGCTAGTGTTGCAGCTCCGCTGCTTACCTGCTGCGGGAATGCCTTTACAAGAGATCCAGGTTATTCAGACCCCAACAACAACGACTGTGCTCAATCAGAGTTGCTTCTGCCCCTGACTTCCAAAGAACATGTGTTTTGACACACACCAATCTGCACGTAAGATAGAATGGCGCCTCTGCTAAGGAGCTCCACAGACTGCCGTCACTGGAAGGCTCCCCCTGCACCTCAGTGGGCTGGTGAGCCCGTTGAAACAGAGCCATCCCGAGTCCCCTGCATGATTCCCCTGGAACCTGTAACTGCACACATCTGTTATCTGTGTTTCTCAACACACCTCAAACTTCAAGCTCTAGGCTTGCAGTGAGAGCCTACCTCAGCTCCTTACTGTGTTTGGGGCCAGAGCAGGACGTGGGGAGGGCCAGAGGATGGGGAGGGAAGGGGGAGGCATGCAACAGGCAGGCCAGGCCCCCGGCCAGCACTCCTTTGGGGCCGTGCCCTGCGTCGCCAGCGTGACCAGGGCGAGGGAGAGGGCTCCTTCCCAGGACGACACTTCCCAGGACGATGCATCCTCTCCTCCCGAGCCAATCTGCTCGTCTCCACAAACGTGAAATTGTTGTGGATGTGCATGTGTGTATGTTCTTTAACATTGCTCTAATCATTTGTTAGAGTGTCTAATCCATGTTATTTTTAGACAGAGGAAATTTGTGGCAAAAACGGACCATCTGGACAATATTTGTATGGTTTCTATTGGAGAATTGTACTCAGGAGACTGAGCATGTTTCCATGAATCTAAGCAAACTTCTGCTCCACATGACTGGAATCATCTCGAAGGGCTCCATATCAATCAGAGCACAGGCTGAAGTCACAGGCTGGAGGCATATGTGAGTAGACACCAAAATAGAGACCTTTAGGTAAAGTCATGCCGGGCTCCAAGCGTCAGCCTGTGCTAACCTGACCACGGTGGCTTCGTGGTGCTCACCTGCACTGCACGCCCGGGCTTGGCTGCTACAGCGTCTCCAGCCGCTCGTCAGCAGGTACACACAGCACCATCGATATGCAAATTCCATGGGGAAAGGGACAAGCAGCTGGAGAAAGGCTGCAGAGGCTCCTGCAGGAGAGGACGTAAGTAGGGCTGGGAACGCTCATCTAAATGGAAATTTATGATGAGGTGGTGTAATTATTAAAGTTTATTTCTCCAGCCATCATCACTCCATGTTCTGAAGTTTATGTTTCATAGGCAGAGTGGCTGATGTCAAAGAGCTGTGGCATTTCTTATGGCCAGACAATTTTGGCTGTGTCTTAGATGACAAATTGGAAGACCGTGGATGTGAAATTCACAATGACATTTCCCAGTGATTCATCTTCTGAGCCAAATTTGACCTTTGTGTTGGCCTAAGAAACACTAAATGGTTGGACCACATTCCCACGTAATGTGAGCACTTGAGTTGGTAAGAGCTTGCAATTTCCACGCCTCCTCTGTCTCTGAGCCCCAAGTCCTGCCCTGGTTTTTTTGAAGCCTAAACACAGCCTCAGCCCGGAGCATGCCTACTGCTGAGCACAGTTGCACCCCACCTGTTGCAGGACACACGTGCTCTGCGCACGGGCCCCTTGCCATGCCGCAATGCCCTGTGGGTGAAGGGTGCACAGCTCCATCCCCGCTCCACACCCTACCTGCCAGTTAGCACATGGGCATTGCTGGTGAAAGGAAGTGTTCGGACTCGAGCTCATTCTCATTCTCTCTCATCTAGCTCCTCTCCCCTCTGCACCAGACCTAACCCCAAGACTCACAGGCTGGGAACCTGGAAGCTGAACTCCCCTCCTCCTGGGCCTCTGCAGCCTGCTGATGGCTTTTCCTCCTGTTTCCACCTCCTTGGCTTCTTCCTGGCCAGCGAGGTTTGATGTGTGGGTGTGCGGGCTCCTCACAGGGGGTCCTGGGCTGGTGGACTGGGAGGAGGGCTCGAGGGCTGGCGCTGCCTCGGAGCGCGTGGGCAAATGGGCTGAGCATGCACAGGAGTGAGCAGCCTTTAACTGTGAGGCTCACGCGCTGCTCATCTTCGTCTAAGCCTTCTCCAAAAACTGCCAGATACACAGTTATAGTAAGCTAATACTCTGTTCTGTAGAAGTCACGCAAACTGTTTTTCATTGCTCAGCATGATGCTGTTCAGACTTAATGCACAGAGCACCTTGGAGGTCAACCATAAGCATAATCCAGTGGCCGTCTTCACTGGACACGGGAGTACATCTGCAACCCAGCACTCTGGGAGGCTGAGGCAGGAGGATCACCAGCTGAAGCCCAGCCAAGGCAACTTAATGACTCAGGGAGACTCTGTCTTGCAAAAAATAAAAAAGACCCAGGGATGCCATCCATGTGGAATTGCGACCGGCTGTGTTCAGTCCCCCACCAGCACACAGACCAGCCTTGCCCGTGCTCAGTCCACCAAGCTCTTGGGCTGCCTTCCACGCTGCTCACCTCACGCTTCTCCCCAGCAAGGTCAGTACTGTCTATCAGGTCTCTGAACCCTACAAGGCAGCAAGGGCGCAGAACGCAGGAGGCCCCGAATTGGGAAATCTGCTCCTTGATTCTAGTTGGCAGACCATGCCTGACTCCAATTATCCACCTCTGATTTCTTAGGTGGATTCATGGTGACAGCCAGAAAGAGGGAATTCAGACTTTCTTTCTGGCTCAAAGTGTTTCCGCAGGTGACCAAGGGGACACTTCATGTGCACACACAGCCCTTCCTGCTGCTGAGAGAATTTCCAAGTCAGGGAAAACACCCCAGAGCGACCTGCCCTCCTGGGGAGGCCTGCCGCCACAGAGTACAGCCTGGGGCTTGGTCCCACTGTGCCCACGCCAGGGTCCGCCAGGCCTGGCGTCCCGCACCTTTCAGACTGGAGACAAAACCCATAAAGTTTTACAGTCAGGAAAGAGCCTTCAAAGAGTCACATCACTTCAAAGGACCAATTTTCCTAATGAAGCTGGCAATTTAAGGCAGCAAAGAGTACTAGAGGGTAGGAGCCAGGGATCATCTTCTCAGCGCGGCAGCTCCTGACACGCAGAGCACACCCGCGCAGCCATCTGCGTCCGCAGCCTCCACTCCTCACGGCGTCCACACTGCAGACTGAGCTCCAGGCCCTGCGGCCGCTGACTGGGCTCTCACCCCCTGTCGGCAATTAGGGCCCGGAATCTCCGGAGAGAAGCAGGTCCTTTGTTGTCCTAGAGCTGCGCACGCGCACCCTACAGACAGGAGGATTTACAGCTGACTGGGCTTACACCTGAAGAGGTCAGTGCGAGGCACTCAGGAAATGCAGCCTCTGAAATGCTTTCCTGTGGTGTGATTCTGCTTAAATTCTCAGGGTACAACCATCCAGCGTCCAGTTACCCAGACCCACCCACAGCCGCTGCTGTTCACGAGGCTCTGAGCTCAGCCGCAGTGCTGCACACTCACCAGGTACGTGTGGACAGAGCTGGTTCAAAACTGGAAGAAATAGAATGAGAAAACCAGAACTCATGGTGGGCTGATGTCATGACTGGAGCTAGGAGCTCAGCAGTGGAGAATGCATTTAGAATGCTCGAGGCCTAGAGCACGAAAGGAAAGGAGGGGAGTGATGGAGGGAGGGAAAAAAGGGAAGGAGGAAGGAAGGATGGAAGGAAGGAGGGAAGGAAGGAGGGAAGGAAGGAGGGAAGGAGGGAGGGAGGGAGGGAGGG
>NW_004524724.1:1632762-1641447 GCF_000260255.1 Octodon degus
GGCATGTGTGAGCAGAGCCCTCCTTTGTCTAGGTAGCAATTGGAAATTATTTAATCAATCATTTTCCCACAGCCTTTTGCTTTTCAAAAGTTCAGCACACATGGGAAAACAGCTTTGCTGTGGAAGAGTACCTACTTTCCATTATTTAAATATCTCTGCATTTCTATAAGAGCTTCATAAGATAAAATAAAAACAGTTTTTCCTCTGGGAGGCCCCTTACACAGTACACAGGCAGCCTGAACCCCCCAAGCTCCCTCTCACCATGTAAGCTGGCTGCAGAGGCCCCTGAGCTTCATCAACAGCTGTGTCTCCCTGCGTACAACGTGCCCCTCCGTCTCTGTGTGGTATGACGGAAAGAGGGTGCTGGAAGAACATCTGTGGAAGTGAGGAGCGAGGAGAGCCAGCGGGCTCCCCGGGGCCCATGTGGATAAGTTCTGAAATGGTGGATTCGGCCAGGAGAGGCGGTGTGGGCTGTGATACCCGTTTTCATAGGTTTCAATGACCCCACAGTGAAGTAGAGGGTGTATTTTTTTAGAAAACAGTTTATTTAATAGTTTCTTTAAATTATATGACAGATGTGACTTCACAAAGCAGATTAAAAATGATAAATGAGAAAAGACAAAGATAACAGCTAGCAGAGCAGGGAACTAAATTTATCATCAGCAATAAGCCTAGCTCATGAATCAAGGTGCTGACACTCTGTCACACGCAGAAAGCACCCGGAGCAGCTTGCCTGTTAATCCTCCCTGCAGCAGGAGACCTGCGGCTCTCCCCACGTTGCCTGCCACACTTCTCACCCAGGTAGCCAGGAACAATCATACAATGTGTGCTGGAAGCCATGGGGCTTTTCCTGCCTGGGTGGAAGCAAGCTTCTGAAGACAAAGTGCAAGTGCTGGGGAAGGAAAGGAATTGCTCATGACTCAGAAGGCAGGCAGGGTGAGTGCAGGCAAGGAAGACCTCAGAGCACCACATCACTTCGTTTTTATACTTTCCTGCTGGGATGAATGTCCATTTTGTATCTGTGTATTCAGAATGGTTAGGATAGATATATAGTTACATTCTCTTAATGAATAGAGGGATTTGTTGTAATAGTGTTTGTAAATAGGATATCATGTGTGCATCTTGTACAGCAAATAACCACTAGGAAGAGAGTATGCAATGTGTTAATTATTGACACTGTCCTACCAGTTTGATTTGAAACTGTCTCATTGCTATTTGTCTCTCAATAAAATTATGGGAAAAAATTCACATCAAAGAGAAGATGCTGACCTAGCAGCACTCTGACTCCGCACCTCCTAGCAGTGTGCGCCGTGTCACAGGTGCCCTACACAGCTAGAGTCTGGCCCACTGGGCTTTAGGGAAGCTGCAGGACCATACTGGTGTCGCACCTGCTGTGTGTTTGTTGGATTTGCTGAATGAGAAACACGAGCTGTCAGAAAGGGACGTGGGCCTTGCACCATGCATTGGGGAATGCAGTTTCCCAGCCAGCCTGGGTCAGGGCTGAAGTCTGGCTTCACTTCCACCAGCCCAGCCCAGGACTCTCACCAGCCGAGCAGCTGCTAGGTGCTATGCAGACATGCAAAGAACCGACATCTGCCTGTAAAGCCGGGATAGCACAGCTGCCAGGGAGGTGACAGTTCTGTGGGCTGGACACCCAGCCACACAGCCAGCTCAGGCCAGGCTGGGCAGGGCAGTGGGCTCAGTGGCAGCAGCTGGCAGCCTCCTGCTGGGTACTGCTTCCCTCTTCACTGTTGGCTCTGCTAGAAGACCTACAAAGCAGAGGTTGGAATAAGAAAACCTTCAGTGAGCAGTGACCAAAACATACTCAGAAGCCCTAAAAGTACAGCCAGAAGCTGATGCTCTCTCACAGCGTGCAGGTGTGAGGACAAATATGCATGTGCACACGGATACCCTGGGCAGGAGTGTGTGCTCACTCTTAGAAGACACTCATAGAAGTTAAAGTGCTTCATCGCACCCTGAGGGGCGCCTTACCCATGGGGAGAGCCGCCATGCTCCTCCATCCCAGTCTGCAGGCTGCCTCAGCAAAGGGTGTTTCCTTACTTTGGAGTCCTGTGTCACCCTGCGCCTCGGAGCACAGCAGAGTGGTGGGGGCCGAGGAACCCTGGCTGCGGCTGCTGACACTGCAAAAGCGGAGTTCTGAGATCGCCCGCCATGAGTGTGCTCGTGTCTACTGGGTCTTGTGTTTAGCAGCACTTGTTTTACACAGCTAGGTGCTCAGTATCCGTGCATACATTTTTACAAGCATTCTCTCCCCTTTCGCTTATTCCCTGAACAAGTGCCAGCGGCCTCCACGTCTCTTCTGATCAGCATGAGCTTGAAGGTCACATGGGCATTAGCCTCCCTATGCCCGCCTACCAGGGAATGCCAGCGCAGGAGACGTTGTTTTCCATCGTTTGCTTTTCCGTCTTTTGAACTAGAGGTGGTTCTTGAATGGGGCAGACGCTTGGACTCTGCTGCAGTCTGCCCAACTGCAGCTTACACTGGAGAACTGAGGCCGGCACCATCGGAGACACCACCGAGATGTGCTGAGTAATTACTACCACTCTTCTCTTCCCTGTCGACCATATGAACAATGCTCAATGTCTCTGATCATGAGAGAAATGCAGATTAGAGCAGCGATAAAAGTCCATCGCGTGAGCTGGGGAGATGGCTCAGTAGAGTAAGCGCTTGCCTTGCAAATGCAAGGGCCTGAGTTCAATCCCCAGTTCTGTAAAAAAAAAAAGTCCATCGCGCACCAGAAACACTGCCTGCCATCCCGACGTCAAGGCCTCCGGAGTGCTGGTGGCGCTGTCGGGGAAGCACCTGCTCCTGGTCGTGGGGCCGCAGGCCACTCCAACCACTCTGGAAGTCTCCATGGGCTGCTGAAAGAGCTAAATATCGAAACTCCACCTGAAATTTAGAAATTCCAGCTGTTCTACTTCTAGGAATCTCCTCAAAGGAGCGAAGGATACCATTTTACAGCAATATGCACATAGCCGTATTTACAGCAGCAGAGCTCAGAGTAGCCGAATCCTGAGGCAGTGCAGAGGTGCCATCAGGCGAGTGGGGAAGGACAGTGCGGAAGCTGCAGATGACGGGATACTGCTTAGCTGTAAAGAAGGATAAATTCAAGATATTTGTAGGAAAACAGATGCATTTGGAAAATATAATGTTGAGTGAAATAAACATACAAGCGTAGATATCACAGGCTGTCTCCACGTGAATAGGACAAGTCGAACAAGGAAAGAGCACAATGACAGTAAGTAACCAGTACACCTCAGCAGTGCCCAGGGAAGATGACAGATGGGTAAAGAAAACATAGGGATAGATCTCTTGAAAACGCGGCAGGTCCAGGAGACGGGGGAAGGGACGTGGGAAGACAGGATCGGCGTCCAGGTCCCGAGCACTCATGACGGATGCGAACACTGCATGTCCTAAACGTGGGCTAAGAGTAAGATCACAAGAATGAACGCGGGGACGGGGGTTAGGGACAGAGGGAAGGACGTGGGTGGGCAGGGCACGGGGAGCACAGAGGATGCGATGTGCGTCGTGAACACGACCTCCCCAGGACAGAGGTCAGCTCCGTGCATCATAAGCATGTGCTAACACCATGTCAAAAAGAAGAAAAGGGACCACCGAGGATTCCCAGAGCAGACAGGGGCGCGAGCACGGGCTGTGTCTGGACCAGGGTGCAGCGCCGGCTGCAAAGGAGAGAGGAGCAAACGGAAGAGCAGGGAGGCGGCTGGGTCACGCCCGGGTGGGTCACAAGTGCCGGCGCATGGATGACCGGCCGCGGCATCTCAGGGAGCCCAGCGCCTGTCCAGATGCGCGCGTCCCCTCGGACCAGAGCACCTGGCCGCTCTGAAAGGTGGGGCGCATCCACGTAGCTCACGTCTTAGCTGTCACGTATGCTAAGTGCTTATTTTGCAGCATGTAACACCCTAATTTATTATGCCCTAGAAAATCACAGACAGGCGTCTTTTTAAAGTCTTCATTACGATATAAATTTTACTGATTTTTTAGTGGAGGGGACCAGAATTAAATATGAAGTGCTAATATTAATTTTGACGGAAAAATGTTTATCACCAGACTTTAAAAATAAAAATGTACTGAACATTTATTATACTTTTCCACTGTTGCAGATGCCTGATTTTCTAAAATCCTATTTTATTTTTAAGACCAATAAAATGTCAATGAAGTAATGTTACATGGAGGCTTTTGGGTGAAGCAACAAATGGGTTTTCTGACTTGCAATGTGAAGTTGTGGGTCAGCATTTACTTTCCCAGCACAAGAGAAATATTAACTTTGAATGTAGTGATGAATGACCTCATCAAGATGACCCCCCAATGTACGCCGACACTAAGCAATGCTCCTGAATCTACCATGAAGGCTCATAAGCTCATTTCTAAGTTGGTTTTGTGCTGGCATCCCGGGAGGCTCCGGGAACGTCCGAGGATGGGCGCCAGGTGAAGGAGGATGCCCGCACCTGGGGCGACCCGAGGTTGTTCTTGGTGATCACAGCGATCCCAGGAACACAATGCTCTCACGGGTGCGCTCTGTTGCAGCTGTCACTTCCTGCCACCAAAGTGCATGCCTTCACATCTGTGTTCGAGTGACTCTCAAAATTATTGAAGACCATTTCTTTCCTTTGGCTCTTTCTCAAGCCCACAGACCGGCAGACCCTCAGGTACAGGTCCATTTTGTAGAAAGAAGCCTCCCTGTCACACAACAAGGAGCAGCGCCAAGCATGGCGTGGCCACCCCTGCATGTACTAGCAGAACATTTAACCTAAATACATCCAAAGTTGGAGAAAGTTGAACAACAAAAAATAAGATTTTAAACAACTCAAAGAGTAAAATATCCATAAAATCATGATATAAATTTGTGATTAAATAAACAGACTGGGGAAGAGGGAAGGACAGACCTTCCTTAAAAAAACTCTAATTAATAAGTGGTACGAGAATGAGGAAAGCAGAAAACCGCTGCTGGAGCCCACTGCGCTGGCTGCTGCACGTCGGCTTCACTGAGGAAAGCTAAATTACAAAGATAGAGGGGTCTGTGTGGCCCCAAATGACTGGCCACATATCCATTAATTGCCATTATTTATTAATTAACCAGTAGTCTAGCATCCTAACATTTCACAACATAAAATTTCTTCCTTCCTCCTCCCTAGGAGGTAAAGCTAAATCCTCACTTGCAATTCCCTTTGCAAAGCCAATTCCCTTGCAAAGCCTGGAACTGAGTGAGGTGGACCAGCTTCCCAGCCACCAGGGCCTGGCGAGTCCTCCACCAGGAGATCGAGACCGAGTCAGAACACGGGGCCACAGGCGCTTGGCATGAGGAGAGCGCTCATCTGCACACGTGCCCAAGTCCACAGCCTCAGGGTGGTCACGAGAAATGTCAGGCCAACCTCAGCGGAGGGGCATCCTTCCTTGAGTGAGAGACAGGGAGAGACTGCAGCAGGCAGAGCCAGGAGTTCAGGGGCTTGGGGGCGGGCCCACTGCCACCATGCTGGTGGCCTGCGGGTGGCCAGCAGCAGCAAGACATCACTGAGGAAGAACAGACTCCTATGACACTAGACCTGACCAAGTTAATGCCTCAGTGTTGACCGTGTCACCACATGAGAGGAAGACATCAGCCGCAGGCAAACACAGAGCTCTCTGGACCCTCTGCAGTTCTTCTGGGCACCAACTGCTCCAAAATACAACTTGGTCAGTTGGAAGGACTCAGAAGGGAAAATGCATTCAGCGCCCTACCTGGGTTGGGCAGGCAGTAGCTCACGTACTCAGCCCAGCTCTAGCGGAGGGAGGAAACCGCCTGCTTTCTCCACATGAAAGCCTAACACCTAAGTGCTGCGTATGGTCGGGGAGGGTCATGAACACTGGAATTAAAGACTAAAATGAAACACCACTTAATCAATTTGGCTTTCCCATATATCTTTAAAGTAGAATACAGTGACCATAACAGCAGCTACAAACCTGATCTCCAGGGCGCCCTCACACTCTGCGGGGGCTGGGATGACTTCGCCGACAGGGAATCACACAGCACCTTGTTTCAGGATTCTCTAATCACGGAGTCAGATGCTTTTCTGCGATGTCGTGGACCCCCTGGGACTGTGAGGCCAGGGCAGCCAGCGAGTTTGGAGAGGGGTCTGGAACGTGTTCCTGGCCACCAGGAGCTTGTTAGAGTACGCACTCCGCGCTCCTGGGTGCAGGAGGATTTGGAGTTCACACTCTTCGGGAAGCTGACAGGGCACAGGTTATACGGCTTTATCTTCCAACAGGTTTGTGGAGAAAGGGAAAATAGAAGCCAGATTACAAACACCTTTGGTGAGAAGCCTTTAAATGGGAGAGGGTTTCGCCCTGCTGTCAGAAAGCCTCATTCCAGACACCTGCCTCTCTCAGGATCATCCCTGGAGCCTAAAATGGCAGGATATGGCTTTTCAGTCGCAGAAAGGCTAACTATGTGTGAAGTGCTTCAACTCCTGTCATCTGACACCACGAGAAAAAAACTTCTGATCCATCAAAGCGCATAGACTGTGCCAGAGCCAGGGCCCAAGCAGGGCACCAGCAGAGCCACTGAATTTGCCAACATAAATAATGGCTTCTCTCCTGCCTGTTCCCTCTCCAGAGACAGGTAATTCCTGTTGAAAACCAAAGAGAAATTACAAATAAAACGTTCACAGAATCCTCACAGCTGCTTCCGCATTACCCTGGAGGAAAGGCATCCTTGCAGAGCCTGGTGGGGGCAGCCGGGCTCCCTCCTGGGCGCCCCGTCTTCTGAGGCTTGGTGAGCCCCGTGGTCAGCGCCGGAAGTGGGCAGAGCACATGGCCTCCTCGTGCCGCTGCTGGTGCTCCCAGAAGTGAGGGTGGTGTGGTGTTCTTCACTCGTTCACGAGAGCCTAGGCTGAGTTCAAAGAAGCAAACGTGTCCTGCGCTGTCTGCAGAGTCTGACCTTCGCTTTTGTAACAGAGTCAGGAGGGGGGCGTGAAGGCGGAATGTGTGATGCGCTGGAGTCGAACCTGGCGCGCGTGTGCCTGGTCCCACGAAGGCAGATCCCCTCACTCCTCCTTGGACGTAGGCCTGTCTGTCCATTGCCCGTTGTGATTGTCCCCACACAGGCAGCCTTTCCTCCCTATCTACCTCCCGTCCTCATTTGTGGCATTTGCCAATTTCCAGTATTCAAATACTCCCACCTAGCCAGCTTCAGGCCACCACCTGCTTGTTTTGCTGGCAGTTCACACACTTCCTGCACGACTAGAAGTCACTCTCCACAATGTGTGAGCCAGCTCAGAAGCAGGATGGCTAAGACCAAGTTGGCCCTGCTGAGACACAGTGGCCAACACAGTCTGCTTTCTGTAATTCTGCTAATCTATCTCGACCTCTTCCATTTTCCTTAGTACAAAGCACTAAATCGACCTCTCGCTGACCGTCCAAGGCCCTGTGCAGTCTGACCTGTGCCCCCCTTTTACCTCCCTCTGATGCCTTGATTTTAATTACATACCAGCCTATTGGTTTATCACGGCTGACTTCCATTCCTCAACCCTGCCTTGATGCCTCTGCTCATAGGTCCGGCGAGTGTAATACTGTTTGCTGCTCTGGCCTGATCGTTTCTATTTCTGTGGGTCTCGGCCTAAACACTCACCGAGCAGGAAGGTGCTGGCCATCCTCACTGCAGCACATATTTGCAATACATGTTCGTATGGCTTCCTTCAACATTAGAACCTCACCCCTCCTGCAAACCTCCAGGATGACTTGCCTAACTCCCTCTTCATCCCCAGACTGTACACTTTCTGAAGAGAGATGCAATGTTTCTGAGATAGTCCAGGGCCTCCAGAAAGTGCCTTACTTTCTGGATAAACAGTGGGTAAGCGGGGATTTTCCAGCTCACATACCTGGGCCTTAAACAAATTTGCATATATATAAATAAAATACATTCATAGTTACATTCAGAGTTATAACTTTTGCCATTTGGATTCAAATCAATTCCAAAAAGAAAGTTCTCCAAATTCCTGAAAATGTGGTTTAAAAAGTAATATATTCTGAAAGCTAAGTCTTAAGAAATCAAGTCATGCAGCTTCAGCGATGACTGAGAAAGCCACCCCTAAGGAGTTTCGGAGCATAACAGGCACAGCACACAGCTCGGAATCTTGGTGCAGGGCCCGGAGCACTCAGATGAGTCTTTATAAACTTGTCAAGATCGATATGCAGGAGACCCCCATGTGAGTTATGGACCTCAGACTGGGTGAGCTTCGACTTTGCTTAGCTTCACAGCTCTCCTGCCTCTAATTACCCTTCTGCCCCGTGCCTGGCAAGACCCTTGAGAGTTGGAGCAACACTGCCTGCAACCTGGGAGCACTTTGTGCAGAAGCACCAGGCGGAGGCCGGGGAGTCTGGCACAAAGATGGCTATGAACCTTCACTTGCCATCTGGTGTTACTGCTGGGAGAGCCTGATCCTCAGAGACGTGCGGCACTGAAGCACCTTTGGAAACAAAGCAGAAACAGTCAGGGCACTGCGCACACTTACTAGCACGCTTTGGAGACTCCTGGGAGTGGCTTTCCACGTGAATCTACCAAAAATACCGCAGCAGTGCATTTATAAGGAATGCCTTACAAATCCTACTATGTATTTTGGAAGGCTCAAGTAAAATTATAACCCCGGGAATAAGCAGCAGCCCTTGCTC
>NW_004524724.1:1642872-1646947 GCF_000260255.1 Octodon degus
AAAAAGAAAATTAAATTAGAAAAAAAGAAAAGTTCATTCCCGCAGCACTGAGGTTCTGGCTGGGCAGCTCGAGGTGGGATGAGAAGGGGATGGCTGGAAACATCAGGTAGATCTTTCTCTTCTCTTCTTTTCTTTTTCCTCTTTTTGGGACATGGTCTCACCATGCAGTTCAGGCTGGCCTTGAGCTCACTTTATAGCTAGGCTGGCCTCCAACTTGCAGTGACCCTCCGGCCTCCACCTCCTGAGTGCGCCATCACACCCGGCACCATCAGATAATCTTTTGCAAAGGTGAAGAGGATCCAGAGATGGAAGGAAGGGGAGAGAAAAAGGCCAGCGCTGTGTGAGGCACACACCCCAACTCCCCACGAGCACGGTGACCCCTGCATAATGCACACATGGGTCAATAAAAATAAAAATAATGACAAGTTAATGAGATATTGAAACATCTGGGGGCTTTTCAGGACGAGTTCACAAATGAGGGAAATAAAAATGAAAGAGAACAGAAAGATTGGAGAGTGGGGTAACGGGTTACGGATATGCGAACACTGAGTTATCCCCGCTTGAGCTAACGAGCATATCCAGAACCTCACATAATTGCTTTTTGTGCTTGTAATAAGAGCACTCTAGATCCACCACCTCGGCAAATTTCAAGCATGCAGCACAATACTTTCACTGTACTCATATCCTACAGTAGAGCTCCTTAAAATATACAATTTTACTTGCAAACTGCATTGCATCAAATCATGAGGAAAAACTCGAAACTCAACGTGCTACCGGCTGGCGTCCTCTCCGTGGGGAGCACGATCCTCACCCTGAGTTTGCGCAGAGGAGACGCACAGCACGCGACCGGCAGCTGAGCCCACGCCCCTGCTCACCCTGCGCACGCACGCACGCACGCACACACGCACGCACGCACGCGTTTCCCGGGTGGAGTCCAGGGCGGGCAGACCCGCCACACCCCACCGCGCTGGCGCGGACTGGGCGCCGTCTATCTGCACACCGAGCAGCCAGCAAGCGTCCCACGAGCACACGGGCCTCAGGACTGGCCGCGAGCTGCGGGCAGCACGACTCCGGGGTGGCCGGTGCTTGCGCTGCTGAATGCAGGAGCGGCTGTCCGCCCCTCCAGAGCGGGCTTCAGGGGCAGAGACGCGGGCCGCCAGCTGCCAAGTGTAGAGCAAGCCGCCGCCCCGCCTCGCCTGCCCAGCGCGGCTGCTGCGCGTCAGCCTACCCTTGGCTCGGTGCTGACGGCCTGAAGGGACCCCAGAGGAGCACAGGTCCAGCTCCACTCCAGGGAGCGGAGGGGGAGAGTGCGGGCAGGATGGGCCTGCGGCGATGAGGCCCAGAGGGGTGAGCCGAGGGCGCCTCCTAAGGTGAGAGCCCAGCGCCGCGCACAGGGGCCCAGGGCTCGCTGGACGCCAGGCTCGGGAGCACAGCGATTTCCTGCCGTAGGGATGTACGTGGTTGCAAAACACAAACTGCGCCATTTCAGTGGTTGTGCATGGAATTAAATTGATTATACTTGCGTGTTATATCATGCAATATAAAGACGAATTGTAAATTTCCCTCGTAATTTAAATGTTTAATTGCCTTTACTCAGGACATCAAAAAATGAACAAGCCATTATGAGTTCGAGCTGTGTAGTGCTGGGATTACAGGCTCGCGCCGCCACGCCCAGTCTCAGTCACCATCTCAGTGTGCCCCGGGGGCGGGGCCAGCACGGCAGGCCAGAGGATCAAACTCCTGGCCCCTGCCGCTGAGCTATGTGGCCGGCCCTAGCTTTGTTTATTTTGTTTTATCATCATCATCATCATCATCATCATCATCATCATCATCATCATCTTGGTACCAGGGTCGAACTCAGGACCTTGTGCTTGCCAGGCAGGCACTTAAGCCACCGAGCTATCTCCCCAGCCCCCAAATACATAAAAATTATAAAAAGAAAAAACAAACAAGCAAAGCCCCATGGTGACGGTTTCAGACCAAGGGGAAGCCTTTATATTTTAGTTACTGGTCACACGTCCTTGTAGCTTCTTCAAATAAGGCCACACATATTCTTATTCCTCACTGGGTCCAAACACTGTATGATTGGTTTTGGACAGCAGGGCAAGCACAGCATGCAGATGGAGGAAAGGCAGAGGAAAGTGAGGCACAGAAAGAATGTGGGGTTTCCTAACACAGACAGTTGAGTCAAGACTCAATTCCATGCAAGAGGAATTTAGGATTCCTCCCAACCTACACATTGTGCTATACTTAGCCTATTAATATCAGCAGTTAAATTCAATCAATTAATTTAAGTTCAAGTGACACTGAACATTGAATCCTATACATTAATTAGTGTATGCAAAGAATCTTTACAAAAACACTCTGTAAGCTCAGTTTCCCTTCGCCTCTGGGTTCAGCGCTTGGACCCTTCCTCTTCTCGGCAGGGAACAGTTCGGAAACGATGGCAGCTGCCTCCTCAGGTCTTCCGAGGGGGCTCAGGCCACGCCTGTCATCCCGACAGGTGGCTGTGCTGTCCTTCCTTCCATGTGTGGGACTCCGTGTGTGATTTTTGTCCAATACTATTGTAAAGCATACTTTGAAATCTGTTTTACCCAACATGCTAGTAAATGTAAGACTCAGGAGTGGCTCAGGGGAAGCCAGAGGCAGTAGAATGCCCCAAGACCACGTGGCTCCTCCTCCTGCTCCGCGTCACACCGATGACATAGCCACGCTATGGTCAGCCACAGCCCAGCAAAGCAGCCCTTCCTGGAGCTAGGCCAGGACACACTCAAGCCTCCTGGGATGGAGCCATGCGGGACCTCGGTGCGGGACTGCAGCACCCATCCCCAAGCCTGCCCTGCTCATCACTGTTTCAGGCCTGTACTCGATTGCCCTCAGTTCCTGCACTCTGACCCTCTGCTCCACCGTGGATGTGGTTCTCATTTCCTGAAGAGGTTCAGGGAAAACTGCTTCCTGCCCAGGGCGGGAGGCCTCGTGCTGGTCCATGCACCGCTATGCAGAGCAGTGCTGACCCACAACCATGCCCTGACCGGAGTGATGCCATGAGCTGCCAGAGAGGCCCAGGCTCTGCGGCTTGACATTTTGCAGGGTCCCTGTGAAGCAGAAATGACATCTGCTGGCCGCGGACACTGCGGGGAGCCTGGGCCCCGGAGGCCTGGAGCTGCCCTGCACCCCGAGGCTTTCTCCCAGCTCCTGCAGAAGGCCGCGATGCCGCTGCTCACCACGTGTTTCCAGCGCCCTATCGGTAATCGCAGGGCTCTGCTTGTCGGTGGGACTGTGCTCTGCTTCAGGAGCCATGGAAGACGGGCTGTGAAAAGGGTTATGTGGTTAGAACGTACCCAGAATTAGAAAAGCTAAGCAGGACTCGCAGACTTGGCAAATGAAAAACAATTCTACGTGAGACTAAAGTTACCAAAGTCTGATGCTGGGATAACAAAGAGGTCATGTGTAGTTTTAAATAGCCCTTAATAATAGTACATCCTTAAGGGAGGCAAGACGGCCAAGAGGAGCGCGGCTCTGTATTACTGAAGTCAGACTGTGCTGGAGGAGTCCCCTAACCTTGGGCTTAATCACTGAAGAGGGATAAAAGCCCTGCAAGAAGTTAGGTGAGAGGGCTGAATGCAAGGCACATAGAAAGGAAGGAAGCTGGAGAGGCTACATAAGAGTGGAAACTGAAATTGATGCCATCAGACTGTGGGAATTCAAGTTCAGTGGACAGGTTTACAGCGCCCCCGGGAGCCGGGTGTGTGAGAGGTGGGGACCGCGGGGCCCACACCAGGTGGCTCAGCAAAGGGCATAGGCTCTGTAAACAATCCCAGTGTCCCGGGCCAGCTCTGAGCTACACTGGCAAGTGACCAGCTCAGCTATAAAAAAAGGTAAACTTGAGGCTTTTATAGGTAAATGGGTGCAGCCAGAGACCGTACCTGCAAGTGAAATAAATCAGACCCGCATGTGCAAACATCATGTTGTCTCCCTTGTGTAAAAACCCAAAAGAGTAAATAAAATCTGAAAGGTGCAATAGATACTGTGAAAGGGGAGGAATCTGCTCAAAGGGAAGGAGCAGCTGCCCTGA